>NC_140963.1:64094496-64211996 GCF_056783735.1 Eptatretus burgeri | reverse complement strand
ATTGTACGAAAGTCTACATCCATTTGTAAATGTAGGTACAATATCTGATTCAACTCTTTATTTCATAATTTCATGTCAAATTGTTTGGACAAATGTACTTGGATCCATTGTACAATGTGAACAGTGATTAGTTTTATAATTGCCAGGATATATTGAGATAAGTGTTAGCCTCTCATTTTTAATTGGAAAAATACATTTTTGAGCCAAAGTAAATTAACCACAAAGTTATTCTGACCATGAAACACTACTGCATGCTCATTGTGGTGTCAGCTTAGGAATTCTTGACATGGCTTCCACTTCAAAAGCACACCTATTGCTTTTATTCTACATCTTTCATCGAACATGTTTTTTTTTAAATAGTGAGCCTTTATAAAAATAGAAGGGATTGAGAACAACTCTTGAATTTTCTAGCACAGTTTGCCTATGGATGTGTCTTTAAGTGACAAAAATTTAAAAGAGCTGTGCAACTGTCAACATGGTGAACACTTGGGGTAAATTTCAGTGTCGTTGAGTCTGGAGCAAAGTTCAGGCACCTATAGCACCCAGCATTTTGCTCCAAAAGGTTTCAGTTGTCTTGTGTAAATGATCCAGTCACTAGATTATGTAAATCAGGCAACAAAATTCTTCATGATGAATAAACTGACTGTTGGCAGCAATTTGAAAACTCAAATTTTTTTGACTGCATGTTACAAATAACTACTTTTGAGAGTACTTATCTTAAAAAGTATTTTAAGTAGAACATTTTTTATGTCAGACTCTGAAAGCCTCGGATGAGACATATGCTGAGGCTTTACAGACGGACCGTGTATAGAATTCACTCTCTGCCTCAGAATCACCAAACCCCCAATCCCACGGAAGAATAATGTTTCCATGGTGTAGTGATATCTACTAGCATTGTACGAGATGGTAGATTGTCAGATTTGATCCTGTTCGAAGGTGAACCCTGAAGCATGCAGCTTAGTTCAGCGATCGTGGGTATCGGCGAAAGATAACATTAAGTTGGGGTGAGCGGCAACGTTTAACCATTGGAGGAAAAAGAGTGTGTATGTAAATTGGACAGACACGGATGCAATTCTACAATGAGGAGAAAATAGGAAAGATAGTGCAGGTGAGCAGAGGCTAGACTTTGGAAGGTCAACAAGAAATGGGTTGCTGTGAAGAACTCATTTGAGCTGAAATTTTTTGTGAGTAGTTGATGCGGTTTGAGGTTCAACACCAGTTTTGAAAGTAAAAGTTGAAAACTAGGAAGCATGCGGCTTCCATTGCTTCTTTTTTTTTTCTTTTTTTCTTTTTTTTTTTTTTTCTTGAGCAAGTTGTTTGTGCCTCGTGGTATGTACTTGTTTTATGAATGATTTGTTTTTAGTTCGCATAAAGTGGTATGTTGTAATTTTTTAATTATTTAAGGTATCTTCTTGGAGGGAGACCAACTCGACGATGGTGGAAAACGACAAAAACGACTTACAATTTTGATTTCTTCCTAGGCACTTCCCGGGGACCAACGCAACACGCCTAGGACAATGGGGACACTTTGACTGCAACTACTCATGCTCTTGGCTACTGGCACCCAAGGAATTGCTTTTCCAGCGCATTGGCATAGCATACTTGCGTGAGCAGCAACAACAGTTTGGTACTGACCACATCTATGGAGCTGACAACTTCAATGAGCTTCAGCCACCCAGTGTGGAACCGTCTTACCTTCGGGCAATGAGCCAGGCAGTATTCAAGGCCATGGTTGCAGGTGGGCATTAATATAGGAGATATGCTCGACCTCCAACTGCTTATTTTGTCTCAAATATTTCTGCTTATTTCGGCTCAAAATAGTTTGATCTCGTTGTCTGATAATTTGAAAGAAAAAAAAAATGGAGATTAGTGCCATCACACGACTTGCCAAAAGCACTGCAGTTCGGCTCAGGCAAAAGGATCCCCAAGGTTCAGAACCTCAGACAATAGCTTGCCAGGGCAAACACTAACTCCACTACGGTTGGAAACGACTGTCGTCATGCTCAGGGAGTTAAAAGAAAACCTTTTTCGCTCTCTTGTACATCACTGCGCAATAAACTCGCATTTAAGCAAAGAGTACAACGTCATCACATGTGCACGCACATATGTTGATTCACAGGACTCACATTGCAGTGTTTACCATTTTGTGGATATTGCATCAAATTTGAGTATCAAACTTTAATAAATACCCATTTTTGGTCCTTGTCTGAGGAGCTTCGATTTACACCTGCATCAGGGATCTTTCAGAGGTAAGTTGTTTGGTAAAATACGCACTGATGGGGCAATGATTGTCAGCAATCGAGCAAAATAGTGTATTGTTATATCGTATAGAACCTGTACAGGTCCGGAAATTGACCTCCCTCTACTTGTGAGTGGAGTCATCTTTCTGGAAGTCCCACATTCGGGTTCCGCCCACAACCAGGGATCCACAGTTCACTGCAACGCCGTGGCTTGCGGTTCTCTGTCCAAATGGTCCGTGATGTTGTCCATTTCATTCCAAGTGTGCCACGCTTTCTGTGTCCCTTTTTGCACTCAAGTCCTCCACTTAGCTTAAGTGCCTTCTCACGCTCAAGCAACTGCCAGTCTCGGCTTTATGGGGGGTCGTAGGTCGTAAAATAGTTAATTCTGAACGCAATAAATTCGAACATCGTTTCAGTCATTCGCGGAGGTCTTTATTAGGCCACCGGTGCAGAGCCCCTGCATTACCTCGGTCTCTTACCTGACATTATAATTGCAATGCATTAATTTGTGAATTTGTTCAGCTTTCCCTGTATAATCTGCACTCCTCTTGGACATGCAACACAGTCCATGCTGAGCAAGCAGGTTTTGTTTCCAGAAGGTGTATGCATATCAGGTTTTATGGAAGAGCAAGACCACCATAAATGGAGAGCAGCTTTATGATAGTGTGGACACAGGGATATCGTTAAACGGTTTGAGTGTATAGAAACATATTTAAGGGGCCGTGTTTGATATGGCTTGTTAGTTTTGTACATAAGCGGTGTACACCCATTCTCCTTGCATATCAATACTCGTATGATGCAAGGCAAACAATACTGGCTTCCAAAGATAACATTTATCTCGTAATGCCATTTTTATTTCAGCAAAGTACTTGGCTGCCTTATCTCCAGTGTTTTTATTGTCTCCCCTTTGCTTCCGCTTTTCAACTTCCATGCAAACATTGAGTGCTCGTCAGTAGAAGTTGTCATCGATCTGAAAGTCAGTGCACAACTGCCTCGCTCCGACCTAAAATTCCGAGAAGTGAGACATTACTTTTACAGGAGAACAGTCTGAATTGTGGTGCAAGTCGGACACCTTTTGAATTTAATGTTTCCCTTTTATGACTTCACAAATGAACACGATTGAATAAATTACAACGGATCCTTGAACCGTTCACCCTTAACATCCATACACATCTGAATCGATTCCATGCAAGGTGCCTTAACATTCCTGATAATGTACACCGAGATCATATTTTCTCCTTTGGTTCCTCAATGGTTTTTGTGACTGTTGGCATGGACTGCCGACTGCAGGTGGTCCCTCAGGAAGAAGGTATGAGGTCTGGTGACCTTATGGTGCCTGACCTTGGCCGCACCCTTTATAATGAGCCTTGTTATACATCAAAGCACAGGAGGAAGAGTGACAATTCAATGCAATATCTCGCTCTAAGATGTGTGAATATGTCATGTTAGCATTTGACTTATCGTAGTGGGTTTACATCATGGAACATTGCTCCATATTTACTTTGGTTATGGTTGTTGTAAGGTTACTAATGGGTACGTAGTAATTGAACTTTGGTGTTCCCTCACACTCTCTCCTTCCCCTTGAATTTTCACCATGACCACCCTAAGCAAAATCCCTTGAACTCTAACACTTTTGATTGGCCCACAGTGGATCCACAAGCCATTTGGATGATTCAAGGATGGATGATTGGTCACAATCCAACCTTTTGGGGCCCAGAGCAAGTTCGTGCTCTTCTTAGCGGTGCGCCACGTGGACGCATGCTCTTGTTGGACTTATTTGCTGAAGCCCGACCTGTGTATCCATCAACGGCCTCATTTTATGGGCAGCCTTTCATTTGGTGTATGTTGCACAACTTTGGTGGGAACCTTGGCCTACAGGGTGCAGTGGAGGGTGTGAACCTCGGACCGTACCTTGCCCGGACATACACTAACTCTACTATGGTGGGAACTGGTCTCACCCCCGAAGGAATTGAACAGAATGAGATGATCTACGAGCTCATGACTGCTGTAGCCTGGAGCCACACACCACTGGACCTTGACATCTGGATACGGGAATTTACGGTGCAGCGCTATGGCAGACGAAATGTTGATGCAGAGTTAGCTTGGATTGCATTACTTCACAGCGTATACAACTGCACTGATGGGAGAGAGAACCACAACCACAGTCCTCTGGTACACCGGCCCTCATTGTCCCAAACCAAAGACCTGTGGTATTCACCACAGGATGTGTTCCAGGCTTGGGAGCTCCTACTCAAAGCTGCTGCAACATTTAACGGTAGTGAAATATTTCGGTGAGCAGTGTTCTTCCCCCCCCCCCACCCCATTTTTTGAGGTGTGCAATCGAAGCATTGTTCATGTTTAGTGTTTCCTATATATGCATCTCAGATGTCCTAGTGCTTTGCTTTTCTGGCAATTTCTTAATATTAATCCCATGCATTTCTCTGAAAAAAAAAAAAAATTCCATCCATTTATTATTTTTGCAAAAATGGCACAAATTTGTCCTTTTCAAATTTCTATTTTTGGATCCTCGTGGAGGATCTCTAAGTCTTACTCACGTTGTTGTTCTTGTGGACTTTTTTGTTTCACAGCCGACAGTTTTCATCGAAACTTCCTGAAACTTGGCGTATATATGTAAAAATTCCCTGCGCAGACAGTAACCATCTCCGATTTTGAAAATTCCTCCGAGAAAAAAAAAGTTGACGTCAAAATATCTCCGCCAATGGAAATCGCCTCAAAAATTATCTCAAATAGGCAAGCTTTTTGAATTCTGTTTGTGGGAATAGAACAGGGCATTAGCAGAGATGAATTACCGCACATATGATACATCACTATGACGTCATATCAATTTTTATGACGTCATTCCTATTTTTTGACATTTTTTGTTTCACAACCCAGAGTTTTCATCGGATCTTCGTGAAACTTGCCATGTATATGCAGAAAGCCCACGCACAGGCAGTAACCATCCCCGATTTTGGAAATTCTTCCGAGAAAAAAAGTTGATGTCATAATATCGCCGCTAATGGCAATCGCCTATACCATTATCTCCGAAACTAGGCAAGCTGTTTGAATTTTGTTTGCGGGAATCAAGCCGGGCATTAGCACAGATAATTTATCGCAAACCTGATACATCACAATGACGTCATATTCGTTTTTATGATGTCATCATTAAGAGGACGAGGATCTTAGCTCATTTGAGCTTGTTTCTCAAAATTTCATTCAAATACCAACAGACCAATGTGGTTAAAAATGTATAATTTGCATTAATTTTGTTTCTTGCTCTTCAATTCTGCACAAAGAAATGCAAAAGTGCAAATTGATGAAGAAGGTTATTATTATTATTATTATTGTTATTAATTTAACAATATGTATTGATAAGTGATTAAATAACCACTACACTAAATCATAGTCTTTAGCAGTTGATGGGTATTAACATGGTACTGCAGTTATTTTGTACACATTCTGTTCAGATTTTGTTTGCTGCCTCAGATGAAGTTCTATTTTTCAGAGTTCATACATTAGGCTCTTGTTGCCAGGTGTGCTTTGCAATTGTTTTTCTCGGTTCCTCTTCATCAAAGGTGGGGAAGAATTTGGGGGTATCCATGATTATGAAATGAGGGAGGGAAGAAGGAAAACTAGGCCCCAGGCCAATTATGCAGCAGCAACTAAATTGTTCCCTGACATCACGAGTATAGCTACACTAGATATCATGAAAGATCTTTCTTCATAATATGCATATGCGTTAATTTGGAGGTGGGGTGGTATCCCACCCAATGACATCTTTCCGTTCTCGTTGAAGCATCTCTCTATTTAATTCTCTTGCTTGTCTGAACCAAAGTCCATGCTGATGGCTTTGCTGAACGAGCTGAAGAATGCAAGCTCACCATTGAGTTGTTATGCATTATTGGCATTGTTACCTCCGCCACCAAAGGTGGACGGAGGTTTGTTTACACCTCTGTGTGTCTGTGTCTGTGACTGTGACCAGGATATCTCAAAAATTATGGACCGATTCGGAGGAAGCTCCGTGGACAGGTTAGGTGTGTGATGAGGACGAATCGATTCGTTTTTGGTGAAGATCTGGATTGGGATGCGAGGGGTTTTTTTTAAAAAATTTTTAATGATTCTTCACCATTGAGAGATGGGGCCAAAAACGATATATATAGCATGATATTTCATAAAGTTGTGGATGATTTAATGACAAAATTTGGTGGATGAGTTGGTGAGGTGACGGGAATAAGCAGATTCGATTTTGGTTCAGGTCCCGATCCAGATCCAGCCTATTGGTGGGATACAAAGCACAAACTGTTCACCCCGGACAAGTGCCGTTCTCGTTTTTTTTAAGCAAAATGTGTAAAAGATTATTTATGAATCCACATTGATACCATTTATTTTGTAGGCATAGTCTGTGTTACTGAGCTTTCCTGGGTGGTACGAGGACTAAGTGAAACTAGGCCCAGTGAGTTTTCCAGGTAAACGCCTCTTCATCCTTCTGTCTTCTGCTTACAATAAATCTGACACTTGATTTCATGTGACAATTTCTTTCTCTGCAACATCTTGGTAAAAGCCTTTACTGTTGGATGAAGCTTGTGGCTCTCTATGGCCTTTAAAATCAGGTTGTGTGACATGCCGTTAAAATAATTACTAGGGCTTTCCATTTGCAAATGGAAGATTATTACTTTACCTCCGCCACCAAAGGTGAAGGAGGTGATGTTTTCACCCCTTTCTGTCTGCCTGTCTTTGTTTGTTTGTGTGCACAATATTTCAAAAAGTTGTGGACAGGTTGGGTGTATGACAAGGATGAACTGATTAGATATTGGTGAAGATCCAGATCCGACTACGAGACTTATAAAGTGATTCTTCACCATTGAGAGGTCGGGCCAAAAACGATATTGAGCATGATATCTCAAAAAATTGTTGACGGATTTGGACGAAACTTGGTGGACATGTTTGGTTTGTGACAAGGAATAATTGATTCTATTTTGCTGAAGATCTGAATATGAGAATTTAATTTTTTAATTGATTCTTCACCATTGATAGGGCCAAAAATGATATACTGTGTATATATATATATATATATATATATATATATATATATATATATATATATATATATATATATATATATATATATATATATATATATAATTTGTTTTTTCTTAAACGATCTTCAAAATAATTATTTTATTATGGAATTATACGCAGGGTATCGTGTTCCATGAACTCTAGTTACCTTTGTTTTGTTTTTTGTTCTCTGTGCAAGTGTTCCTCTTATTTGCATCCCACCTCCAAATTGTAATTGTGGAGCACCTGTTTAATCTTAATCCAATTTCAATGATATATCTTAAGTTTTTGCAACAAGCCTGCCATCCTGTTTTGCCTCTGTTAAATCAATTTAACAAATCTCATGCTTCTATCTACTCTTGCACCAGATACGACCTTGTAGACGTCACTCGACAAGCCGCCCAGCTCCTGGTGTTAGACCTCTCCCAGTGTGCCATTGCCGCTTACAAAGAGCAAAATCTCACGGTACTAAAGACAATCAGCCATCGCCTCCTTGTGTTGCTTGAGGATTTGGACAAGCTGCTGGGAAGCCATAAGGCCTTCCTACTTGGTCGTTGGCTCAGTGCAGCAAAGGCACAGGCTACAGATGCTTATGAAGCACAACTATATGACTACAATGCTCGCAATCAGGTAATATTTTTTCCTGTTGTAAATGTTGTTACATTCACAGGGCAAGGAGAGGGGTGTGGGTCAGATAGAATTAGGGCTTTTTTACAGTCTACATTCACAGTACGATACAGCATAAATTATCTGTATTCAGATCAATGTTTAAAGTGAAGTTGTCCTTCATGTCACCACACTGCTAAGGGGGGCGGTGTTGTCCAAATTTTGTGTTTGGAGAGGTTAAGGACGTCTCGTCTGATGTTCACCCTCATCTAAGACTGGTCTGTTAAAAAGTTTCATGGTGGTATTCACGAACCTCATGGGCTGCAGGGAGATAACCTGTGATTGGCTATGTTCTCATTTAATGTCAGGAATCCATTGGCTTGGTGAGTGGTCAAGACAGCACTGGCCCTGCCCATGAGGCATGGAAGATGGGTGGGTTGAGAAGAGATGACTTCTGGGGCTCTCTGGTCACTTTCACTGTGCAGCTCTGACTATTCTCGCTGGCATGGTTTCTCGTGCTTGCTCTGTTAAGTGTGGTTTATCTCCTGTCTTTGTGCTGGGACTTCCATGTTTGTTTTGTCTTGTGGTTCATTAAAGTGTATTTATTTATTAAGAGCATGTATCTGTCTGCCTCGCCTGGCATCATACCACGCATATAAAATGTTTTGGTTCATTGGGCTTTCGCTTGGAAAGGATGAAATCATTAAAGAGGATTACATTAAACCGATAGTTACTGGCAACTTTTGGGGTTGGCGAAGCCATGCCGATACTCGCTCGTAAGTACATTAATCGGCTATTATTTGCTGACCTGCAAATTGCGGCGTACATAGTCGTGGCCAAAAATATTGGCACCCTTGCACTTTTCTCAAATACCTCACAATTTTCTCCATAAATAAGTTAAAATTAATAAAAGTGTTTTGTCTCCATAATTCTTTATTTCACTGTTAATATTACAGAACCTTTATTTTTGATTCAGAACTTAATATATCCTTTTAAATCAGAAAATAAAAATAAATGACTGACAAAATTATTGACACTCTCGACTTAATATTTTGTAGCACAGCATTTGGACAAAATAACTGCAGTCAAGCGCTTCCTATAGCCATAAATGAGCTTCCTACACCTCTCTACTGGCAGGTTGGCCCACTCTTCTTGTGCAAACTGCTCCAGTTCTCCCAGATTTGAAGGGTGCCTTCTCCCAACTGCTGTTTTCAGGACTCCCCACAGGTGTTCAATGGGATTTAGATCTGGACTCATTGCTGCCCACTTCAGCGCATTCCAGCGTTTTGTTTTGAACCATTCCTGAGTGCTTTTTAAAATGTGTTTGGGGTCATTGTCCTGCTGCAAGACCCATGACCTTCAACGGAGACCCAGCTTTCTGACACTGGGTTGCACTTTCTGACACTGACACTGGCTGACTCCAAAATCCCTTGGTAATCTCCTGATTTCATGATGCCATGCACACATTGTCAAAGGCAACACAGAAACCCCAACACATCACTGAACCTCCTCCATCTTTTAACTGTGGGGAAGGTGTTCTTTTCTTTGATGGCTTCATTTTGTTTTCTGTAAACAGAGATGATATGCTTTACCAAACAGCTCTAATTTGGTCTCATCTGTCCATGGGAAATTCTCCCAGAAAGATTTTGGCTTGTTCAGGTGTGTTTTGGCAAACTTCAGTCCGGATTTCTTATGTTTCTCTCAGCAGTGGGGTCCTCCTGGGTCTCCGACCATAGAACCCTCTTTTATTGAGTTTGTGACGGATGGAGCGAGTTGAAACTGTCGTACCTTGTGTCTGAAGGTCAGCTTGAATCTGTTTGGCAGTTGATGAAGGTGCTTTCTCTACCATTCAAACAATCCATTTCTGCAATCTTCGATCAAGTTTTCTCTTGCGGCCATGTCCAGAGAGGTTGGCTACAGTGCCATGGGTCTTAAACTTCCTGATAACATTGTGTATGGTAGGTACAGGAACATCAAGGTCTCTGGAGATGGACTTGTGGCCTTGAGATTGTCCGTGCTTGGCTCCAATCTTGTGTCTGACCTCAGACAATTCTCTGGTTTTCTTTCTTTTGTCCATGCTCATTGTGGTACACACAGTGACACAAAACAGCAGAATGACTCCTTTTCTCTATTCAAAATGGTTGAATGAGTGATTATTATACAGAGATGCCAACTTTTGGAAATCAGAATTAGGGAGGATTTGCAACCGACACCAAATAATGTGCGCGAAGCGCACATCTCGAGTGCGGAGCGCTCGACCCTTGCGGCGGGGTCCAGGGCCCGCCTTAGGGCCCTGGAAGCTCTGGGGCTCTAGACGCTCTCTAGTGCCCCCTGAGCCCTATTTTGGAGCATTTAACATGTTAAGAATTCCCACTTTTTGAACAAAAAAAGGGGAAAATTGTGCACTTTTTAATGTTACATGTATGTTAATATTAGTAAGTTAGGGGACAATCAAAGATTAACAAAAAGCACAAAAGAAGCAATATTTTTCTTACCTTACTGGCTGGTACTACTGCTGCTTGCTTTTTCCATGGCAGCTTTGCTGAGTGACAGCTGTGTGGCTCTTTTAGCCCTTCTGATGATGTCTTTGCTGTATTCTCTCTGGTAGCAAGGGGTGCCATGAGCTAGTTTTTCAATTAAGAGAGCTTCCAGGGTTTTGACACTCAAATTGGGACGAAATTCAGTATGATTCTTCCGTACAAGACTGAGTGCCCGCTCACATGATGCGTTCGAATGAGGAATGACCAAGATTCCCTTCATCACTTTGCTCAAATTAGGATACTTCTTGGCACCAGTGCAGGGATCTGTGAGCTGTGAAACCGATGCCACTGCTCATCCACTCTCACTGTCTCAGTAGCAATTGTAGCTATGGAGGCGTCTGCCTGGTAGTGAGCGAATTCACTCTCAAGACTGTCTATGTCACTATCACCACCACTGAACAGACAGGGGAATTTCTTGATGAAAAACTCAACACAGTCAAACCCCACTTCTTGGTGTAGCTTAACATCCAGCACCTGAGCATGCTTGGCTAAGTCATCATCTAGCGGCCAGGTTTTGAAGATGTAATTGCAGGCTTTCACATAATATGAGCGAACTGCACTGAAGAAACCTTGGATGTCTGACTCACTCAGAGTGAAGGTGGATTTCTTGAGACTCCTTTGTTCCCTTATATACAGTTTGGCATCGTTCCCAATCATGAGGTCCTCATCATTCTTCTGATGATTTCTGTCAGAGAAGGGTACATTTACCAGAGCAACCGATGACACCGATGGTTTCAAAAACCGTACGAAGATATCTTTCAGAAGACCATTCAATTCTCCGTGCAGGAGATGAATACAGGGTTCGTCTCTTTGGAGCAGAAGATTCCCCTTCTCAAAAAGCTTGTTAGCATGTCGAAGGAAGAAACGATAGAGTTTTGTTTGTGGAGACAAGAACATCCTGTTGACACGTTTTTCTCTAGATTCCTGCACAGTGTTTGAGGAAGATGCGCTTTGAGTTGTAGAACTCGTAGTACACTTAGCCGCAGGGCGATCACACTTGCGTTTACTGCCAGCAGAAGAGGTCAGACTCGTAGTACCAGATCCAATTTTACGTTTGAGGAGAGAGCTTGAGGTAGGTGCAGCCAAGGAAGAAGACCTCTGATTCGAAGGTTTTGCTGAGCTTCTATCAAGTGATTTGGCAAAAGCAGAACTTAACTTGGGTCCTTCTTTGCCTGTAGACGGGACTATCACAGTCTTTCTCGACTCTGAAGGGATCTGCTTTGTAGATGAACGTGATGAAGGGCCGGTGATGCTACCTGCTCTCAGCATTGGTTTTGGTGCTGTCCCTGCTGTCTTCTTCGCAGCAGATACTGCAGTGGTAGTGGTGAATGCTGCTCCACTAGTGCTTGATCCTGCAGTGCCAGTACTGGCAGTAGATACAGTGCCGTCCTTCTTGCTCGTTGTTAGAGTCTTGGCTACAGTTGGTTGCATTTTTCTTCGTACTTCTTCTTTGAAGAAGAGGCGAAGTGGCTCCCACTGTTCAATCAGCCTGTCTAGGCACTGACCAAGGGACAGCCACCTTGTTGCGACATGCTTCAGAATCTTGTGTGTCGGGGCATCACAGAGTTCTTGCAGTGCTTTCACTCCTTTGACGCGTTTACTACTTTTGTCCAAGTAGTAGTAAATATCGATGAGAAAGTCATCTAATTCAATGGGTAAGGCCTGAGCCTCCTTCTTGGCCGTATTGTGCATCATATGGCAAGGGCATCCCATGATGTAGCACTCTGGATTTTGTTTGTGGATATAAGCAGCGACTCCTTTGTGCTTGCCCACCATGACAGAGGCATTATTATCAGCACAAAAGTAAACACAATTTCCCCACGGAATTTTCCTGTCACTGAACTCATGATCAAGCAGTTTGAAAATGTTTTCTCCAGTGGAATCTTGTTTGCACGCAGGCAAACTTAGCAAACCTTGCTTCACAATCCCAGCACTGTTGTCATAGTACGAAATCAGGACAGGATATAGCTGGGCCTCACCACTGTCATTGCTACCGTCTGTAGCTAGGCTAAATGGAGCTAGTCTAGCAATATCGGCAATAGATGAAGCAGTAACATTTGACAACTCACCAATTATTGCTGAAGTTTTTGTTCTTGCACATCCATACTTTGAAGCAACTTTTGAATCTGGAAACATCTTTTGAAATAGAGGTCCAGCATGATCTGAGACTGATATGGGCAAGTTATGTTCCACAATAAATCCACTAAAGAGAAGTTCCGCTTGGGTAACATCCTCTTCCTCGCTTGTCCCTTGTTTGGTGAAATAATTCAGAAGTGTACCGGTACTCGTGCTCGAAGATCTCTCCTTTGCAATGTCTGTGTGCCGTTTGCTTCCAACGTGCTTCCGAATATCATCGCGACCTCCGTGCTCAACTGAAATATCAACGCTGCATACTGTACAATACGCATGATGAATTCCTCTTTCAGACTTTGGAATACACGGGTATTGGAGACTGTATTCGGTCTTGTACTTCTGAGACCATTTCTTGGTCTTCGTAAGCTTCTTTTCTGCCATTTCGTAATCAACATCGAGGGCTTGAAGCATCGGTAACTTCGAAGTCGATGTTCCACAGCTGCAGCGCGACTCGTAGAACTCTAGCGGCTGTTAAACACCGCACGGTGGTCGCGACCGCCGGGCTGGTACGGGGCCCAGCTGCATGCAGTGAGCGTATCGCATGCATATACACTGTGCATACATACCGCAACACATACCGCATGCACTAAATCTCAGTGCATGATCGCATAAGCGAGATCCAGACCCAATGTTTCGCTGCTCCTCATTTGAATTTGCAATTTTTTTACGTACAATTTGGTAGCAGCGAACGTTATGGAGTTACCACATGCTATACGTAGCAGACGATGCTTTTCATTCAATTCTCATACTAGTACATTCTGATTAGTGAACAGTGCAAAAATATCAAAATTTCGGGAGGATAAGGATAGTGAACGTAAGGGCGGGAGTTTGGGTGAATTTTCGGAAGCCTCCCGATGAAATCGGGAGGGTTGGCATTGCTGATTATATCGCAGGCACCTGCATCTCACCACAGGTGAGTTCAATTCCAAAGTCATGGAGAATCACCTGCTTGAAATCTTATTATTTCTCACAACTTCTAAAAGGTGCCAATAATATTGTCTAGGCCATTTTAGGATTTCTGTGTGGAACAAGCTAAGATATAGTAATTTTGTTCAGCTTTTTTTTTGTTTTGTTTTGTTCCACTGCAAACCAAATAAATACAAACAAGTCTGAAGACAACGATGGTTCACGAGCGGTATTTGACGATGTAGATTGTTTCAGAAGTCAAGGATGAGACAATGTGATAATGTTTGACCAAGTTATAAAAATGATCAACATGATGTGGTAAGAGTGACAGGTTTTAGCTGCAAAATGTCGAAAACCCGGTTTCGTTCAACAACTTAAAACATTTGACCTTTGCATAACCTTTAAAGGTCACAAAACAATGTTGTGGACATTAAAATAAGGAAACAGGATACGTGCTATAGCTTATTGGAGTTAGTTGGTCGAAGAAGGTCGAAAACCCGGTTCGATTCCCACAATTTTGAAAATTTGACCTTTGTGACCTTTAAAGGTAATGGTCAAGGATTATGACCTTTGGTGCAAAACTTCCTCTAGAACATTCCAGGAACAATATAACGTCATCTCGGCTCTATGGCATTTCACACTCCTCGGATTATCCATACTTTGATGAAATCAGCGTAAAAACAAACTTGAAGGGGGTGCCATGTGCAAGGTGTTCGAGATAGAGAAAAATGGTTTCAAGACTTTAGGTGGGGAATGACCTCAAGATTATGCATAAAAAAATATTGTCATCCTAGCTCTCAAAGTTTGAGCGGTCATATGATTGTCAAAATTCGAAATTTTCTAAGTTCGTGACCGTGACCTTGACCTTGTGACGAAAATGAAAAATCGAGCTCCGTGGGGCGATGCAGGTGCCGTTGGGCTAACCAAATACCGAATCCCTGCCAGATTCGACAAACCCCTCGGAGAAGATGGATTTTTATGTCAAAATCACAATTTTCTAAGTTCGTGGCCTTGACCTTGGGACGAAAATGAAAAATAGAGCTCTGTGGGGCTATGCAGGTGCCATTGGGCAAACCAAATACCGAAATCCCTGACAGATTCGACAAATCCCTCTGAGAAGAAAAAAATTGTCAAAATTCGCAATTTTCTCGGTCCGTGACCTTGACCTTGGGACGAAAATGGAAAAAAAAAAAAAGAGCTCCGTGGGGCTATGCAGGTGCCAATGGGCTAACCAAATACCGAAACCCGTCAGATTCGACAAAACCCCTAGGAGAAGATGCAAATTGAAATCGGCTGCCCCCTAAAAAGACGTTTTTTGGGGTGTGGCTCCGCCCATAATGGGCGCACCACGCCCATTTTCAGGAAAACACAACTGGATCATGATATAAACCTCCCACCAAAATTTTGTCAGGATTTGATCAAAACCCACAGAGCTATGCTCGGGACAGACAGACACACAACAATAACGAATATAGTGGTCACTTTCTTTCGTGAACCAATATATTTTACCAAAATATTTTAGAATTTCAACAATTTTCTGGAAGAAATGGTGCATTATTTGAAAAAAGTGCAAGGGTGCCAATGTTTTGGCCACAACTGTAGGCCTGCCTATTTGGGTAATAACCCTAGTCCTCGTGAGCAGTGTATGCAATATGATTGCATTTTAAAATAAAAGGTCGATACCAAATGCACTAAATACAAGTGACTGAGTCCATGTGTGCTTGTTTCTTTTTTCAATGGTTTTATTATTTTAACATTTTTGACTTTTGTCTGTCTTTTTGGAACTAGGTGACTCTTTGGGGCCCCATGGGGAATATTCTTGACTATGGCAACAAGCAATGGGCTGGTCTTGTGGCTGACTATTATGCTCTTCGCTGGAAACTCTTCCTTGAGGTCCTGGCCTACAGCCTACTGCACCATAAGCCCTTCAATCGACACAGCTTCAATGATGCAGCACTTGATCTCGGCCTGAACTTCCTTAGAAATGGTCGAAATTACACAACACAACCCTCTGGGGATGCAATCACCTTGGCCAGACAGTTCTACTCCAAATATAGGCCAGAAAGGACAAGACTCACTGCCTCAACCTGCTGAAATTCTGCAAAAGTTAAAAAATAGGAGGCTGTTCAGGTTTTTCTCCTGCCTTTGGCTGACTTCATGGAGTCACTGCTCTGGTTGTTTTTGTTTGTCAAAATAATCCAAAAGTCTTTGGCCACCACATTATTTTTTTTCACTAATTTTGTTATTTCTCTCACAGGTAATGTAAACCCACACGATGCCCAAAATATCAAACTCTATAAGACTCAAAATGATAGTTGTAAACCAAGAAGGTAATTCCCACAAAACAGGAATTTCTGGAGGTGGGATTCAAGAAACAATAATGAGACTGGAGATGTAAGATAGAAAATATATTTGAAGACCAAAAAAACTCAGCAAAACAGATGAGCAATAATTAAAGACAAGTTCCTTAAGAATAAGAAATACAAAAAAAAAGATCAAATTTACACTCAAGAATTGGCACAGCCATCAGGGGTTCAAACGGACTCTTCTTACCGTCAGGTCTCTTGTCAAAAGTTATCTCCATGGGCGAGTTTCTATGAAAAGATAATTTCTGCATAAAGGTAACAAGGCAAAGAGATAAAAACATGCCCATCAGAGTTTGGATGTTAATCAGTGGAGAAAGGTACTTTGGAGTGACGATTCAAAGTTTAGAATTTCTGTAGAGGTCAGACAGAGAGTTAGTGAGAAGTATAGTTGTGTCCAACCTACTGTGATGCAGTGTCGGCTGTACTTGTGTGGTGGGCATTGGTGATTGAAGGAACTATGAATTTCATAGACGCTGTCTGGGATTCTTTGGATAGAAATAAATACGACCAAAATCAAAATATGATTTCAGAGAAATATTTGAATGCTTGAAAACCTCCCAGTACAAGTTCTCCAGAAATTGTAGGAAAAAGTTCAAAAACAGATATCTACTGTTTTGCATTGGAAAAAAATGTGGTCATGCTAAAATTTAAATTTCATGCATTGTGTACATTGCTCTTCATTTTTGTTTCTTTAATAAAACATGGTTATTAATACACCTTTTATTGATCAAAATACATTAATTTTCAAGGCACTGTATATGGTATGCATGGACACTTCGAGAGAGAGAGAGAGAGAGAGAGAAGAGAGGAGAGAGAGAGAGAGAGAGAAGAGAGGAGAGAGAGAGAGAGAGAGAGAGAGAGAGAGAAGAGAGAAGAGAGAAGAGAGAAGAGAGAAGAGAGAAGAGAGAGAGAGGAGAGAGAGAGAGAGAGAGAGAGAGAATTGAGGGGAAAAATATTACACTTGGCCTTCAAGAGGAAAAAGGGAAAAAGCAAGTGTGTAAGGATAACATTGTCAAGATTTTCAAAATGACAAGGCTGCAGAAATTTCAAAAGATAGTATCTGAAGAATGTTTTGTGAATATGTCTTCATTCGAGTGCGAGGAATGAGTGGTTGTTCGACTGGGAAACACGTGGGGAGAAGAAATTTGGAAGAAAAGAGCTGAATGCATCTGTGTCAACATCAAATGTAACATGAACAGAGAAAATGTACCAATTTGACAGACAACAGCACAGTATTACCTTTCACTCACACAAGGAATTTGGCCTTCTCTTTTGAAAGAGCATGTGATATTTAACACCTCAAACCTCCATCCCCATCCAAAGGATGGCCTGATTCTGAGAAGGTAGTTTCTAGTTTTCTGAATGGAAGTAAAACCAAGAAACCACATGTTGGTGAGAACCTGACAAATGAGCTCTGTTACTGTCCCAAGTCATATTTAACCTTGATTTAAGGGTGAGCACCGACTTGGATTGAATAAATAAAAAAATATTTCAACAATGAACCCTTGTAAACATTTTAGCAAGTTGTTTTAGAATGTGCCAATGTTTCAAAATTATCCCACCCCCCCCCCGCCCCACCCTCATTATAGTTGATAATAAAATAGCTAAATGAGGAATAACTTCACGATGGTATCAAAATGGCAGGAAACAGGTACCGTTCAACAAATTCCTCAAAGTTAGTCCCCTTCTTTATTTTGAACCTGAACATTTGGTGTCAGGTACATGCACTTCACAACTATATCTCTCTGTATCGAGTGCAGCCTGTGGCTGCTGGTTGCATCATTGGTTGGGAGGCGGCAACGCCGCTGATGCAGTGTCCCCCTTACCAGTACACTGGTACTCATTTTGTCGACCTCGGAAGGATGACAGGCTGAATCAACCTCCTGGTGTATATTAATTCAGCAGCCAACGGGGCTTGAACTCAGGACCCTAGGATCCCAACTAGGATCCCAAGCTGCCATCCTAACCACTAAGCCAACACTAGGCTTCCCAACTGTATGCATGATATAAATTGCTAAATATGCTTGATGCAACTCAAAAAGGCACATTTTACATTTATGTGGGATTTTGTTTCAAGATTAAGGCAGTAGCTTGAAAGTTGCTCACACTCCGAATTGCAATACATCACCACACAGGTGAGAGTCGTTATTGCATCTATTGTCTGCTAGTTCCGATTCACACTACTTAATACTATAATCGTATTATAACAGGGTTCACACAATCCTTGAAAAATGAAAAAGCATTTTCCAGCACTGGAAAGTCCGTGCAACTCCTGGAAAAATCGATAAAATTGCGCAAATATAAATAATCTGCCAGTACCCCAGTCGGAAATGTTAATTCCCCGATCTCTAAGAGAATGTTACCAATTTTAAAGTAAGATTCAAAACATAAAATGTTTATCCTTCATCTCCTTTATTGTCCTTGTATCCCACTGTTTCAAGATGTCAACTGACCTGAGACAGAATACCCCACTGTAACAGAAATATTACATGTGACGGGTCACACATAGTGCTTGCATGTACATAATCTCCGCCATGTGTATGTATGTCATCGATGTCATAATTGCTCAGTTTTATTTGACGACAGTTTTGCTTGCAAAGTCGTCGATGTGCACCAGCGAACAATTATCATGAGTATTTAATTTACCTTAAAATGGTCAATATACTGTGTTTCCCATGAATTTCCACACTATATCTCTTGTTTTGATCCATCATCGGTAGTTGAACTCCTCATTTGCAGGATTCATAAAGGCACCTGCAGATAATAAACATCTTGGTGAATGGAGGAGAAAATAATGTCATGCTAGCTCGTGATTTCTGCAATGTCTTGGATAGCTCCATCAGGGTCAAGCTTGTGCACCATGAAATGTCCTTGGACTTGGGCTGGGCTTATCTTACCACCAGCAGCCTTATTTGCTGCTTGAGAAAATGCCTGAGCTACGGCTTCAGGCTCATCAGGGTAAAATCTGCGAAACATTTGTTCAAGCTGCCAGGCTGAGCAGTATCCAATATACTGCTTCTTGTCCACTCGACCTGGGCGAATGAGAGCTGGGTCCAGTCTGCAGAAGGAATGTTACAGATTTAGGAAATATACGAACATGGTGCAATCACAATATTAATCTGATTTTGTATTCCAGAATTTCCTACATACAACAAACAACCAAATTAGGTTCTCTGATAGAGTAGGTATCCACCAGCATGAAATGAGACTTCCAAAACGAGAATGGCACTTGGTAGAGCGTATAAATTCGCCAGGCTGAGCACTTTACGTTTTGTATCCCACTGAAAGGCCAGATCTGCATTCGGACCGAAACAAAATTAAATCTGCTTGTTCTTGTCACCTCCCCAACTCATCCACCAACTTTAATCCAAGTCCGTCCACAACTTTTTGAGATATCGTGCTATATATTGTTTCTGACCTTTTCTCTTAATAGTGAAGAATCGCTTTAAAAAAAAAATTGTATCCGGATCTTCACCAAAATCGAATCTATTCGTCCTTGTCACACACCCAACATGTCCACCAAAAGTGCAAATCCATCCATAACCATTTGAGATATCCTGTGCATAGACAAACAAACAGGGGTGAAAACAACCTCCGTCCACCTTCAGTGGCAGAGGTAACAAAGGTGCAAAATGATAAATCTGCAGTTCCCTTTGTTAATCGCATCATTAAACAAGAATTAAACTTTTGCTACATGTTTGAGGTTTTACATGATCTTCCTGTGTCTTTTCTTTCTCACACAATATATATTTAACTTTTTTTTAAATAATAAATGTGCTCTCTCTCTATCGAGTACAGCCTGTGGCTGCTGGTTGCATCATTGGTTGGGACGTGGCTATGCTGCTGATGCAGTGTCCCCCTTACCAGTACACTGGTACTCATTTTGCCGACCTCGGAAGGATGACAGGCTGAGTCAACCTCCTGGTGTATATTAATTCAGCGGCCAACGGGGCTTGAGCTCAGGACCCTAGGATCCCAAGCCGCCACCCTTACCACTAACCCAACACCAGGCTAATAAATGTGCTGAATGCAAATGAGACAATATCAGTTTGAGGATTAGCTGTCTTTACATACAAATTAACCCGTTGGGACATACCGATCAACGTAGTTCGTAGTCATAAATACAATCCTAGCCTCCGTTGAAGCCACTCCATCAAGGGCATTCAGTAGACCACTGAATGTCAGCCGTCCCATTCCTTGGTACGCCATTGGGTCTGTAAAAGGACATTCGAAGATCGACTATAGGAAATGCCAGAAACTTGCAGTATGTCATATTCCAAAACACAGGATGATTTTACTCGAGCAAACAGCATTTTCTTGGGTATAAACAATGTAATCTGGTCAAGGCTTTTTTCAGGGAAAGAAAACAGGTAAAGTATTTATTCTTTCAAAACCATGATTGTAATTTAGGTTGCTAATTTCTTGGAGACAATCTTCATGTTCTGCATGTATGAGGGATTCTGATCACATCAGCAGTTAAACATCGGGGCACCATGTTGGTGTTTCTATGAGGAAATCGACACAGAAATGCCAATCTCGCATCCGGACCAGGAGTAGTTTGGGGCAGGATGCAGGAAATGTGGACAAATTTTAGCACCTATTTGTCGATGAAAGCAATTTAACACCGATTTAAAGATGAAAGTACTTTTAGCACCTCTGTAGATGAAAGCAATTTTAGTACTTATATGTAGATTCAATCAATTTTAGCACTTCTGACGATGAAAGTAATTTTAGAACCTACTGGACGACCCATGAACCCATTGGGTTCCCGTTGTGACAGTGGTTGATGAAAAAAATTATTTCAAGAAAAAAAAAAAGATAGCTCCAGCAAACTATACCACTGAGGTTGTTTGCATTGATCATATTTTCCTGAAGAGTAATTAAATGAATCGGGAATTTATTTTTTAATAATTTTTTTTCGTTGCCCCATTTGAATGAAACTTGATGCTGTACACCACAAGCGAATGGTGAGTAAGGTGGGCCGAAATTTTTTGCGCCATCGTGTACCGTTTTGGCTGTATTTCGGGAACATACATACATACAAGATGAGAGTTTTAGTAATATATACATTTATATATGAATAATTTTAGTAACTATTTGAAGGTTAATGCAATTTTTGCACTGTGGATGCAATTTCTCTGAAATTAGCATCATGGGTTTGAGGGTGATAAAACCAATACTAAAATGCTGATAATTAAAACTTGATATTAAAATAAATGTATTAAATCTGAAATAGAAAATGTACTCAAATATGATATAATGCTATGTGCTTGAACACGTATCTATTTTTCTTTTTATTCACATCATCATATCTTCCCTTTCTATAGAAAGATCAACCTGATTATTTTTAAATGTAATGAGCAGGCCGACTTTTCCAGTCAGCCACATTCAGTAAAAAGAAGTGCCTATTATTTATATATATTTACTTGCTGAAGGATTTTATTAAATGATAGATGTAAGGCACCAGCAAGCTGGATAGAGAATATCATTCCAGTACAACTGGAATGTTGTTCTAAGGAAAAGTCCAGATGTATTCACTAAACTCTAATTGCTTCAAGATAGTATATTTCCCCAGTCTGTTAGAAGCAGACTGACTTTTAACCTACATACTATGGAAATCTTTCAAAATACCCAAGAGTTGCGTTTGACGTCATTCTATCATTCTGTGCCAGGAGAGAATCTACACATATGGGTTTGAAATATATACTACAATTCGGCAACCAAATCAAGCTGGCGGTTGCACGAAGGTTAAAGATAAGCTGCACCTGAGAATATCAAGACCAGACAAACTGGTGCCAGCATTTGAAAAATATTTAAAAAAAACACAGTCTCACTAGATTCTATATAAATGACAACTTTATCATGTATTTCAGTGATCTGGAACGAGTCTTGTATCCTGATCCCTCCGATGCACATAGTGTCTTTGTATGTTGAATAAATGTTCTAATTGTACAGAAGGACTCCATAATTCCTTGACAGCACCTATTTGCAGATTAAGCAATTTTAGCACTTATTTGTAGATGAAAGTAATTTTCGCACCTGAATGTAGACTGAAGCAATTTTAGCACCGATTTAAAGATGAAAGTAATTTTAGCACTGATATGTAGACTGAAGCAATTTTAGCACCTCTTTGTAGATGAAAGTAATTTTAGCACCTCTTTATAGATGAAAGTAATTTTAGCACCAATTTAAAGATTAAAGTAATTTTAGCATCTCAATGTAGACTGAAGCAATTTTAGCACCTCTTTGTGGATGAAAGTAATTTTAGCACCGATATGTAGACTGAAGAAATTTTAGCACGGATTTAAAGATGAAAGCAATTTTAGCACCTATATGTAGACTGAAGCAATTTTAGCACCTCTTTGAAGATGAAAGCAATTTTTGCACCTATTTGAAGATTAATGCAATTTTAGCAACTATTTGAAGATGAAAGTAATTTAACACCTCTTTAAAGATTAAAGTACTTTAAGCACTTTTTTGAAGATGAAAGTAATTTTAGCACCTCTTCGAAGATAAAAGTAATTTAGCATCTCTTGAACGATGAAAGTAATGTTAGCATCTATTGAAAGATCATTTTGACCTATAAATAGGGGGGGGGAGGGTGAAGTAGAAGAATAAATGGAGAACATTTTTCAAATGAGAGAAGGAAGGTGAGTGGAAAGAGTAAGAGAAGGGTGGGAAAAACTATGGGAGATAATGAGAAAAAAAGCATTGCCAAAATTACCAGCAAAGTAAAAATGCATAATTATGACATTCATGAAGGGGCAGGGGAAGAGAAATGCAGTTTAAGTGTTGTAAAGTGCAAGCTTACTCTCAGTCATGAGGTCCCTGCTCATGAAGGCAGCATCTACATCCTCCAGGAGGATAAGGCTTTGCTGTGGGGCAACACTCAGAAGATGGTTCAGTCGATCGTCAGAAAGAGCTTGGTCACTCAGACTCATAAGGCAGATACTGTACTCCATCTCCCCAGCAAGTGCTGTTCTGGATGAAAAAAAAATGCTAAATGATGCAAACACCAACTTAAAGGGTTGTTTTTTTGTATACAGGGTCAAGGCATGTGGAAAACCTTGAACACTGAAAGGCTCATGACGCAACAGAACAAAAGCACCATCAAAAGAGGGTGGGGAAACACCAACAGCAGCGTTGAAAAACAAAATAGGGGAGGGAGACTTGGACAAATAATGGGTGTAGCAAGGAAATTAGGGGTAGAGAAGGACGCATGGGGTAGAAAAGATGGATGGATACAGAAGGAAAAGCTGGAAAATTAGAAAGAGCTGGTGGAAAGCCTTTCTAACTCTCCATATTCAATCTCCAAGGTTTCCAATAAAAAATAGGAATACTAAACTTTGTCAAGGCTCGTGTCAGTATGTGTCGGCAGACAGATCGACTGAATGTTTTTAATCAAAATGACAGATTTGCAAACTACTGAGGGAACCAAAGTAAAGCTGATCTTTCACTGTTAGCCCTTTGTCAGAGCAACAGAAGAGGCTTGCCTCTTGCCAAGCCAGCCATTCCTTAACAGTTTTGAATGGAGTGCTTGCTTGAGTGCTTAAGCCACATGGTGAGCGCTCCAGAAGAAACTTGGTAACTGAACACACCCCGGGCATGTGGGGGATGCAATCATGGCCAAAAAATAATGCCACCCTTGCACTTTTTTCAAATAATGCACCATTTATTCCAGAAAATTGTTGAACTTAAAAAATATTGTGGTATCCACAGATTTATTGCTTTGGTTTGCAATGGAACAAAACAAAACAAAAAAAGTGAAAAAAGTACTAAATCTTAGCTTATTCCACACAGAAATCTGAAAATGGCCCGGACAATATTATTGGCACCTTTTAGAAGTTGTGAGAAATAATTAGATTTCAAGCAGGTGATTCTCCATTACTTTGGAATTGAACTCACCTGTGGTGAGATGCAGGTGCCTGCAATATAATAACTCATTCAACCAGTTTGAATAGAGAAAAGGAGTCATTCTGCTGTTTTGTGTCACTGTGTGTACCGCAATGAGCATGGAGAAAAGAAAGAAAACCAGAAAATTGTCAGAGTAGGTGAGACAAAATTGTAGCCAAGCATGGACAATCTCAAAGCTACAAGTCCATCTCCAAAGACCTTGATGATACTGTGTCCACCGTGCGCAACATTATCAGGAAGTTTAAGGCCCATGGCACTGTCGCCAACCTCCCTGGATGTAGCCGCAAGAGAAAACTTGATCGAACATTGCAGCGAAGGATTGCTCGAATGGTAGAGAAAGCACCTCGATCAACTGCCAAACAGATTCGAGCTGACCTTCAGACACAAGGTGTGACAGTTTCAACTTGAACTAGCAGTCGCCAACTCAATGAAAGGGTTCTGTTGTAGGAGACCCAGGAGGACCCCACTGCTGGGAAAGAGACATAGAAAAGCTCGACTGGATTTTGCCAAAACACATAATCATTATTTTTTTTTTTTTTTTGGTAAAACACATAATCTCTATGTTTACAGAAAACAAAATGAAGCCTTCAAAGAAAAAAAACATCTTCCCTACAGTCAAGCATGGAGGAGGTTAAGTGATATTTTGGGGTTTCTGTGCTGCCTCTGGTAATGGGTGCCTTTAATGTGTGCATGGCATCATGAAATCAGGAGATTTACCAAGGCATTTTGGAGCGCAATGTTCAACTCAGTGTCAGAAAGCTGGGTCTCCGTTGAAGGTCATGGATCTTACAGCAGGACGATGACCCCAAACACACTTCAAAAAGCACCCAGGAATGGTTCAAAATAAAACACTGGAATGTTTTGAAGTAGCCAGCAATGTCCAGATCTAAATCCCATTGAACACCTGTGGGGAGATCTGTGGGGGAAACTGCCAGGAGAGAGGTGTAAAAAGCTCATTCATGGCTATTGGAAGTGCTTGACTGCAGTTATTTTGTCCAATGGCTGTGCTACCAAATATTTAGTCTGGAGTGTCATAAAAAATTTTCAATTCCATTTATTTTTATTTTCTGACTTAAAAAGGATATATTAAGTTCTGAATCAAAAACAAAGGTTCTGTAATATTAACATAACAGTGAAAATGAATTGTGGAGACAAAATACTTTTGTTAATTTCAACTTGTTTTAGAGAAAATTGTGAGTTATTTGAAAAAAGTGCAAGGGTGCCAGCATTTTTGGCCATGACTGGACATACACATGTGCGGGTTATACGTGCCCGGAATTTTCTTGGAGCACTTTTACCCCATGTGCGGGGAATACTCGGGGGCGGGTTATTTACGTGAAAATACGGTACTCACCTTCTAATTACCCCTCACACTCGAAGCGAAAAGTAGGGTTAAGAAATTCGTTCATGTCCATCCACCTGTCTGTCTTCTCAGTTTATGATCAAGGAACAACTTGTGTAAATCAGATGCTATATTTTGAACACTAATAGGAACATGAATAGGAAGACAAGTCTTTCATTTTAACGTACTTTGTCTGCGTCGCGCATGCGCAGAGAGGAGTGAGACAAGAATTTTACTCGGGCTGCCTGCCTGCCAGTCAAACAAAATTGAGAATCATTACAAACGGGAAACTTACTGTTTTTAAGGATGTAACAAAGGACACAAACAACAATCACAAAACATTAATGTGATGTGTTGGGATACAAGACGATGTAATGGAAACTATGGAAAATGGCAGTAAATGGGGTGGTATTATAAGGGTGGTGTTTGTGACTGCTTCTGGACGACTTCAACAGCACGAAACTTTTGGACTTTTTTAAAACGGTCATTAAAATATTTTCTTGTTTTTCTTTTTTAAAGTACGGTGCATCATGAAGCTCACATGGATCAGGAGCAACAGTCACTCAAATATCCGCAGGCCCCCTCAGACCCTGTTTTTATTTTTTGAATACCATGAACAAACTTTGGTACATCATGGCTGATGAAGGTTGTGGTAAAGTTTCATAAAAATTGTGTGTGTAGTTTTGGAAAAGAGAGCAAATAGTCAAATCTGGATAATAAACGTATGCGCCTACTTTTAGATTTAGTGGAGCACATATGTACTTATTTTCAACATGCGCTTATATTGAAAAAAGCCTGACATATGCTTAGAATGGTAAATGTTCTTCAGATTGGCTGCATCGGTCAGTTTTTACAACATTTCACTTTTAATTGTCCGTACCTCGGAAACAAATACTAAATGCACTTTCTTTCAGTCCTTGAGCATGTATCCGTTTAAACTTCGCAACAAGTTCGTTTTCCATGTCTGAGTAAAAGTTCAGTCTTCCACTCCCTATCTTCCTCGAACCTTCAGCACTCTGAACAATTATTTCCTCATTCTTCACCATTCACATCAAAGTCCTCGTGTTAAGCCACTGTCACACCTTGACGTTTTAGCCAGCGTATGGCAACGTATCAAAATGTATGTAAAACGCTGGCGTACGCTGAACTATTGATGTTTATTTTCAGTTTTTGGCATATCCAAAACGAGTTGGACGTATGCATAACGTATTAGTAACGTACACAGAGCATTTCGATAACATATAGATAACTTATACCAATGAATGCTTAGCGTGTTGTTGGCATTCACAACCTATGCCAAACGATAGTCTAACGTATGCATAGCGCGGCAGCATATCGCCGACGATCATGTGGCATAGCCGATCAAAAGGCTGCCGCTCGACAATTCAAATCATAACCGCACTAGGCATCGAAGTGTCAAGGCCCTGTCACACCTTGAGATTTTAGCCAGCGTATGAAAAATTTGCCGAATACGCTGGCACACGTCGAATACATTATGGGTAAGTTTTGTATATGTTAAGAGCACGCTGAAGCACGCTGGCATACGTCGTAGTATGCCGAGCATGTCGACAAATTTTAAGCATGCTCAAAATTTTTAGACGTATGCCAGCGTATGACGCACACGTTCCGCATATGCTGGCCATAAGTTGTAGCCACGTCATGAGATCGTTGAAACACGTCGACACACGTTACTTGTAAGTTACTCATAAGTCGAAACACGTCGAGGTAATGTTTAGCGTACCCGAAACTTATTTCTAACCTATGAGTAACGTACTTTGAACCTATGTGTAACGTATCTCCAACGCATATTGACGTATGTAGATGAATTTGACGTCTTCCGGACGACCACAGAACTTACTGAACGTGTTACTAACTTACAGCTACCATATAATGGCGTATTCGCAGCGTTTAGGGGAATTGGTATATAAAAATGGGGTTCACACAGGAGGAACCCGTCAGTGTTCCATAGTCCATGGTTTTTTTTTTTTTTTTTTTTTTTTTTTTTTTTCGGCATGATGGTGATGTTGACACTTCGATTTCTAGTTCGGTTATGATTTAAATCGTTGAGCGGAAGCCTATTAATTATATTATATTATAACCGCACTAGAAATCGAAGTGTCAACATCACCGTCATGCCGAAGAAAAAAAAAAAAAACCATGGAGTCTGGAACACTGACGCTAAACATTACCTCGACGCGTTTCGACTTATGAGTAACTTACAAGTAACGCGTGTCCACATGTGTCAACGATCGCGTAACGTGCCTACAACTAATGGCCAGCGTATACGGAACGTGAGAGTCATACGCTGGCATACGTCGAAAAATTTTGAGCATGTTAAAATTTGTCGACGAGCTCGGCGTACAACGACGTATGCCAGCATGTTCTTAACGTATACAAAACTTACCCATAACGTATTCGACATGTGCCAGCATTTTAGACAATTTTTTCATACGTCGGCATACGCTGGCTAAATCTTCAAGGTGTGACAGCGGCTTTAAGTCTCAATTTATTACAAGTCTGTTACTGGTTCTTACAAGAGTTGTAAAACGCAACAATCTCAATCATTTCATGGTGTGTGATCAACACTTTATGGCCGTGTCCATTTTGATTGTGATGAAAAACGTTGTTTTACGACTCTGTCAGAAAGGGTGGTAAAATGGAGAAAAACGCTCTTTTACGACCCTTGTTTTAAAGCACCCTTTTACGACCCTTGTCGTAAAACACCCTTGATGAATAACGTACAACTCTTGTAAGTACCAGTACCAGACGTGAAAGAAATTCGGGCAAAGTTTATGAACCAATGAAACACGAAATACTGTCATGTTTGAATTGATAATACTTTCAGTTTTTAAAGCCTTCTGATGACGTTTTTGTATGTGCATATTTTTAATGGAGAAATCAAATGGGGACGTTTATTTTTCATTTGTACGTTTATTTTTCATATGTGCCTATGGTCAAGCATACACTTATTGTCCAGATTGTACTGTGCCTATTTTGGGGGTAAAAGCTCTCCCCCACCCCCCCTCCCATGGGCCCACCTAATGAGCGCATGTTTTAATGCGGTCAATACACCTTTGTTCGACATCAGATATGAAGCCTGTGGCCAAGTTTTATCAAAATTGTATGTTTGATTCAAGCGATAATGACTGAAGTGTTTATGGACTGACTGATTCACTCACTTACCTATGGACACTGGGGTCATTCCACCTCAAATCACCCAGAAAAAAAATAATTTGTAACCTGACCCCCTCAGATTTGGCTAATTTTTTGCATGTATGTTCCATATGATAGTCTATGTTCACATACAAAATTTTAGCTAAATCGGACTCGAGGTTGACGAGATATGACCTTGAGAACTTTTGACCTTTCCGACTAATGTCGCGTTTCCACCAAAATTCAAATCCTCATATCTCACCAACCCCTTGCCCCATCTCGATTATTTTGGTGTCGTTGGAAAGGTAATTGTCCGTAGAATGCAAATCCAGCATCGGTTCGTCAATCTAGTTAAGTTAGGGGTGGATGATTTTTTGACCTGACATTTGACCTTGTCCTTGACCTTGAAGACCTCATGACCTTGACCTGGCCTTGCATGAAAATGAAAGTTCATACTGTCTACTATAACATATCAAAAAACTGGAGGGGTAGTGTTTTTTGTTCGAGATATTTTCGGCCAAAGTTCAAAGGTCGTAAAAATGCAACCAAATCATGACGTACATAGACATGCCCAGGATTGTCACTTTACAGCCAATATTGTGCCCAGACTCATCCCAATCATAGTTGATGACACATGTTGGTTCAACAAGTTGTAACATGCTCCTTTGGTGACTTGCAACTTAGACGGGTAACTTAGACGGACACATTCTCCCATCTGCTGTGGATGCATAAAAACTAAAAGAGCAACTGTAGATATGCACCTCTTCACTCTTCCTCTTCTGCATTACATTTTCACTCCATTACACCTCATTCATGCACCATAAACACCCCGTTTTCTTCTCACCCCTCAAAGTGACTGGGTTTGTGCTGGTCTGTCAACTGCGCCAGGTACAAAGAGGTCGTTCACGCCTAATTCTTTCTCTCTTCTGCATTTGCTCTCCAATTTCCTCGGGTGTGTGTGTCTGATGGCACCTATAATGTTTGCGCAAGATAAGGTTGTAGAAGGTTGTATCGGGTTAGCTCTGCATGTGTCTTCTGTTGTGAATAATTCTATTAATTTGCCGCACCCCACAAATCCTTGCTTTTCCCTGCTGTAAACATTGCTTATAATAAAACCTTTCATTGTGCAACATGTCCTTTCCTCACCTAAATAATAAATGTACCCAGCTCATTCTGTCTTTCCCTCCATTGGTCCAGCATGGCCCGCACATAGTTATCCGGTAAGTTCTACCCCACTAATTGCCTCTGATAAGCCGATGTGTACTTGGCAGCTCCACTCGGCTGCACCTGATACGGTAAGTTAACGCAAGTACGCATTGAGAGCACCTGACCCCCCTTGATGTGGCCGTCCACACACGAGATATCACATGAGATAGTGTAACCCAGCAGGATTGGCAGTACCAATTGGCGTTTGTGGGTGCCTAGCAACCTGCCAGTGTGTCGTATTATCTGTACCCGGCAGCCTCAGGACCGGGCGTTTGTGAGGGATCCGAGTGCTTCCCCTCATAGCAAGCCTCAAACCCCGGATCCGCAACAATATCAAATGCCATAGACAACATTGCAGTGTTGTGGGCTGAGGTAACACCAAACTGCATGAATGCTGTGTGGCACAAAATGTGTTCACTACTTTGGTGGTTTTGACGCAAATGTTGACAAAGTTCCTGCAGTTATACAAGATATTGCAACCTTAGCCAATGAGGTGAGGTTGGAAGAAAAGAAAGCAGATGATTTGGGTGAGTTTCTCCAATCTCATCGAGAGGAATTGTCCAATATGGACTTGGTTGACCTGGACCTGCACAGAGCGAAAGAGGAGGATGAGGACAATTCCAGAACCCCACCAAAGATGCTCACTGCAAGTTTTGTCCGATTTCCTAGCATCTATGGAATCAACACTAAATATGATCCACGAGACAGATCCAAATAGAGAGTGGAGTTCTCAAATCTCGATGGTAGTTTTAGCATGAAAAGACGCCCGAGGCGTTCGGAATCCGAGTCAATCCTTTATTCCAACCGCAACTGACTGACCCACTTCTTCTCTTCTCTTCTCTTCCGGTTACACCCGGTACCAGAAAACCCACGATCAACCTGAGCTCAAGCAAATTTACATATTATAACATGAAAGGCAAAATGATGCTGCTATATAATCAACAATGTCATCTCCTACTACAGGGAGTTCTACCTGGAGAAGAAGAAACTGGCTCGGCAGTAGTCTTCTGACAAGTTTCTGGTGTTTGTGAAAGAAGCACAGAAATTCCAGGAAAAGAGGACAGACAAAAGTGAAGAAGCTGCAGTGTCATTTGTGAAAAGACTGGACAGGAGCAAGCCATCAATTTTATGTTCCGATGAGGAGGCTGTGCGATGATCCTGTTCCATGCTCTTGCTGACGTACTATCATGCACTGAGGCGTTCACTTATTCCTTTGTCTCCATAACTCCATCACTCGCCTCTCCACTTACCTCGACTCATTCAAGGCACATCCCTCCCCCATCCCTCCATGTATATTGGAGCAAATTTACCCAATGTAAATATGTATGTACCTATCAAACTATAAGTACTTATCACATATTATATTTTATTGTAACAATATAATTTATATTTGTGTATAAATATATCTTGTACTTTTTCCTCGATTGCTTAGAATTCTTCTTCCTTATCAAATTGTATAATTTGTGATATAATAAGACTTTACACATGGAGTATTGGAGTGCTGGAATGTATCTCCTGTATTTTAGTTAATTCTAATGGGGAATAGCTGATCAGTTTAAGTCCTGTTTTCCAGGAACATAACCCCGACTTAACGCATTACCTGTGTGTTAGTCCACAGGTGTAGCAACACGCAATGCTTTACCTCATACACTGGTAGCCCAAAACGCAGGTAACGTGTTGAACTGATAATTACCAGTACATATGTCAATTTAAATAAAAAAATTATTGTTTAAACGATGGTTAAAAATAAAATTCCAGAAGTTTAGTGCTATTGAAGCATCCATACATCACCCATATATAACATGTCCAAGTAGTGCTAAATGGAACGGTTTTGAAAGTGCAAAGAAGGCGATTTGTGTTCCACAGTTTAAGCATACAACTCAACTTAAACAATAAAAAGAGCAATCAGAGATTGCAAACCTTTGCCAGGACTTCTTTTGAGTGGTGTATTTTATAGGTTTTCAGGTAAATCCAATATGGCTGCCAAACCATGTGACCTATGATGCCATATGTGTGACTTGTTCCTCATGGATAGACGGTTATATGTGTAAAGTTTTGCCTCGATCTGTTCAGCCATTTCAGAGAAGATTTTTGAAGGTTTTTTTTTGTTTTTTGTTTTAAAGAATATGGCTGCTGAATTATGTGACTCATGATGTTATGAATTTTTTTTTTTTCTGTGGACCATTTTATCCCAAGATGACCCTCAAAAATTTTCATACTGATCGGATGTGGCATCATAACGAGGGCACCTATGACCTCATAAAAAAATCACATATTCCCCATAAGGAGTACTTGCGATGTGCCAAGTTTCAAATGTAAACTTGGTGCAGTTTCAGAGATACAGAGGTCCAAATTTTTTCCGTTTTTCCAATATGGCTACCACACCACATGACCTGTGACCTCAAAATTATCATTGAAACATTCTACATGAGTAGTTGCACCTATGGTAATAAAATAAAGATTGTAAATGTCATATAAAAAATTAATTCCAGAAGTTTACCACCATTGACACGGTGGCACACCACCCTATCTAACACATTCGTTCTTCATGCATGTTGTTTGTCCATTGTGACGTCCTTAGAAGCAGTAAGTTTCCTGTTTGGAAAGATTTTTCAATTTTGTTTGACTGCCAAGTAGGCAGACAGAGTAAAAATCATCTCATCCCTCTCCGTACGTGCGATCGGGACAAATTTAGAGCCAAAGTATTGCTAAACGGCAGGCTTGTTTTGGGGGGATTTTTGTTAAAAAGATAGCATTCAATTTAAATAAGTTCTTCCTCAATCATAAACGGACATTTATGGACAGATGGACAGACCAAACTGCTTAACCCTGCTTTGAGTGGACGAGGCAATTAGTGATTTGGCAGAAAATTTTGATAAAGAATCTAAAAAATAAAAAGGTATGTGCTAATATTAAAAGATGAATGATGATATGTGTGTGTGACTCGAATGTGATTCTCATCTAATCTCATGACCAATTCACTTTTCATAAACTATGACCTCTCCCAACAGCTCCTTGAGGAGCTTACAAGCAAATATAATTTTCAGCTTATATGCAAATATATTGGTTGTACAAGACACACAAAGCAGTGTACATTCGGAAAAACATCCTGTGAGATGCAAACATACATGAAACTACTCTTGCCACATCCTGGGGGTCCATACAACAAGTATCCCCGCCGATAAGGAATGCCTGAAACACAACAGCAAGCAGAAATTCCCTTTTGAGAAAATGAACAGCTCTGGGTCGGCAGGTATATCTCTGATCATTTGACTGGATGATTGATTGATATACATGGCAGTAAACACTCAGACATAATAACTGTGAGTGGAAGTAGCAAAAAACAAATGGAGCAAATAAAAACATTTTAAAAGTTGGAATTGCATGAGTTACTCAAACAACAAGTTAAATACAATTATCTTTATGGCACTTTTCTAAAGATCATTTGACATTATCTCTGCTTAAAGGATTATTGGTGATAATGCTCGTGGGGCTGCTGTGGCTCTTATAAGACCAGGAGGGGATTAGTGAGGCAAACTGATTACTGGATGACCATGCCTTGATAAATGGTTTACCTCCACCACCGTTGCTGAAAGCTAAAATGATCTATTTACATGGATTGCCACACAAGCAAACATCTGCTGCATCACCTATTTTGGTATATCCCTTGTGCTTTTTTCCATAAGTTATTATTGGCCTTCAAATCCTAGCTGTGGCTAAATGAGGTTTACCACTAGTCATGATCCCACTAAGCAATATATTTCTCTTGTACTGAAACTCTACCTCCTCTTATTTTGCATTTCCTCCATCTATCTTTATATATCTCTATATATATTTCTATATCTCTCTATCTCTCGTACATTCTATTCCATTCCCTCTCCTTCTGTAACTAACTTGATGATCCATTTTTCAAACAAATGGTACAGTATTATTTATATTCCCCATTTTTGCATTCATCTAAGTGGAGCTTGTACATAGATCAAACGCCGGATAAGGACATTACTGTTGGAGACAGCGATGTACTTTAATGTGAAGTGCAAGGACACAAGGAGACAATGGACAAATACAAGTAGCAGTGGGGATTTAAATCTGAATTCTGAGCACCGCGAGTCATTCGTTCAGATGGGAATGCTGAACAGTACAACTCGATTGAATGTCAATCGTGATATTTTGAGTTTTAAAATTGAACCTTTGTGGCTTCTTGCTGCACTTCGCTTCATTGCTCCGGACATTTAATATGGTGTCACGCAGTTGAGGGGTTTCCTGCAAGGTCTGCATTTAAGCAGATTTGTTTTGCTGATGAAGCTTGAGAGCAGAAACATGTCCAAAACTGAAAATATGTAAGTTTGCTCACTTTACAAACTTTTCCAATTGACTTTCATGCCATTCAAACATCACTCCCCTCCCCCTTCCCTGCTGTATTTTTTATTTTTAAGGTAGGAGATTTAAACCTCAAAATCAACCAACATCAAATCAAAAAGAGTGGAAATCTGGCAGCTCTGGTTAAGAAAATTATATATATATATATATATATATATATATATATATATATATATATATATATATATATATATATATATATATATATATATATATATATACATATCAGGTTGCGAGACAAGACTACAAGATAGGCAAGTCAGGTGTGCTGGTAATGAAGTACGTGTTTGCTTGTATTGCAAAAGGCACTCACCTCGGTCTAAGTACCATTTGGGATTGCTGATGAACTCTCGCACATCAGCAGTGATGTGCTCGACCACACCTTGCTCAAGTACCACAGACGAGAGAGGCCTTCTGCGCCGTGGGTTGCCAAATTGGCGCCATTCACTACCCATTGCTGTGTACATGACAGTCTTCCCCTCATGTTCTTGGAGTGCTAGCTCTCGTGCTGACAAATGAAGAGGCACAGTGTAATCAAGTAGCAATTCGATGATTATGTTAGAAGAAGAGACTATTTAATAAAGGTCAAAAAAAGCAAATATATATAATGGATTGTATATACAGTGCCTTCAGAATGTATTCACACCCCTTGATTTTTTTCACATTTTGTTGTCGCAGCCTGAATTTCACAAAATTTCAATAATCACAGGATCCTGTATGACGTCAAACAAGTAAATGAAGCCATTTGGCCCATCATTGCCATAGCGCACTCCTGGGTTAGTTTTTGTTGCAGCTTTAAACATCAATCTTCTTGATGGGTTACTTTAGTCCAAATAACCTGATCTTGATCGCATGACCCAACTTGTCTGAAGATAAAATAAATGTGTATGACAATATATATATATATATATATATATATATATATATATATATATATATATATTCCCAAACCATAGGCCAATTTTTGTTAACCTCCGCCATCGAAGATCGGAGGTTACTGTTTTCACCCTGTTTGTTACTTACGAAATCTAAAGATTTCGTAAGTATATTGATGACTTCCGTTTGTTTGTTACTTACGAAATCTAAAGATTTCGTAAGTATATTGATGCCTTCCGTTTCTGTTTGTTTGTTTGTTTGTTTGTTTGTTTGTTGGCACGATACCTCGAGAAAGGAAGAAGCTACCAATGTCAAATTACACGTGATTCAGGAGAGTGATGGCTAGTGCTGATTAGATTTGTCAAAATCGGTCAAAGGTCAAGGTCACGGTGAGGTCAAATATTCGATTTTTGATGGTTTGGTACAGATAAGTCGAGAACGGAAGAAACTACCAATGTCAAATTACACCACGTGATTCAGGAGGTTGATGGCTAGTGCTGATTAGATTTTGGTCAAAATCGGTCAAAGGTCAAGGTCACAGTGAGGTCAAACATCCAAAACATTGGATTTATGATGGCTTGGTACAGAATCATCGTAGAAACTTCTGTTTTGCGTCGCTACCTTCTCAAGAGACAGCTTTTATTAGACAAGGTCAGGTCAAGTTGACGATTTCGTAAGTACCAGTCTATGACTGCTTGTTTGTTTGTTTGTTTGTAGGCAGGATAACTCGAGAACGGAAGAAGCTACCAAAGTCAAATTACACCACGTGATTCAGGAGGGTGATGGCTTGCGCTGATTAGATTTTGGTCAAAATCGGTCAAAGGTCAAGGTCACAGTGAGGTCAAACATAATTCCGTAAATTCATGTGGAGAAATGGAGTATTTTTGCTTCGCTCGACGTTACGAGTTCGTTTTAACTTCGATTTTAATTTTGTCTTCGGTTTTTGCGATCGCTTAGGACGCTTAAAACTCGGTTGTCGAAATTCTGGTAAAAATCGGATGTTTTGGAGACGTTTTAAGATTGTATAAAAAAATATTTCACTCGACGCGTCACGGGTCATCCCATGATGCAGTGCGCTCGAGCAGACGCGTCGTTGAGTTACGTTAAGGTATAATATAATTGCGTGGAGAAATGGAGATTTTTGCTTCGGTCGACGTTACGATTTTTGATGGTTTGATACAGAATCATCGTCGAAACTTCTGGTTTGCATCGCTACCTTCTCTCGAGACAGCTTTTATTAGACAAGGTCAGAGGTCAAGTTGACGATTTCGTAAGTACCAGTCTATGACTGCTTGTTACTTACGAAATCTAAAGATTTCGTAAGTATATTGATGCCTTCCGTTTGTTTGTTTGTTTGTTTGTAGGCACGATAACTCGAGAACGGAAGAAGCTACCAATGTCAAATTACACCACGTGATTCAGGAGGGTGATGGCTAGTGCTGATTAGATTTTGGTCAAAGGTCAAGGTCACGGTGAGGTCAAATATTCGATTTTTGATGGTTTGATACAGATAACTCGAGAACGGAAGAAGCTACCAATGTCAAATTATACCACGTGATTCAGGAGGCTGATGGCTAGTGCTGATTAGATTTTGGTCAAAATCGGTCAAAGGTCAAGGTCACAGTGAGGTCAAACATCCAAAACATTTGATTTTTGATGGTTTGGTACAGAATCATCGTAGAAACTTCTGGTTTGCGTCGCTACTTTCTCTAGAGACAGCTTTTATTAGACAAGGTCAGAGGTCAAGTTGACGATTTCATAAGTACCAGTCTATGACTGCTTGTTTGTAGGCACAATAACTAGAGAACGGAAGAAGCTACCAATGTCAAATTACACCACGTGATTCAGGAGGGTGATGGCTCGTGCTGATTAGATTTTGGTCAAAATCGGTCAAAGGTCAAGGTCACGGTGAGGTAAAATATTTGATTTTTGATGGTTTGGTACAGATAACTCGAGAACGGAAGAAGCTACCAATGTCAAATTACACCACGTGATTCAGGAGGCTGCTGGCTAGTGCTGATTAGATTTTGGTTAAAATCGGTCAAAGGTCAAGGTCACAGTGAGGTCAAACATCCAAAACATTCGATATTTGATGGTTTGGTACAGAATCATCGTAAAAAATTCTGGTTTGTGTCGCTACCTTCTCGAGAGACAGCTTTTATTAGACAAGGTCAGAGGTCAAGTTGACGATTTCGTAAGTACCAGTCTATGACTGCTTGTTTGTTTATGAACAGTATTACGGAAAAACTCCGACGGATTTTGACGAAACTTGGTGGGGGGGGGGTTAGGTATGGTCCAGGGATCATGCCATTAGATTTTGGACTTGGTCCACCCCCCCCCCCCCCCAAAAAAAAATTTGTTAGAGAAAATTTTTTTTTGAGATTTAGGTGAAAAAAAGTTTTTTTTAATTAAAATTAAAAAAAACAAATTCCTGCCTCTACATAGTTATCGTACAAGCACCATGTTAGGGTGGTGCCATGGGTGGTCGATGTGTTTTCCACCATTTATTTCATCATTCCAACTGAGCATCATATACAGCAATTTCTCGTTTAAAGCAGTAGTTGAGTTCTGAGAATTTACCAGGTTAGTTGAAAACGTGAAAAACAAAAGTAATTCCCCCATAAGAAACAATGTAATCAGTGGAGGTTATGTGTCAGGACGTGAGCGGATGGGGAAGTGTGTGTGTGTGTGTGTGTGTGTGTGTGTGTGTGTGTGTGTGTGTGTGTGTGTGTGTGTGTGTGTGTGTGTGTGTGTGTGTGTGTGTGTGTGTGTGTGTGTGTGTGTGTGTGTGTGTGTGTGTGTGTGTGTGTCTTATGCACTTAAATAAAATAAAACTTCACCAACCTATGTTAAATGTTGTTGCTTGTGGTGATGGAGGTGGAGGTGGTGGTGTGGAGTTTGAGGGGAGAAAGGAAAGGAAAGTTGCGGGGTCTGTTGACGTTGCAATTAATGTGACTCACTTTATTTGCAGTAATGGCAAGACACTGAGCACTCAATTTGATTTTATTGACATTTGCAATGCATAGTTCGTAAGGAGGATTCAGTCAATCCAAGCGCTTGGCAAATGTTCACCACTCCTATGGCTCAATCACGTTTAATTTAATCTTCATTTAAATAGATTCCTTTCTTTCTTAGGCTGAAAGGCACTCGATCCCTTACCAGTCGTGGTGTCGAAGGGTGCACGAAATATTACACGCTAAGTTTAGCGGAAGTTTCAACTTTCAATGCACCCTCACACCGCCGAGTATCCCTCGGCCCATCTCTGACTTGTTTGGTCAGTGGGGAGTGATGACCGGATGTGTTTCAGAGACTTATATCAAAGGTCAAACGCTTATATTGACATAATTAGACGTACAAATTCAAGAAAAAAATATCCTGCTATACCAAGGAATCTGTCGAATTTGGCTCCCAGAAAATAATAACCTGCCATTTTAGCTCCTGCATTGTTGAGGACAGAGAAGGAAAAATAAACATACATGGTTCTTCAGAGCTGCCTATAGCTTAAACAAACAGACCAGACTCGGACACGGACTTAACAAGACTTGGTCGTGTAATGGTTGGAGCGACCGCTCCGAGTCTTGGAGGTCAGCGGTTCCAACCCTGGCCAAGTCTTACCAAACTTTAAAAATGGTCCATGCTGCTTTCTTGCTCGAACCTCAGCATTTAAAGGACTAGTGGGCCAATTGGGCCGATGGACCAAATTTTCATTGGTCTTTACAGCCTTGTTGCAAACCCACCTGCTGTACTGCTTGAGCATTAGCTTGCCTTTCACCAAGCCCAGATGTGCTTGGAGCCAAAGCGGGGATTATGTGTTCGTTATTATTATTATTATTGCCATATGATACTACCATTCTTATTACTGTTGCAAATATTATTGTGTTAATAAATATATGCTTTGTTGCAATGTTATTGTTTTTGTGATACATTTTGTAATTGGAATGCCATGCCATGGTAGAAGGAATGACGTATTAAGCTGCTTTATATACCTTAACATGGCGTGTGTTTAAAACATGGGAATTCTAATGGATTTTTTGCAGTATAGTCAAGTCTTAAAGGGTCCTTCGGATCGACAGTCTTCTGGGGTTTTTTTGGATCTTTTGGGTCTTTAGGAACTTTATGGGACTTGTATGCCCTTGGGAACTTTTGGGACTGTTGGGTCCTTGGGGACTTTCAACCCTTGTGGACTTTTTGGGTCCTCAGAGATGTTTAGGACTTTTGGGTCCTTGGATATTTGGGACCTTGGGGTCTTCAAAGTTTGAAGGGGTCTCAGCAGTCTAAAGGGTCAAAAGGTACCATCCAATAGTGCGTAATTAATGAAGACATACGTAATTAACAGAGAAAAAGTATCACACTCACACACACACACACACACACACACACACACACACACACACACACACACACACACACACACTCACACACACACACACACACACACACACACACACACACACACACACACACACTTATAGTTGTTGTGGGATCAAGATCCAGCCAAAAAAAAACAAAAAAAAAAAAACTTAGCATTGACTTGAAATCAGAGAAGAGTATCCAATATATCATCTGACAGAATAATATCAGTCTGAATGTGTTGCTGTTGTTTTGATTTATTTATTAAAAAGATAAAAGTTTCATTGCATTAAAAAAGGCCAGAAGAAAGCCATTAATATTGTGAGAATTTGAACGTTCACTTCTTGTACTTCAATTTAAGAGCACATATTTTGAGATTAAATATCCTAGTTATAACAATACATTAAAGACAAACATATTGAACTAACTGTACTAAAGAACAATGTGTGTGAATTGGAAAAGGTGTGCTTGTATACCATTTTCGTAGAAATTATAGAAAACCTCTAAAGCTAAGCTTACCCTCATGCAAGATGTCAAAATAGAACTGCCTGTTGCGACCAAATGTTGTAAATGTGACTGTCTCAAAAGGTACTCCGGTGGTCGTGTCAATCATCTGCTTTTCCCGATTCCGCTCTATCCGGATCCATCTACTTTGGTACCTGCGAACAGGAGTAAGATAGAAAAAATGTGACATCAACATACTACAGTGTTTAAATGACAGAAAGAAAACATTCGAGAGTACAAGATGATAGAAGACTGGCTGGCAGTCAATACATAAAAGCTGCTTCTGTTCTTACTCTGTACAGAAACAATCAGAAATACTATGCAAATTTGACACTTCTAAATGATGCAGCAACATGCTTTAACGTTTTCCGGAAACTTTCCTTCCAACATAACCTGCTCCTGATCTGCTACTTTCGCATGGAGATGGCACAACTGTTAAGGTGGTTCGCTTAGGATCTTAAGGTCCTGAGTTCAAGCCTCAACCATGCCAAGATAACTCCAGGTTGGTTGACTCAGCCTGTCACCATTCAGAGGTTAGCAAAATGGGTCCCAGTTTGCTGGGAAAAGTGAACCAATCGAGTATCTTGTGTCGGAATGACGAGCCATCCAGGATTGTTCCCCCCAGCCAATAACACTGCTTCTGCAACCATATGTGCATCACGGTGTGGGGGAGAATCATATCCATCTGCTACTTTTGGCTCCGATTGTGTCGGACTGGTGAAAGGTTGCAATGTTATGCAATTTTCAGAGAGTAGTCCAAGTCTCAATAACTCCTGGGCTGCTCTTTGTAGACTGCCTTTGATAAAAGTCACGACAGTACTGACAGTGCAAAAAAAAAAATGAATGTGATACCACCCAAAGCAATCAAAGGGCCACACTGTTGAAGAGTCCTTACATAGTGACTGTAAGGACAAGAGTCCTTACATTACATTACAAAAAACAGTGAGAGAAGTTGCAATGGGAATATTATTCAACACCTTTGTTCATATAAAACGTATAAACAGGCAAACGGAGTATAAATATAACTAAATGCTACACAGTACACAATCTAATGGAAATTTGTCGCAACATATTTGCTAGATATTAAACGAACTGTTAAACCATTTTAACAAAACGGTACAGTCCTCAATAAAAAAAAAATCAATTGATCACCTTTTCTCTCTTGTTGTGCACACTTCAACATCAAATATTGGGACAGAATACTAAAGTTTGAAATAAACACAACCATATTGCAACATTATGGACAATGCTGCACTCCCAGCCTGCAGATATAGTTGTTTGAAATAATGTATTGTAGACCACAGCACTTGTTTGTACATAAGATCTAGGTTATTGGAGTGATTATGTGACGGGACAAAAAGATAATGCACTAACGGTGGGGCAGTAGGTAGATGCAACAAGCGAGACAATAAAAGGGGAAGATGGGAAGAAACCTCCAAGTAAGGAGGTTGGGTTACGTAGAGTTAATGGGGTATAAAATATGATGAGTTGGGATGGCGTCATGTCATTGTTCAAAGTGTACTAAATGTCTGAATTGAAGGTACTGCACTGTTCTTTAACCTTTGTCCAATTATTTATCAAAGTGAATGAAAAAATAGGCTCTCGGCGAATTAAAAAAAAAAAAAAAACAACACGTGGTTGTTGTAGCTATGATTTATTTGTGACATCATGGGACACAGATGAGGTGATCATTTCTAACGGAGTTAAATGCTGAATAATTACATGTCCATTTCATTGTGACCTAATCACGTAATGCCGAGTTGTGCCGAATGTTTTCACATAGGGATCCAACGTGGAAGCAACAATCTAAATACCACGTATGCCAATTCTGGTAGCAATCGCTGCATTGCACCGTCACATTGACTGTATGAGCACTCAAATCTGAGCCTGGGGAACGGTATTCCATACCCGAATCAGCTCCTGTTCCAGCTCATCAAAGGTCTATGGCAGTCTAAAGGCCCTGTCACACCTTGACGTTTTAGCCAGCGTATGGCAAGGTATCAAAATGTATGTAAAACGTTGGCGTACGCTGAACTATTGATGTGTTTTTTTTCCAGTTTTGGACGTATTCATAACGAGTTGGACGTATGCATAACATGTTAGGAAAGTACACAGAACGTTTCGATAACATATAGATAACATATCAACGAATGCTGAGCGTGTTGTTGGCGTTCACAACCTCTGCCCAATGATAGTCTGACTGATGCATAGCGCAGCAGCGTATCGCCGACGATCACGTGGCGTAGGCTATTAATAGGCTGCGGCTCGACGATTCAAATCATTACCGCACTAGACATCGAAGTGTCAAGCCGCTGTCACACCGTGACGTTTTAGCCAGCGTATGCCGACGTACGAAAAATTTGCCGAATACGCTGGCACACGTCGAATACGTTATGGGTAAGTTTTGTATACGTTAAGAGCACGCTGGCATATGTCGTAGTACGCCGAGAACATCGACAAATTTTCAGCATGTTGAAAATTTTTCAACGTATCCAGCATATGTCACACGTTCCGCATATGCTGGCCATAAGATGTAGGCACGTTACGCGATCGTTGACACACGTCGACACACGTTACTTGTAAGTTACTCACAAGTCGAAACACGTCGAGGTAATGGTGAGTGTCAGTGTTCCAGACTCCCTGGTTTTTTTTGTTTGTTTGTTTTTTGTTTTTTTCCTTTGGTATGACCGTGATGTTGACACTTCGATTTCTAGTGCGGTTATGATTTAAATCGTTGAGCTGGAGCCTATTAATTATATTATATTATAATTATAGGAGGTTGGTGGCAGGATTTGCACTCTGGCCACTGTAAAACCCTTCATTCCACAAAACACACAAACGCAAAAAAAATCTGAAAACTCACTCCGTGGGAGAACCTCCTGTGCAGCTTCCCTTCGCAGGGCAGCTTACCGGATGACGGGATTGGGGCAAAGCCTTCGGGACCCCCAATCTTTGATGAAAGGAGGGAAACCACGGGGTAGCCTCCCTGGGTCAGATTGCGGGAGAGTGTGTCGGAGTGGTGCTGAGGTGTCGTCTACCAGACGGCGGTCTCCTTGGGTTAACCTGAGGCAGTCCCTTTGGGTGGGTGCCTGGAATGTCCTATCCCAAAGAGAGGATGATCACCTGTCTCTGTTATCATCTGAGCTCAAGCGTTTGGACATCGGTAATGCAGCACTCTCTGAGGTTCGGAGACAGGATTGTGGCGAGATAATGGTGGGTGGTTACACCTACTATTGGTCTAGTCGCTCTGATGGTTACCATACCCAAGGAGTTGCTGTTGCTGTGTCCAATAAGCTGACCCAATGATAATTGAGGTAACACCGGTCAACGAGCATATTATGAGACTAAGGATTCGTCACTCCTTAGGTGTCATTTCCCTGGTCTCTGTCTATGCTCCGACTGAGGCGAGTGACCTCACCATGAAGGATGCATTCTACGCCACGCTAGAGTCTGTGGTTGATCAGTGCCCGACGAGATACACTTCTAGTCTTGGGGGATTTCAATGCATCAACTGGAACTGATAGGGATGGTTATGAGACGTGTGTTGGTCGCCATGGGTCAGGGACTATGAATCAGAATAGCACTAAGTTCCTTGACTTTGCAAGAAGTCATGGACTTAGGGTGGCCTGTTCATTGTTTCAGCACCCACAAGCTCATCGCTGGACTTGGTATTCCAACGCTGGCGGTGTGGGAAAGGAGATTGACCATGTCCTCGTTGACAGTCGCTGGAGGATGATCCAGAACTGCAGGGTCCACCGGAGTGCTCAGTTCCTCAATACTGACCACCGGCTTGTTGTAGCAACTCTAAAGCTGCACCTTAAATCCTGGAGAATGGTACCATTCCAGCCGAGGCTGGATGTTGGCAAGCTCAAGAAAGAGAGAGTAGCTGAGGAGTTTGCGAACAGGCTGAGTGGACATTTAGGGTGTCAGGGTGCTTTGGGGGGTCCTGAAGAGTTATGGATTACCTTCAAGACCACCGTCCTTGATGTTGCCGGTGGATGTCTTGGAACTCACCGCAGGGCAAAGAAGAATTTTGTCTCTCAAGGGACACTGGATACCATTGACCAGAGTCGCAGGGCCAGGCTGAATGGCAGAGCTGAGCTGTTCAGGGAGCTGAGGCGTAAAACTGTACGTGCACTAAGGGTGGACAAGGAGGCCTATGTGCGAGGAATCTGTGAGGGGGTAGAGCATCACCTGTGGTCAAGTGATTCTTGTCCTGCTTACAGGGGAATTTGTGCATTGCGTTCCTCCAAGCCCATCCCTCAGTGTACTACAGTGACAGCAGAGGGTGGTGGGCTCTTGACAGAGGAGTCCAAAGTGAAGACCCACTGGGCAGGTTACTTTGAGCGGCTGTACCAGGCTGATCCACCAACTGTCAAATTGGATGTCAGGGGTGTTACAATCCCTGTTGCTGACAGCTTGGTGGAAATGCTGCACTCTTGTGGTTGCATGCAGTTTTGTGCTCTGCCTGGAACACAGGCATCATCCCAACTGATTGGAAGAGGGGCCTTGTTGTCCCTCTCTGGAAAGGGAAGGGTGATCGCCAAGACTGCAGCAACTACTGAGGGGTGACGCTGCTCTCAGTGCCGGGCAAAGTCTTTGCTCGGATAATTCTTGATAGGGTTAGCCACCATCTGCTTGAGCACCAGCGTCCAGAGCAGTCAGGCTTTACACCAAAGAGGTCAACGATTGACCGTATCCTTGCTCTTCGTGTCCTCACCGAATGCAGACGAGAGTTTCGGCAGGGGCTGCTTGCAGCCTATGTTGATCTCTGTAAAGCGTTCGATTCAGTGAATCGGGATGCCCTCTGGAGGATTCTTGGTCTTCGTGGGGTGCCACCAAAACTGATTGATCTGATGTCTGAACTCTACTCTGGTACTGAGAGTGCTGTGAAGTGTGGAGGTACCATCTCTGACTTATTTCCAGTTGTTACTGGAGTTAGTCAGGGGTGTGTACTGACCCCCACACTTTTATGGACTGGATTTTAGTGAGGATGTCGGAAAGATAAAGCTGCGGTGCATCGTTTGGGAATGTCAAGATCTCGGACCTTGATTTTGCAGATGATGCAGTCATCTTTGCGGAGACTTTAGATATCCTTTTGGGGGCCCTCGAGGTTCTGAATGAGGAGTCGGAGCTGCTGGGATTACGGGTTTCTAGGGTCAAAACTAAGATCCAGGCTTTCAATGACATCTTGGATGCTGCTGTCCTGTCTGTGTCTGTTTGCGGTGAGGATGTTGAGGTCTTGGAGAGATTCACTTACCTTGGTAGTGATATTCATGTCTCTGCTGGCTGTGAGTCAGAGGTCAATAGACGTCTGGGTCGGGCCCGGGGAGTCATGGATTAACTGGATCATGGGGTGTGGCGCTGCCGGTACCTGTGCGGGAGGACGAATGTCCAAGTCTTCAGGTCCTTGGTGCTTCCAGTCTTGCTCTATGGATGCAAGACTTGGACTCTGACCAAGGATCTGAGATGGAGACTTAATTCCTTTGGTACCAGGTCTCTTCGGAGAATCCTTGGCTATCGCTGGTCAGATTTTGTGTCCGAGCGGTTTCTGAGAGAGACTCGGATGAGATTTGTTACCTGCATGGTCCGTGAGCGTCAGTTGCGGCTGTATGGACATGTGGCTCGTTTTCCTGACGCTGATCCTGCTCACCAGATTCTCTCAGCGAGGGAGTCTCGTGAGTGGAGGAGGCCAGTGGGCCGACCACATGCCTCGTGGTTGCAGCAGGTTGACCAGCATCTCAAGGAGATGGGGATGGGTCTGGCATCTGCCTGGGGGAAGGCCAGACGCAGGCCCCTGGAGTACCGGCGGAAAGTGGACGCAGCGACGCGCTGTTCTGGCACATGCTCCCATACCTGACCTGATATTATAACCGCAATAGAAATCGAACTTTCAACATCACCGTCATACCGAAGAAAAAAAAAAAACAGGGAGTCTGGAACACTGACGCTAACCATTACCTCGACGTGTTTCGACTTATGAGTAACTTACAAGTAATACGTGTCGATGTGTGTCAACGATCGCGTAACGTGCCTACAACACGTTACTCATAGGTTAGAAATAAGTTTCGGGTATGCTAACCATTACCTCGACGTGTTTCGACTTATGAGTAACTTATAAGTAATGCGTGTCGACGTGTGTCAACGATCGCGTAACGTCCCTACAACTTATGGCCAGCGTATGCGGAACGTGTGAATCATACGCTGGCATACGTCGAAAAATTTCAAGCATGGAAAATTTGTCTAACAGCTCGGCGTACTACAACGTATGCCAGCGTGCTCTTAACGTATACAAAACTTACCCATACGTATTCGACGTGTGCCAGCGTTTTAGACAAATTTTTCATACGTCAACATACGCTGGCTAAATAGTCAAGGTGTGAAAGGGCCTTTAGCAAGGTTTGAATGTGGTGATCAATGATATTCCAGAGAACCTCGAATTGATTTAAATGTGGTGGGATGGCAGGCTCGGAATATGACATTCACGGTGGCATTGAAAATAATTTTCTTTGTTGGAATGGCCCTGTGAGCATGAGCATTATTGTGCATGTTAAGGCAATTCCTTGGCCATGTTGTTGAAGGTTAGGCAACATGAGCTGCTGTAAAATCTCAATGTAACGCTCTGCCGATACGGATGAAGTTGGTGTAAAAGGTTTCAGCAATACCATCCCATATCATGACACTTCCACGTGCAAAATTTGCAGCTTCGTGAACAAAGACCAAGGCATATCGCTCATTGCGTCTTCTGTAGACCTACGCATGGCCATCATGCCTTTCCAGAAACCTGGATGAGTCACTGAACGTAACACCTGCCCATTGCATCCGTGTCCATCAAACGTGCTGATTTGACCACTGCAAGTGTTTGGATGTGTTACATTGCAAGTCTTGGATGATGAGCAGGGATCCCTGCACAAGAGACTCTTCAAGATGGTGTTGACACTTATCCTGCAAGGTCAGAGAGTGCATTTACAGTACTCTGGACAGTTTGAACCCGATTTCATAAATGGGTCATGCAAATGTAATGGTCCTGAGCAGGAGTCGTTATCCTGAAACATCTACTTTTTTGCATGCCTCTTGTTGATCCAGCGGCTTTATAACATCTTATGAGGTCATAAACAGTTCCTCTTCTCATGTTAAGGAGCCTTGCAACATGGCTAATGGAAGATCCTGCTTGAAGTTGTCCATTGATTTGATTCCTTTCATTTTCTGACAGACGTGGCGTTGTAATGTATTGTTCAAGAATATAATCAACTTGTGTTTTTTAGATGACCCACATGCTGGCGTCTCGGTTCAGTAAAGCTGTTTTGGAATTTGCTCAGAATGCCTCGTGTCACCTCTTACAACCAAAGGACGCAGGAATTGCATGTGCTGAACGATTATTGCATGAGGAAATTATGTTCCATGGAAACTTGAAATCAGGTGTTCTGCACATTCCTGGTGCCAAAAAGGCACTTGGAATGAATAATGGAACAGTCCTTCCACAATTACATTATCAATTATACATGTTTCGTTGTTTATGGCAGAGAGTGTACATGTTCACAGACTACAGTCATCCCGAGAATGGAACCCAGCCAATCCACATGACAACCACAACCATCACAATTTCTTCCTTTATCTCCAATAAGCAATTAACTTTCGTTTCTCTTTCAAATGTGAACGAATATATCCTGAATCGTGCTAATTTACTCAGGTACAGAAAAAGTACCGGTCGGCCAACGTTGGATGAGTACGTGCAGCAGACGTTGAATGAGTAAGTGAATCATTTCAACGAAGTCCCAGAAGATAAATTCAACAAAGACTACCTGAGGATAACGAAGTTACTTGAAAAAGGTCATGTTCACAGACAAAGCTTGCTCTTATGTATCGGGGAAGGTCAACCGGCACAATGTGAGGATCTGGGGCTCTGAAAACCCCCACGTGGTCATTGAACACATACATGACAGTCCAGAGGTCAATGTGTGGTGTGGCCTTCTCCATAACTGCTTGGTGGGTCCATTTTTCTTTGCAGAGGATACAGTGACATCACCAATTTATATGAACATGTTGGAAGGATTCACCCTCTCACAGATTGAACACCTGCAACCCGATATTATTTTTCAACCGGACGGTGCTCCCCCTCATTGAGCCTTAGTCGTTCGAGCCGTCCTGAATGAAAAATTTCCAGGTCACTGGATTGGCCGAAAAAAACCAACCGCCTGCCCCCCTTCCCCCCCCCACGATCATCAGACATAACCCCCGCCCCCCCTCCTCCTCCTCCTCTGATTTTCTTTTGTGAGGATTTGTCAAAGACCTTGTCTACAACACCAAGGTGGCACACCTGCAGGATCTTCATTCTCGGATCTTCGTTCTCGGACTTCCACTGGTGGACGCAAATATGCTGAGCCGAACATGGCAAGAACTTGTGTACCGCCTTGATGTCCTGTGCATGACAAACGGAGCTCACATTGAAGTGTATTGATGGTGTGTACAAAACTCGATGAGATTCTGTATCATACAAACCAAAGGGTATCGTTGTATCATTTGTGGTTCTCAATATATTAACAACCAGTTTGCTTGGTCTTTTTGGAACACCCTGTATCAACAAACAAACAAATACATATTCAAATTCACTTTTATAGTATAGATATACCAGGAAGTAGGGACTAGGCACAAACCAGATAAAATGGTCACCAGGGCTGGGTACGAAGGCAAAACGAGTGGAAACACGCCCACTCTCGTGCTGATGAAAGGACGTTTCCACACTCAGGTGTTGGGTTTGGCCTGCACGCTGCGTTACCCAGCTGAGGAGCCAGTTGTAGCTCTTGTCTCCACCAGGCACCTCAAGCGTTATCATGCAGTGCCGGCGAAAAGCCACCAAGGCCAATTGGCTGCATTTCCTTGTCAAGGCCAAGGCCGTTCCAATGCCGACAAGGCCAAATCCTGCACCAAAGTAAGGGTTGTCTTTCAATGCCAGTAGATAATCTACAAGAGGCATGACTCCAACACGGCAGGCTCGATAAAGCTCCTCGCAGTTATCGTATAGTTATCGGCAGGATGATGAAGCTCTGAAACAAAACCCCAGAGTTGTGTAATTAACTCCAAGACATTGATCCATCAGACGTATGTTGTCACAAACACGTTCACAGTTTTCATTCACACATCCACATAGATTTACATGCTACCAGACACTGAGCTAGAATTAACTAGAGAGGCACTCGACCCTTTCAAAATGCTTCATGCTCCTTTAAAATGAATTCCATGCCCTTCTAAAGCCCCCTGGAAACGTGAAAAATATCCTGAAAACATTTCCTTCCAAACTGCTTGGACCCCATCTGTCATCAACCATTTTGGCCTATAGACTCAAAATCTTTATCAGTGATGAATATGTGGAGGCCAGGGACGCAGCATGACACGCGTCTGAAAGGAAAGCATGTTGTGAATATTTGGAACCATATGCCACAACCAAATGTGCCCCCACCCCATAGACTCGTGGTTAATGCCCCGTCCCGCTCACAGGTGCCCTTTCTGAATTTGACTCGATTATTGATATCACAGATGAAAAATCCTGATTAGGTTATCATTGAAATCATTAAAAAGTATTTCATGGTGGAAATCATGTTGTATTCATGTAAAGTTTTCTCCTTTTTAAGTTTGGAGGGGGGGGGAGGTATCCAGTACATTCTGTTTGAGATCAACACAGCTTGGTTTTCAGCAAATTCAAAATACTGAAGGGTTTACATTATTCAGTGTTTAAGCTGTCATTCACCAAATCTCAAATACGGTAAGGTGCTAACTGGAACAGCAATCAGAAGAAAACATACCTCCACCAGGCTGAACAGTTTATGTTTTGAATCCCACCGATAGACCGGAGGACCTGGAGCCGGACCTTAACCAAAATCGAATCGGCTTGTTCTTGTCAACGAACCAACTCGTCCAGAACTTTTGGAAACGTATTGTTTTTGCGATGTATTGTTTTTGGCCCCATCTCTCAATGGTGAAGAATCACTTCAAAAAAAATTTAATCAGAAAGATTCTTGAATACAGATCTGGATCTTCACCAAAATCGAATTAATTCATCCTTGTCACACACACTCAACCTGTCTACCAAGTTTCGTCCAAATCCGTCCACAACGTTTTGAGATATCCTGCTGTGCTCACAAAGAGACAAGACAGAAGAAAAAGGACAGAAGAAAAAGACAGAAAAAGACAGAAAAAGACAGACAAAACAGAAAAAGACAGACAAAACAGAAAAAGACAGACAAGACAGAGAGAGACAAGACAGACAAGACAGACAGAGACAGAAAGAGACAGAAAAAGACAAGACAAGACAAGACAGAAAAAGACAGACAAGACAGAAAAAGACAGACAAAACAGAAAGACAGAAAGAGACAGAGAGAGACAAGACAGACAAGACATACAGAGACAGACAGAGACAGAAAGAGACAGAAAAAGACAAGACAAGACAAAACAGAAAAGACAGATAAAACAGAAAAAGACAGACAAAACAGAAAAAGACAGACAAAACAGAAAAAGACAGACAAAACAGAAAAAGACAGACAAAACAGAAAAAGACAGACAAGACAGAAAAAGACAGACAAAACAGAAAAAGACAGACAAAACAGAAAGACAGAAAGAGACAGAGAGAGACAAGACAGACAAGACATACAGAGACAGACAGAGACAGACAGAGACAGAAAAAGACAAGACAAGACAGATAAAACAGAAAAAGACAGATAAAACAGAAAAAAAGACAGATAAAACAGAAAAAAAGACAGACAAAACAGAAAAAAAGACAGACAAAACAGAAAAAAAGACAGACAAAACAGAAAAAAAGACAGACAAAACAGAAAAAAAGACAGACAAAACAGAAAAAAAGACAGACAAAACAGAAAAAAGACAGACAAAACAGAAAAAAGACAGACAAAACAGAAAAAGACAGACAAAACAGAAAAAGACAGACAAAACAGAAAAAGACAGACAAAACAGAAAAAGACAGACAAAACAGAAAAAGACAGACAAAACAGAAAAAGACAGACAAAACAGAAAAAGACACAAAACAGAAAAAGACAGACAAGACAAGACAAAACAGAAAAAGACAGACAAGACAGAAAAAGACAAACAAAACAGAAAGACAGAAAGAGACAAGACAGACAAGACAGACAAGACAGACAAGACAGACAAAACAGACAAGACAGACAAGACAGAAAGAGACAGAAAAAGACAAGACAGACATAAAACAGAAAAAGACAGACATAAAACAGAAAAAGACAGACATAAAACAGAAAAAGACAGACATAAAACAGAAAAAGAGAGACATAAAACAGAACAACACAGACATAAGACAGAAAAAGAGAGACATAAAACAGAAAAAGATAGACAAAACAGAAAAAGACAGACAAAACAGAAAAAGACAGACAAAACAGAAAGACAGACATAAAACAGAAAGACAGACATAAAACAGAAAAAGACAGACAAAACAGAAAGACAGACATAAAACAGAAAAAGACAGACATAAAACAGAAAAAGACAGACATAAAACAGAAAAAGACAGACATAAAACAGAAAAAGACAGACATAAAACAGAAAAAGACAGACATAAAACAGAAAAAGACAGACATAAAACAGAAAAAGACAGACATAAAACAGAAAAAGACAGACATAAAACAGAAAAAGACAGACAAGACAAGACAAAACAGAAAAAGACAGACATAAAACAGAAAAAGACAGACATAAAACAGAAAGACAGAAAGAGACAGAGAGAGACAAGACAGACATAAAACAGAAAAAGACAGACATAAAACAGAAAAAGACAGACATAAAACAGAAAAGACAGACATAAAACAGAAAAAGACAGACATAAAACAGAAAAAGACAGACATAAAACAGAAAAAGACAGACATAAAACAGAAAAAGACAGACATAAAACAGAAAAAGACAGACATAAAACAGAAAAAGACAGACATAAAACAGAAAAAGACAGACATAAAACAGAAAAAGACAGACATAAAACAGAAAAAGACAGACATAAAACAGAAAAAGACAGACATAAAACAGAAAAAGACAGACAAAACAGAAAAAGACAGACAAAACAGAAAAAGACAGACAAAACAGAAAAAGACACATAAAACAGAAAAAGACACATAAAACAGAAAAAGACACATAAAACAGAAAAAGACACATAAAACAGAAAAAGACACATAAAACAGAAAAAGACACATAAAACAGAAAAAGACACATAAAACAGAAAAAGACAGACAAAACAGAAAAAGACAGACAAAACAGAAAAAGACAGACAAAACAGAAAAAGACAGACAAAACAGAAAAAGACAGATAAAACAGAAAAAGACAGATAAAACAGAAAAAAACAGAAAAAACAGAAAAAGACAGATAAAACAGAAAAAGACAGATAAACGAGAAAAAGACATATAAAACAAAAAGGCACAAAAAACAGATAAAGACACAAAAAAGAAAAATACAGACAAAACAGAAAAAACAGAAAAAGACAGACAAAACAGAAAAAGACAGACAAAACAGAAAAAGACAGACAAAACAGAAAAAGACAGACAAAACAGAAAAAGACAAACAAAACAGAAAAAGACAGACAAAACAGAAAAAGACAGACAAAACAGAAAAAGACAGACAAAACGGAAAAAGACAGACAAAACAGAAAAAGACACAAAACAGAAAAAGACAGACAAAACAGAAAGACACATAAAACAGAAAAAGACACATAAAACAGAAAAAGACACATAAAACAGAAAAAGACACATAAAACAGAAAAAGACACATAAAACAGAAAAAGACACATAAAACAGAAAAAGACACATAAAACAGAAAAGACACATAAAACAGAAAAAGACACAAAACAGAAAAAGACAGACAAAACAGAAAAAACAGAAAAAGACAGACAAAACAGAAAAAGACAGACAAAACAGAAAAAGACACATAAAACAGAAAAAGACACATAAAACAGAAAAAGACACATAAAACAGAAAAAGACAGACAAAACAGAAAAAGACAGACAAAACAGAAAAAGACAGATAAAACAGAAAGACACATAAAACAGAAAAAGACACATAAAACAGAAAAAGACACATAAAACAGAAAAAGACAGACAAAACAGAAAAAGACAGACAAAACAGAAAAAGACAGACAAAACAGAAAAAGACAGACAAAACAGAAAAAGACAGACAAAACAGAAAAAGACAGACAAAACAGAAAAAGACAGACAAAACAGAAAAAGACAGACAAAACAGAAAAAGACAGACAAAACAGAAAAAGACAGACAAAACAGAAAAAGACACATAAAACAGAAAAAGACAGATAAAACAGAAAAAAACAGAAAAAACAGAAAAAGACAGATAAAACAGAAAAAGACAGATAAAACAGAAAGACACATAAAACAGAAAAAGACACAAAACAGAAAAAGACACAAAACAGAAAAAGACACATAAAACAGAAAAAGACACATAAAACAGAAAAAGACACATAAAACAGAAAAAGACACATAAAACAGAAAAAGACACAAAACAGAAAAAGACAGACAAGACAAGACAAAACAGAAAAAGACAGATAAAACAGAAAAAGACACAAAACAGAAAAAGACACAAAACAGAAAAAGACACAAAACAGAAAAAGACAGACAAGACAAGACAAAACAGAAAAAGACAGATAAAACAGAAAAAGACACAAAACAGAAAAAGACAGAAAGACAGAAAAGACAGACAGGGGTGAAACATCACGTCCACCCATCGAAAATACTGATCATCACACATAATCCCATCCATCGTGGTATTGTCCAGGGCTCGGCTTGTGCTGCTTCAGCAGGTTTCTGACCATGATTACACTAGGTCTAGGTTGTTTGCATTTGCGTTTGTCTCCACCCTGGTAGGGAAGTGATTTGGAATTTTATCCCAAATGCCGGTAATACTTGGCGACTCCTCGCAAAGGATCATTCTGTGGGATCTTTAATACCAGCAGCACCTAATGTCGCCAAACAGTGTCTCCAGTTGGATGTGCCATCCCAATGATGGATGGTGCACCGATACAGTTCCGATGTGAACATATAAACAATTATATATTGGAGCATTTCACCTTCAAGGAGAATTGCTGAAGACTAACATGAAGCAGCCTGCGCTCTGCCATTGATTACGTCACACATCTCGGTACAAGCTTCGTACAGTACCTGATTAATTGTTTTCACCATACCGAAAATACACGGAATGCTTACTTTATTTATTTATTTTAAATGCTCAACTTCTTGTTTAAACATCTCGGCCAAACCTTTTGTTCTTGCTCACAATTCAGGGACAAGTCCACTGCGCGTCACAATACAAGATGCTCATACAAACCGGCAATCGCCTTGCCTTGCCTTGAAGTAACCTGTTGTTAACGATTATTGGTTAAACGTTCCCACGTCGTGTTTAATGTCGTCTTTCAAAAACAAATCTTTATACAGTGCGCGGCTTTGCGTTCGTTACAGATCGCAAATTAACCGTAAATATGAAAAGGGTGTAGCACAGCTTAGCTATCAGCTTCGGCTGGGATACACCCTAATCGTTCTCATTACAGCTCTTCACCACCACGTCATGGGATAGCAAACAGTAGCTGAGGTGCACCAACAAATGGACTATCATGCACATTCAACATATTTACATCATTTATTCAATTAGAAAACAAAAATAAGCTAGCTCGCAAAAAAAAAAAAAAACCGAGCAACTTAACAACTGGATGGTATTCATGGAATACGTACCCCCCCCCCCCCCACACAATCTGGAGAAGGACATGGTGCGAGCCAACTGTTTTGTTTTAAAAAAAAAATTCTTTCATCCAAAATGGCTTCCAGACCAAATGGCCAATGACGTCATCTTTATCAAGCCATATTTCCTATCAGTCGTTGATGAATTTGTTAAATTTTGCATTGACCGGTTAGGCGGTTTCTCTAAGAAGATTTTCAAAGATTTTCCTTTGATCCAATATGGCTGCCAAATTTTAATGAAAATCCTGTTCAAATTTCAAGTTCATCAGATGAAAATTGAGGATTTCAGAAATTTGGCTGATGTTGACCTTTTGACTTGTATTGACCTCAAAAACAATTGGTGGTTCAATTCACTGAGCTGATGTGAAAAATCCTGTGCAAATTTCAAGTCAATTGGATGAAGATTGACAATTTTAGAAACTATAGCCTATGTTGACCTCAAAATAATTGGTCGTTGATTTCAATAACCAAATGTGCAAATCCTTTTCAAATGTCAAGTCAATGAGATGAAAATTGACAATTTTAGAAAGTCAATCCATGTTGACCTTTTGCCTATGCTGACTTTAAAAATAATTGATGGGTGAATTCAGTGAGGCGTTATGAAAATCCTCTTTAAATTTCAAGTCAATTGGATGAAAATTGAGGATTTTAGAAAATTGGCTCATTACGTAGGTTGAAACTTACGTAGGTTGACCTTTGGCCTCTGTTGACATCAAAAAAGTGACCGTTATATCACATAGTCATGTAGATGTGGTAAAGTTTCCATTTCCTCCGCTGAACAGTTTTCGATGTACGTGCTTAACAAAATGCAGACACGTACAACGTACGACTATGACAGTACGTACATACGCTCTGGATCGCTTAACCCTGCTTTTTACTTCGCGAGCGCAGGGTAAATCATCTACCAGGACTATTAGCATACCTTACCTGGACGTAGTAGAAAAATGATCAAGTACCGGTAATGAAAAGTGTAAAAATAAAATATTTCGGTAAAAAATAATCTGGAGGCAATAAGTGTTAGAACACGTTTTTCTTTTTAATCTCTCCAGGGTGTTTACAAAGTCCCGTTACCCCCTCCACAGAACTTGATAGATTATTATAACTATAATAAACACACATAACAAGAGGTAATGTATAAGCTTCATGTAAACTGTCAATCAAAGTCATTTTGAATATCAGCCATTACATAGTCTTTCCAGTGTAGGTCGTCCGTGAGCCCACATGCTCATTACTGCATGTTCTTCAACCGAATAGTTACTTTCGTCTAACATTTTATTCCCAGTGGCAAAGAAAAGCCCCAGGTGGCAAAGAGAAAAGCCCCAGGTGGCAAAGAGAAAAGCCCCAGGTGGCAAAGAGAAAAGCCCCAGGTGGCAAAGATAAAAGCCCCAGGTGGCAAAGAGAAAACTGTATTCACAACAACAATTTCACCTCATTATCAAATGTGATTTTTTTTTTTTGTGATTTTATTATTGCTCAACCTCAGGAAGTTTTCAACATATCACATTGAAACTTACGTAGGTCAATACACATATTTAGTATCAGTGTATAAAATCTGGTCAAAATTAGTCAAAGGTCAAGCAAGGTAAATAACACCAAAACATGTAAAACACCTATTAAGCCACAATCAGAAAATGTGTCAACCAAATTTGTTACACACAACATTCCATCATATAACACACTTGATTGGTCAAATTTGACAAATCACCAAATTGCTGTTTCCATGGCAACTATTGTTTATTTGGATTTCACAAGTATTGTGCTATGAACGACATGTGTATGTGTATATATATATATATATATATATATATATATATATATATATATATATATATATATATATATATATATATATATATATATATATATATATATATATATATATATATATATATATATATATTGTTGCGGTATTCGCGCCCGCCGGCGTGCTGACGGCCACGTAACTCGAATCGCGGCACGTCGCCCACCAGACGGACAATCCAGTCGTGACCCTCTCGGACTAACGCCGGGAACCAGTCATGGGTGGACCTTTCGGTCTCACCGCGATCGAGCCAATCAGCCCCCGCGTGGGATAGGGTTGCTCGCCAAATTCGACCTACCTAAGTACCCACGCGGAGGGTAGACCGGGCGATCGCACCTCGCCGCAGGTCGACTTCGGACACGGGCCACTTAAGCGACCCGTTCCGTACTATCAGAATAACCGAGCGGTGTTATCGTCGACCTCGACGGTTCGATTAATTATCGGGCGTATTCAGCCCACTACCAACCCTTTACGTGAAGCAAGATGAGGACTCAATGGGAGAAATGACGAAGCGAAGCGGGAAACAGTTCAACACAAAAGCACATTTATTCGCGGCACACGGGAAGCACACATATACAATTCCACCAAAAGCACACAGAAAAAAACACAATTCCATTTACACAAAAAGCAAATATAAAAGCGAAAACACAATGCAGAGCTAATACCGACTACCGAGCACACGGCAACACTTATACAATTCTACCTCACAGACGGCGCCGACAACACATACCCAAAACCAAGGAAAGAATACCCTCAAGGATGAGGCGGGCCTGAGGCCGAGACCGGGTCGCGCCTACCCGTCTGGTGATGAGACGCGGAGCGGCGATGGCGCCCCAACTCCGCGGACCTCGCGGACAGTGTCTGGCAGGGGGTGGGAAAGGGGCCCCCTTGGTCGCACTATCTCAGCGCGGGGGGAAACAGGAGGGGGTTGCTGATGCTCGGGGTATAGAGGATCTTTATTATGTGCGACGAGCGTCTCCACCTCGGCCAGGTCGCGCTGTCGGCCTCCCTCGGGTGCAGCTTCCTGCACGACACGAGCACCCCCTCGTCTGGTGTCGCCGCCTTTCCACAGCTCCGTCCCCTCCGTTCCGCACACGACGAGCAGCTCCACCGCCCGCGAAGTCTTGACCCTCTGCTTCCGACTCTCCTACTCTCCGCCTCTCCGCCTCGGGACTCTCCGACTCTGGACTCTTCTTTGGACTCTTCTTTGGACTCTCCTTTTGGACTCTCCCCTTTCGACTCTGGACTCTTCTTTGGACTCTCCGACTCTCGACTCTTCTTTGGACTCTTCTTTGGACTCTCCCCTTCTCGACTCTCCTGACTGACGAACACGGTCCTTTTATCCCCCCGTAGCTTCGCCTTTGACCCCCCTCCCTTTGACCTTTCACCTCGCTCCCCATTGGCCCGAGAAAAAGTGGGCGTGAAGGCTTTTTGATCCACAAATTTGCATATATCGATCGTCCTGGAGGCGGGGCCAAATCGTCCCTCGCTCACCGATTGGACGGCAAAAAGTGGGCGTGTGTCGTTTTTGATCCGTTTTTGAAGCACAAAATCCGTGATTTTGTACACGCTGTTCGGCGCGCGCCCTGCACGAGTCCAACACCGGTACCCACAGCGGGGCAAGAACGGTGGCGATGCGACGGTTGCGAGGTGTGACGGGAAGGTCGTGGCGGTTGTGGTGAAGCGGCGTTGTGGTTGGTGGTTGATGTTGTGGTTGTGGTGGTAATCATGGCGGTTGGTCCAAAATAAAGATAGCAAAAGAAAAACGGCTATCCTGAAGAGTCGCAGCACGCATGAATAACATTTATTCCCACTAGACAACGGGTTTGGGCCTAACTACACATGCACTTACCGAGATACCTCACCTAAGGGACCTGAATGGTGGTTTGCGAATTTGGTAACCACAACAATATATATATATATATATATATATATATATATATATATATATATATATATATATATATATATATATATATTTTTTTTTTTTGTTTTTAATCACTGACAATAGTTCTTCTTCTAAGCAGACCACCATTTCCTACAAGGTAAACATATACCACGTATCATGGTCCATATCATCACTTTATGTTCAATTCTCGTTTCTCTACCAATGCACACTCCAAAAAAGCAAGGACAAATGTGTCCAAGAGCCACATCCTAAAGGTTTTTTGGCTTCACCAGAAGAAGAGCAAGAAGAGGAAGAAGAATGTAAAAAAAATTAAAAATTAAAAATAAAAAAACAACTTCCGATATTTCGTCACGTGCCGTCACATCACGTCCGTCATCGACGATCTTCGTTCATGACGAGAAAATAGTGTATTTACGAAATTACAATATATTAAATGGAATAATCTTTAAATAGTAACGTGAACTTTTCGAAACTTAAAAGCAAATGTCTGAATATATTTAAAAGTTCATGATAGACGCTCTCAAAACACGGACTTCTTATAATAACCTGGACCAGCAACGGCCTCTGTCGACTGAAGTCAGAGGTCGACTGAAGTCGCCATGTTGCGTTGCCAATCCGAATTCACAGATTGAATATATTAATCTGTGCCGAATTTCTCGCTGGAAACAACATTTTTGTACAGCTTAATAAGAAGAACAGGATTTTCATTTCACAAACAACAGTCTCCGCCACCCATTATCACTACCAAGCTAATATAAGCTCTGCAGCACGAATCAATAAGGTGAGTGAGTACGTGGTGTCACAATTCTCATGAATGATTATTATCATATCATATGTGATATGATCTGATGATAATTAATCAGTGTAATGTGTTGATGATAATCAATGTAATGTGAATAGCTTACCCCCCTATGGCCTATAATATTTGTATTATTATAGGCCATAAGATGGTAGCTTTCAGCTTCCCCCTATAATAATGGGCTTTATGGCCTATAATTAATAATATATTGACCAATCATCAAAACATTGAACAGACATCGGACAACCTTAATAAATATGATCTGTAATCTACAGACTAACCTATGGCCTCCTATTAATATATGTATATTATAGAGGGTAGCTTTCTGTAGTAGGTTGAAGCATATTGAACCAGTACCAATCTCATTAATGTTTTCATGATTGATCAATATATTATAGGCCATAGTGAGTAGCTTAAAGCTACCCTGTATGGCCTATAATATATTGATCAATCATGAAAACATTGAACAGACATTGGACAACCTTAATAAACATGATCTATCATCCACACACTAATGAGACTGGTTTAATATGCATTGACCTATAGAAGATGACGATCAACTATTATAATCGCAGTAGGTTGAAACATAAGATATGTCGAAACCTAGGAGAAACACTTCAATGCAAATGGTTAGTAAACTATTGATGTGCAAATAGGATCCGTTTGCTGAATTTTTTTTCCTGATGGGTTTATCTTTCAATCCAGTGTTCATGGTTCGAACAACATGGTGGAGACGAATCTTTGTATAGCACTCACCGATGTGCTGTATGACAGAAAATACACGAGTACAGTCTGCCTCCGTCTCTCCAAAATGTGATCACTAAGCGAGTCAAATGCACTCGATCCTACTTCTGCCAACACTGATGCAGAGATTGCAGATTTCAGGAAACTATCACGAGGAATCTTGCCATTTGTCACCGCTAGCATTCTCTTAACACATTTCTCAATGGCTTCACATACTTGAACAACGCTTGATGATGGAACGGTAAGGCCACCCCTTGTTTTAACAGCAATCAGCCTAGAGGCAGGTAAATTGACATTATCATTCTGCGTGAGAGCCAGCAAGCAATCTTGACATTTGAGTGTCCGCTTAACCATCCTAACCACATATCCTGCAATATAGGTTACAACCGACTCCAGGAACACATAAAGTTTGTTAAATGGTGGAATATCGGCATAATCGTGGTGTCCCGTCATTGGCTGGCGGAGCTGCAAATCGTAGCGTCTGGCTATGAGCATATCCTGCGTCTTATCTGGGACAGCCCTCTTTGTGATATTTTTGAATGATGCAGCTGTGAGGATGCGTGTTGCGTCCAGGGCTGAACAGTTCCCCTTGTTGGCTTTGATATCATGCCGCATCAGAAGATGCTTGTACGCTGCGATAAACTGCCTGGCTGTTGGATTGTTAATGCCACCACATGCTAGACGGACGGCTCCAAAGAACAACTCGATGTGGTCCTGGCTGAGCTTATATGTAAGCAAATACTTTAAAGATGAATTTTGGGGCTGGACGTATGTCAGATAGAGGTTTTTAACGCTTACGATACAAGTCAGCATCCCAATAAATACTATTTCAAGTCTTGTCTTTGTCATGAGTTGACCAGAAGTATTAGTTAAGGTCATGAGATAATTACTTGTCTTTTCCAGGAATGGCAAAAAAGCTGCCTCGTGAGCAGGATGCATCGGTGCCTTGTAGTTGCGTGCCAAAGGGTTCCTGGAGTTCAACAGATCGAACAGTTGATCCAGTGTGCGGATGAAGATGCAAGTTCCTTCACTCCCTTGAAATTCAGGTAGTTTCAACTCTTCGCGGCAGAATTCAATTGCATCCGCGACACTTGAACTCAGCGTTTGAGCAGCCGTATTAACTTTCATTATATTTGTCTTCCATTCGATACGTTTCCGACTAAGTTTGTTTGCCAACCGTAGTCCTTCCTGTTTCTGCGGTTCATCCAAGTTTTCTATACATTTCCAGGCGATGACCCTCTGAGAACTGTCTCTCATAGTCTTCAGTGTGCCGAGGCATTTCCTTGCAAGCTTTAACATATGACACGCGTCGAGGAATGCCCAAACGAGCTTGTAAGGATCTGCTGGGTGAGGGAACGACGAATTCATATTATCTGGGTTGATACTTTCGCCCAACTCTTTCAACATTGTCAAATGCGCTGAAGGCCCTACACAGGTAAGCGAGATGACATTAACTCCAATTTCGTGTAGCTTTAGTAAACACTGAGACACAAGATTGGCCTGTTCTTTACCAGTCAAACCATTGATGAAGAAGTGGGCGACTGGAACTTTCCAATGATCATTCACCGCGGCCAACATAATTACTAAAGCGTTTTTAGCAAGTGGCGCGGTATCGTCCAGATTACCTGCTCCAATGTCCACATATCCAAGCACCTTGTCACCAGACATCTCTACTGATTCCATCAGTGACATTTCGTCCAACATTAGGGCACATAGCGTACTCCTATCCTCTTTAAATATCGCCTCTAATGCGTCAAATACTACCTGGTTGAATCCAGGTGATCCGTCTATGGCACTGTACCAGGTTCGGATCGTTGAAGGACTAGGTAGAGCGAGATCGAATACCTCGCGTACATAGTCGTAGACCTTCGCAGAATAGAAATTTAGCGTGAGGGCAAATGACTTGATCACAGTTTCGTATTCTTGCCTGGATTTCTTTCCGCTCGCCTGATTCTTTAATATTCGACTCGTAACCTCCAGTGGTACCCCAGAAAATGTCGAATTCAGTATCGCGACACAATTTTCCGAAACCATCCCTTTGTGTTTTATTTCTTCAACGACAGAGCTTAATTTCTCTACCTTTTTCTTCAATCTTCGCGTTTTCTGCTGCGTAACCTTCAGTTTTTTCCGCAAGTTCTCAATGGTCTCGGTTGCCATACCCAGATTCTGTTTCATTTTACTGGGACTCGGATCGGCGCAGTACGTGTGGTCTGCTGAAGTCGACGGCCTTGGTGGTGAATCTGGCACAGCAGTGAATTTTGGCACTGGGGCCAGGTGTCTGTCAACCGGTGGTTTCCGATGTATCGGTTTCTGTGTAGAAAATAACATAATTAATATCGGATCAAAATTTCGAATTAACTGGTGAACACAAAACTGATAATTCACAGAAATTTTAGTGGTAAATTCAATACAGTGCGAACCGCTTGATAGAATCACAATTGGAGCACTCCGATTCAGGAATTCCATTTATTATGAAGTTTGAAAATTTGTGCTAAATTTGATTTCCACGGGAATTTATTCATTTTATAAACATTTTGAATGTGGATGAATTTATAAAATTAATGTGTTAGAATTAATTTTTGGGCACGAATACAAAACGACCTGCATCGTCTGACACAGTCAGAATCGTACAGAAATTCATAGAAAAATCCTGGCAGCAAAGGAGGTCGTTTTTCTGGGTATTCGCACCCAAAAATCAATTCTAAAACTTTTATAGATTCAAAACAATTTAATGTGTCAAATAAATATATATAATATTTGTATCAAATAAATATGTATTTTTTTAGTGGAACCATTGTAATAAATCGTGTATACTAACCTTCTGGAGATGAGGTGGAAATTTGAAGACGCTTGGTATGACGCCTTGTTTAAGCCGTTTCGTCTGGCCCGTACTGTCAAAGTCAGAGTTCAGGAAGTGTTCACTACAAAGTAATGTCACACCGGGCATTGGTGTAAAGTGTTCCCTTCTCTGTCTGGCAACCATTGTCTGCACAACTTTTCATCCTTAGGGAATCTGGAGAAAAAAAAGATCCGAATGACGTTTTCGATTATTGACATTTGAAGGGATGGAAGAATGGGTACTACAATTGGCGTCAGTGGAGGTAGATTTCTGATATCAAGATAGATACGACCCCCTAACCCTAAGGCGCATAGGAAGCAAAATGATTTTTGGGGTAACATCGGGTTAGGTGGACCCTCGGAGCCAGGACCCTCGGAATAGGGAGGGCCTGCGCCCCCAAATGGACAAATATTGTGAGCTACCCGCCCAACTATTTACGCAGCCACGGCGGTCGATGGGGGGGGAATGAATCTCCGGGAAAAAAAAATGAATTCTAGACGCCTGGAAAACTCATTTCCGTCGTATTCCTGGATAATATCGTTATTTTACATTTTCTTTCAAATTATCGACTGTACTTTGCCATCATTTAGATTGTTATACTGGCGTTTGAAATGAATGCGAGGGAAAAACCTTCGGAGTGTAGGCTTTATTTCACTTGATTGAAGCCGCTTCTACAGACACATCAGGAAATACATGTGCAGCAAGAAATACGTGTGCAGCAAGGAGTACGTGTGCAGCAAGGAGTACATGTGCAGCAAGGAGTACGTGTGCAGCAAGGAGTACGTGTGCAGCAAGGTATACACGTGCAGTCGATCACCGCAAAATAAATCAGCAATTAGCACGGAGTCCGGTATACTCTCAATTCTTACCATTCAACGAGCACCAAGTGAACCACCGCCGTAAATGACAATGCCCCAGGGACAATCCCACCGACAACGCGGAATCTCGGTTTTATCTGTTCATGTTCATGATAGATAAATTCATGATAGACATCATGTTCATAAAAGTTCATGATAGATGCTCTCAAAAGGCACCCTCAATGTAAGGATGTGTACAGGTGTTTAGTATTTCAGGAGATCCGGATCTGTATATAAAAGAGCCGAGTCCAAAAGGTTTTTGAAGAAGAAGAAGAAGAAGAAGAAGAAGAAGAAGAAGAAGAAGAAGAAGAAGAAGAAGAAGAAGAAGAAGAAGAAGAAGAAGAAGAAGAAGAAGAAGAAGAAGAAGAAGAAGAAGAAGAAGAAGAAGAAGGACGGAACACACCCAAGGATGACAGTTTTTAGCTGGGTCGGGATTCGAACCGAGGCAACACGGCTGAGAGTCTAGACTATTTCTTGATTTTGTGTTGTTTTGGCTTTTTACCGCTTTTTTTTTATTAATAATAAAAAGGTTTCGGCCATAAAACTCTTCGAACCACACTGACGTCACAAACTCAGGGCAGACACTGATCATCACTCTTTGTATATAATAAATAACTCTGTGAACGTTTGTTTGAGCTGTGTTGGAAAGTTTACGCAACGTGATGAATCCACCGAGTCCGTCATACGGAGAAACCACCATCCGATGAGAGTGCGCTTGTTGATGAGGTTATGCGGCCGCCATATTGGGACTCCCTACCGACCGAAAGTCCCACAATAAACTCATGTTTGGGGAGTACCAAGATGGCGGCTGGTGACCTTTTTTTTTCCCCAACAAACCAGTGATTGATCTAGTTATAGTTAGCTCAGCGGATGAATCCACTACTTGGCCCTGGACAAGACGGCGAAATAACGCAACATATTTAAATGATTTAACGTCTCATCAATTAACAATCAAATCGTGCAATGAACTATAATTACTAATGCTGAAGGGTACAATAAATGACTTGAGGATGGTTTATGATGTGCACCTGTTACACACCTGTGCCGGTAATCACAGGTAACATGATCAACAAGCTCGTGCGGTTTAATCGTGCGGATTTTTAACCATTTAGAGGGAAGGATCCATTTGGTGTTGAATTCGTGAACCCAACAAGGTAGTTTGTTTAGGGTTTAAAGGGGGAGAAGGTGTGAAGAAGGATCGAAAGTTTCTCGTGTGACTGGTACCATGTTGGGTGGTAGTAAAGCAGGAGAGATGAAAACGACCCTTGTTGGTGACACGAAGAAAGGTGGAAAACGGCGATCAAAAAGGAAAGAAAGTTATTCTGCTTACATTTACAAGGTGCTCAAACAGGTACGAAGAGGTTATTTAATATGTGGAAATAAAGGATTGTTTTTAATTTAAAGATGTGTAATTTGTAAATGTCTTGTTTAGTGGGTGAGTTGGTAATATAGAATATTATTGGGTGTTTAGAGCGTTTGTTGTGTGTAAGAGGAAAGGTTTAGATTGGGTGTTTTAATACGGTTTTGGGGGAAAGGAATTGGTGGCTGGGGTTGTGTTGTGGGGGTGTCGGTTATAGGCTTGTCCGTTAGCCAGCATGGCGTAGACTAGTTTGTACATGAGAAAGGATTGCCGCTCCTGCTGATCAGCTCGAGCAAATATCCAGACACTGGCACTGTGGTAGTCCCCCTAAAACATTTGTATTCACTTGGAGAAAAATGTGTGTGGTGTTCTTTTTTTTATTTATTTTTTCATCCCACCCCCCGCCCCCTCCCCCTCTCCGGAGGGAGCGGGCGGGATATTTTAATCGTCCGGTTTGTCTGTCTGTTAGCAACTTTACGGCAAAACTGCTTTAGCAAACACTATCAAATTTAATCCACAGGTGGGAAATGAACCTTGGATGACCCCATTAACTTTTGGGTCCAATTGGATCAAAGGTCAAGGTCAAGTTCACGAAAAGATCAAAATTGTTTTTCGCTCATAACTTCGTAAAAAAATGATCTGATTTACTTCAAACTAAGACTAAAATATTCCTTATTCTATTCTTTATCAACACTCAGGTTAAGGATGTATCAAATTTAAATTTTATCCCCAAAATAACTTTATGCCTTAAATGGGTGGGATTTGTTGTGCCTGGCACCACTTTTTTTTTTTTCTGGAACTGCGATATAAATTTTTTCGCAGATGTGCCAGTGGATTACCTTACAAACTGTATACAGGTGTTTTAGCATGTTTTTAGGAATTTTTTTTTTTTTTTTTTTGTTAGGGTTATCAAGCATAACATTTTTTTGCAAACCCCACCTGTGTTTGTCGCAAAGTTTGGTGAGGCATCGCTCGGTTATATTTACTAGTTTTACAATAAATTACCATTGAATGCATTGGCTGCCTTTACCACCTTTTCCAAAATGTTGTGACCCTTTAAAGGTAATGCTTAGCAACTTTAGACAGTTGCTGTGATTAAAGTGCTACTTTTTTCAACATGGAATGCAGCTTCATCCTGATATTTGCATCTCCAACAAAGCAATGAGCATCATGAACTCATTTGTGAACTATATTTTTGAGAGGATCTTCGTGGAGGCAACACGTTTGGCCCACGACAACCGCCATGCGACTCTAACAATCCGTGAGATTCAAACTGCAGTCTGGTTGCTGCTGCCTCGAGAGCTGGCCAAGCACGCTGTTTCTGAAGACACCAAAGCTGACCATGTACACGAGTAACAAATAGCATGCAGTGTACAATAATAGGCCTTGCTTATTGATGAGACCCCCTCAGTCCCCACACCTTTGCACTCTACTAATGGAGCCTAACATGTGATTAACTGACTTCTTTCCCCCCCCCCCTGCCTTGATATGTTTTGTTTATTGATCCTTCCTTTATCCAATAAAGTTTGATTAAGTTGAGAATGGTGACTTACCATGCATATTGGTAGGTTTCCCCTTGGGGCTGGGAGGGAGTACCTTTTCAAATGTAAGTTCTATGGAAAATGACTTCCACTTTTCCTTTTGAAATTTGTAAAGGTTTTTATTCAATGAATTTATGCATTTTTGTGATTTTGAGTGGAATATTTGATTTAATTATCAGACCTGGAAATTTATGCATGCAGTTTTTTTTTTTTTGTCAACTATTTGTTCATTGGCAATACTCGAGTAAAAGTATGAGCAAGGTTTGTTAGTAAAGACTGATGTAATAGTTGCATGCAGTCATAACTGATGGTTTCACTGCTTTGCTGAGCAAATCCTTTTAAAGTGGCCATGATTCTACTGAGATGGGGCATGCAATTATAAAATGTGAACCTGACAGGATGGAGATGGAGCATAAATAATAATGTGGCAGAGTGGAGCAAAAGGGGCTGTTGGTGTTTCACTCTTCCACTCGGGGTGATTTCCACTTCCTTTTGAAATGAGGAATCTGACTTTGTGCTCCAAGGCTCCAGCCTGCATGCAACTTGGCTGTTTGGAACATCTTTAATTGACATTGCACTCTTCTAAAGGCTTGACATTTTGGCTGTTCATAGTCCATGAAGCAGGAGTGTTACTTGGACTAAAATTATGTGAATACAAAGTGATAAACCTCCAGCCATCAAGTGTTTTTTTTTTATTTTTCTCCTTCTCCACTTCCCCCCAAATCATTGAAATCTTAAGGAATTGCCCCAAGCAAGTAATTCTGTTGAGACAAGATCAGAGTAGAATATAATGCAACTCTTTTTGGGGAGGCAATTTGCCCTGTGGCCATTTCATGGAATTGCACTTGAGTGATTATGAGTATACTTTATCGTTGAAACAAATTAATTTGTTTCAAGATTGGGTTATTTAGACTTTAGTAAACCATCACAAATATTGATGTTTAAAGCTGAGGAAAAAAATTAACCCATGATGGCAATGATTGGCCAAATTATCTCGTTTACTTGTTTGAGGTCCATTTCTTTTGAGGAACACATGCATGCAGAATTTTTCTGTGGGGTCCGCCCATGACCTGGCCCGAGGTACCCCAGCACGTTTGCAAAATATTGTGCAGATTGGGCCAGCAGCTTTTCTTAATTTTCTTTCAGACATGCATAGAAATAATGTACCTAATGGGGGGAGGGGCATGTGTGTATCTATGACCTGACTGGGAACCCCTGGCACATATGCATTATTTGGTGGGAATTGGCACTTTTTTATTTTTATAAATTCCCCCTGGTGTTTGCTTGATGGTTAGGATGGTGGGCTTGGGATCCTAGGATCCTGAGTTAATACCAGGTGGGGTTAACTCTGTCATCCTGGGGTCGGCAAAATGAGTGCCAGCATGCTGGTATCCTGTGTCGGAGTGTTGATCCGTCCGGGATTGTGCCCAATAGCCAAGGAGACTGCTTAAGCAGCACCAACGCTCTGCACAGAGTATGGTCCCAATCTCCTCCTCCTCCCCCCCCAACCATACCCAAAACGATTCCCTTGTGAAAGGGGGGGGGGTGGGTGGTGCATGTGCATTCAAAATCGATATGACTCGAAATTGCATCAATATTGATATTTGTAAACCTCTACATCAGCATTTCTCAACCTTTTTTTTTTACCATTGTGGAACCCTTGAAATAGTTTTCATGTCTCAGGGAATCCCTGCATAACAGTTATTATATACCATTATTAATATCTAGCTCTTTTATATTTTTTTTTATAGTAGTTCATGTGGTAAATATAATATTTTTTTTTTCGGATACCTGGTTTAAGGAAAAAATGACCTTTTTGTCAAATTTATTGGCCTAAAAAAAAACAAAAACGTACTGCTCGTTTATGAGACCTCACACCGAGGTTTTAAGTCACAAAAAAAAAAACACACCTCGTGTAACTTGATAAACAAAACTTAAACAAATAAAGGTAAACAGAAGAACTAACAGAGACAGAGACAGAGACACTTCGTGAGACTTCGTGCTAGGACGTCCACTAACCAGTGAGGGCGGTTTCACACTGGTGCCATATAGACATCGTTAAATACATTCCCTATGGTTGTTATAATTGTAAATAATATAAGAGGTTGAAGCCTCGATTATAATAACCAAGGAGTTTCCAACAATATTCCGTACGTGTATAGTAAAATTACGAATATTAAATCAAACAAAAACTACTCAAAAATACATTAGTCTATTTATTACTGATTCTGGGGAACCCCAGTTGAGAAACTGCTCTGCATGCACTATCTGAACCCAAGAGCTCTTGAATGAGATAGTTCGGCATTGTATGTGCTGTGGCTATCGTTTATTCTGCTCGGCCTCAATCTGGCAACTTGCCTTGAAATGCAGGGTGAGCCAAAAGTCACGGTTTTCCTTTGAAATATATTTTATTTTTTTTTTAATTGTGAAATTGCAAATTGTTTTAATTCATGGAGTTTGTTTTGATTGAGAAAAATAATTTGTTCGGCTACTAAGGGAAATGCAGGTGTTCTTGGTTAAATCTGGGCCGCCGATTTCAAATCTAATCAGAATTTATTCAGCACGTCAGGTTTTCAAAATATGTATTGATACCCAGCATGTTATTACTTATATTGGATACTTTATCACCACATTTATATTAGATGGACAGTGCTCTAATTTCATGTCATATTTGGATAATGAATGATCTCCATGTATATAACCCAAGAACATAAACAAGTTGCAGAAAAAAGTTAAACATTAGAACCTGATAATTTTGGAGGGGTGGAAACTTGATGGGGGAAATCTGCCCCATTGTGTGTGATTCAGAAACAACACTTCAAGTTTACACACTTCATTTTTCAAAATAGTTTGTGTAGGCTTTGGTCTGCCGTTGTGTAACCAGCAGTAATCACCCATCATGTTTGGGTTGAACCGGCCTTGCTACCTAGTTTCCATAACCAAAATGTCTTGGTTGAACCTTTCACCATGCTCATCGCTTACCTCACTCGGATTAGGTAGGAAGAATGCAAGTGCATTTTAAGATGGGCCTTTAGCATGTTGTCCACTAATTCCACATATTGTTCAGCTCTATGGTTCCCAAGAAAGTTCTGCAAAACCAACACAAATACTTCTCATGCTGCAAACCCAAGTGGGTTCAGTTTATTTTTGAACTCTATCACACATCGGTTCTCAGATCTGGGCTGGGGCTCAATGAAAATGCCTGCTTTGAGTTTAGCATCAGTTTTCTCTGATATGGGAAGCCATTACCCTCATGATTCAATGCCTTTTTACAATTTTTTTTTTCAGAAGGGTTAGGGTTAAATATAAATTGTACTGTTGCCTGAAATTTTACTTAAAAATTCATTTGGTTTTCATTTATTTTTTATTTTCATTTGAAATCTCTTTATGAGAATAATATTCTGCCAAAGTTTTACTATAATTGAAACCCAAAATAAAAATTTATGATCACTCGATCACCCACCAGGGCAAGCTACTATAATTGGACCATATGCATAAACTCAAAATTCTGACTACAGAATCCGCATACTTGGTTTAATCTATAACATGTTTCCACCCAAGAAGCAATCTTTTGTATAGTAAAATGTCCTGCATGTGGGCCCCATTGGCTTCTTTTCAAAATTGTTTCTAGATTTTCGTTAACGCTGTCAATGTTTTGCTGGAGTATGACTTGTTCTTCCACTGTGGGCCGAGTCATGAACGGACGACCCTTTGACTCGAGCAATCGAGTTCTGAATCGTGTTTTCTGATGGTTCTCAAATATGAAAATGTTTGAAAATTTTTGTTTGAGTTTGAATTTTTGATTTCCCACTGGAGTAATAAAATTAAACGATTTTTCATATGCTGGTCATTGGTAAATTTATTCATAATGAATCTCCCAAGTCTTCTTTATCTGTAACAAAAAGAAAAAAGTTATTGAAAGAAAAGCTGCAGTGATTTATTTATTTTGCCCATATGTATGGTTCCCAAGACAGTTGTGCTGAACTGTATGTGTATTGTGGTTCTCGGAACCGTATGCACACAAGATAGGTGGCCCAAGACTTATTTCCTTATTACCTTCGCAAACTTTGTTGCGAAGGTTATGTTTTGATCGCACCCCGGAGCATTCCCCCCCCCCCCGGATGCAAAACTCCCTCTTCATCGGGGTGTGCGCGTGTTTGCTTAAGTAAGACTGAAGAAGATTGTTATTATTTCCGTGTTAAGTCTGCTCTGTGTCCCCTTTTTGTAAGTTGCACCACACACTTCTTTCTATCTCTGCACAACACACCCCAATAAATCTTCACTGTGCCATATATCTTTCCTCGCCTGCTTGTAAATAAATAATTCTCATTAGCAATGTTCCCTGCTCGTTTTTGTCTTCCATTGATTCAACATGGTCTGAATCCAAGTTCAGCCGGGACTTTATTCCCAACGATCCGTTCCTTTTTAGCTGGTACGTCCTTGGCAGTTGCTCGGCTGCATCCGATCCGGTAAAGTGATCTGGTTTGGACAAGGCATACCGAGGGCAATTCCCCGGTGATTCATTAGGTAACCCGATTAACCCATAGACGAGAGGACCCTAGGTCACGTGGTTGAGTTATTGGTGTACAGGGTTGGTTAAGCAACCCGCTGCGTCACGGAATTATCCGTGTGTGACGGCCTACAATTCCGGGAGTCTGGTGGGAATCCCCCACCTCGTGGTCTTCTCACCCGGCCCACAACAGTGTTTATATGTGTATGTAAGATACTGCTCACAGAATCCTGGAGGTTGTGATCGTGCCCTTCGGTGAGGGAAAGCACTTGCGTATTAGGAGAAAAATAAACTACAAATCAGTGACACCTTTTATACTGGCTCAAGGTTGTTACAAGTCTAATCCGTCTGTGCATTGATCAATGCGAAGGGGGAGAGGGCGGTGCGAACTTGGAGAAGAAAGCGGTTGAGTACTCGGTCACATTTTACATTATGTGGAATTTTCATGGGTTACTGTGATGTTATCAAAAGATATTCCACACTCGAATGAACTTATCTCCTTACAACAGCTTGGGGGAACTGAGTACATATATATGAAAACCGTAGACCCACCCATATCTCTCACCTATGAATGGGGGGAATAACCAATTGCTCTCACCTCATAAATTAAACCCAGATGGCTAGATTACACGAATAAATTGACTCCTCTCATGCTCTTCATGCCTGGTGTTGGCTTAATGGTTAGGGTGTTGGGCTTTGGATCCGAGGGTCCTGAGTTTAAATTCCGCTCATCCGTTGAATTAATACCAGGTGGGGTTGACTCGACCTGTCATCCTTCTGAGGTTAGCAAAATTAGTGCTGGTATGCTGTTGGAGTGGCGACCCATCCAGGATTATGCTCAATAGCCAAGGAGACTGCTTAGGCAGCACCAACGCTCTGCACAGAGTTTGGTCCCAATCTCCTCTCCTCCTCCATGCTCTTTCAGCCGAGGAAGCTGCATAAAGCAACTATGAAAGGCTCCGAACGGTAAGCCGTTTGCTGTTTCAAACCCTTCCCAGAGTTCCTCCACAGCTGTAAAGACATTCACAAATGGTACATGCAGGAGAATCCCAATGCTACACACCCCTTCAGCTGCCAGACAGATTAAATTGCTTGTTGGCGAATCGGCGACCGCAGACAAATACGTACCAATGAGGCTCCCAGCATGTACCACGTGCAAACATCAAAGTTTAAATGACAATCATTTATGGCTGGAAACTATAAAAATAAAAAACATGGATTTCCACATGTACATAGAGTTGGAAAATGATCATAAAATTAATTTGTGCTCCATCCTTAAAATTAAAAGTTGTTCATAAAGTAGGAAAATATCTCCTCAAAAGATGATATATTTTGTATGAAGATGTGTTAAAGGTGGAGTATGTTGGATTGGTTTTTGAAACCTGTCAAAAATACATGGGAGAAGGGCATTTCCTTATCATATGACAACTGGGCACAACTCCACTGGAACCTGTATTTATTGTAATGACAATACATTAGCTGACGTGTACAAGTTTCATCTACATATATGACCTCTGTGATACAAGTTTTCATGATGATCTATAGGTATGCGGTAATGCACACTACACACATACCTGTGAATTGTCCAGTCTGGGTTTGTATCTCAGCTATAAACTGTCACCCTGGTGTTTTGCAAGCAGGGCAGTTGATCAATGTGTGTCATCCCTCAGATGTGTTAATTTGGGTGTCCCATCTGCTATAATTTATTGTTGGACATTAAAGATCCCCACCATCACAAAGATTGAACCACTTACCACAAGGACACCGCACAAATTCCAAATTCCTGTCCAACACACCTTCAGTAAAAATCACGCTGAGCCAGCCGGTTCAAGGAAGACAGGCCAATAACTTTTTCCGGGCCGACCTCACAAGGTGATGAGAATAGTTGAGGCCATTTAAAGTAGCAGCTGAAAACTCCACTGCATACCATAAACTTGCGGTGAACAATGCTAAAAGAGTGATTTGATTGACGGCAACCTCAAAATCGCTGAAACATTTCTTTGTGCCATGTTTGAGTACCCTTTCCTCAAATATACATCCTCGGCAAAATGGTTGTTGATAACAAATGTAACTATTGCTTTCTCTCCCCTCATCTTCAGTTTCTACCTCGTAAATGCAATGTTGATGAGCAAACAATTGCGACTGGCATTTCTAAATTTTTTTTTTTTTTTTTGCCTTATCAAGTAGCTTTTTAGGCTGCATGAGACTTTGGCAAGAGTACATATGATTGACGTCATTCCTTCAACAACAGATTTGCTCCCATGAAACATTTCCCGGATCAGCATTCACACTTAATTGAAAGTGTCACTTTGAGTAATTTCACAAACACCTCTTTGCCAGGCTTTAGAGTGATTAAATTAACACTGCTGAAATATCAATTGGTTGCTTCTGAGGGTGGGGTAGCTGATCATTTTTTTATTTTATAAGATCGTTTAAAAAAAGAGGATTTGAAAAGTTTAGTGCTGTTGAAGCAATCTTGTACACCCCTCAAAAGAACATGTTCAAGTACTGCAAAACTGGAGGTTCTTGGAAGTATTGTGAAGATGATTTGTGTCCTGCAATGGTCAAGCATGTCATTTACAACATTTATTTTGTTTAAATTCAAAGTCACGTAAATAAAATTCCTGGTTATACCGTCATTTTGTGCAGTGTAGATCGAACATATCCCACTCGGTCTTCATGCTGGTTGTTCAAGTTCTTTATTACATCCTGAAAAACAGTAAGTTTCCTGTTTGGAATAATGTTCAATTTTGCTTGACTGCTAATCAGAGAGGACCGACTTAAAATATGAACTCGCTCCTCTCAACGCAAGCACAATTGGGACGAATTCAGGGCCAAAATAGGGTAAAACAGCAGGTTTGTTTAACTATTCATGATCCGATTGGTGTTAAACATAACATTCATTGAATTAAAAGTTGATCCTCGATCATAATCTGAAAAGATGGATGGATGGACGGACAGACATATATGAACTAATTCCTTTACCCTGGTTTTCACTTCGAGTGCATTTTCTAAAAAAGATCGATTACAGACCAGGTATTGAACAAACACTCCATTTAAACATCATTTATTAACATTTGGTGATGAATTATAAGGAAGTTAATATGAGTCTTCAATGCCACACTTCCAACAACATCTTCATACCAACAGAATATTTCATATTGGTCCTGAAAATATTCTTACAAGGTAAATATATATATATATATATATATATATATATATATATATATATATATATATATATATATGATGTCATCACACTCAAAAACATGTTCAGAGTTTTTATTTAAGTCTAGAAAACTCAAAAACAGGGAGGGGGTATCTTGTATAGTGACGGGGTGGTTGCAGAGGAAAACTTTTAAATGATCCCTCTGTTGTTTTTACAAATGAGAGTTGTGTGTCTGACCATGCCACATGTTTATCACAGTCAGATTTTCAAACATATCCTTTGTTTCGGTTTTGCAACCCATTTATAAACACGACAAACATCCACTTACTCAGGGAGTAGCCTGGGCCCTGGGGTGGGACCATGGCTCATGCCAAGGTTAATAATCCCTCGTGTCTGCAGCAGGGGTCAATAAAACACTTGCACTGTGGCACGTGTGCAGTGGAAAATCATCATTCATCTTCCCTCCAATTGGACGAAGTTCCATATGGCCATCTCTGAGAAAAATGTCGACACACCGACAGACAAATATCTCTCTTACAGTACAGATAGAAGGACATCCAAAAAAAATTCCTGAGTGAAGCATTTGAAAAATGAGGTTTAAAGGTAAAGAAGAGTAAAATGTGATAGTGGAACAAGGGAGTTTATTTTGAGAATGTGAAATTCCTGTGAAGGGGAAAAAAAAAAACTTTTTTCAACCCGTGTATATTGTCAGAATAAATAAATAAATGACATGAAAAGGAATGAGCACACAAAGACCATTGGATGATTTTTCAAGGATGTTACATTGCTCTGGGCAAGACGACGTGCATCACTGTCCCTTGTGGGAGGCATGGGGGCTGCAGTCCGAACGACAGAGGAAATTAACAAAGCATCGTTTCACCAATCAGTGTCAGTCATTTTACACTTACATCTTCACTGCACCACAAAACATGCATGTCGACACTTCAAGAGTTTGCATCTGTGGTTCATGGAGTCACTTTTTTACTGCAGGTAATTGCCATGGACTCAGATGTGTGCATTCTGCATGAACTAACACGGGGCGGCATCACCAGGCTTGATTTCAACAAAGACCACGGAGTACAATGTGGAGAGAATGAATGAAATGAAACACAACGAAGAACAGCATGCAGTTTTCATTTCCACATGATCTTACAGTGTCAAGAGAAATTGAATTACAATAATTGGACAAACTCTTCTCTCTGGATATCATCTCCAAATCCTATTTTGTTGGTTCCTGGTTTGTTGATCACTGAATTATTTTCAACAATCAAAACCCTTTGATCAAACTGATAAATGATATTCCGTTGAGAATGTTGAAAAATCAACTTTAAAAGAAATCACTTGTACATAATCTCCAAAGCTTTCATGAAAAGTGATTATGAAGTGTCAGACATGTAAAATGTATTATTATTATTATAAGGAAACAAGGCGTGACACTGATGTGTCTGTGGAAGAGTCATTGGTTGGTGTGTCCCATCGATTTCCTTCTCTTTCACAAAATTATCTCAATCCACAAAAGTCAAAAATTAAATTCGATCTCAATTAGAAAATAATGAAAAGCAAAGCAACACAAACTACTGGAGATTTAGTTTGGGAACGAAGGCTCAGAGTGGAAGAGTTTCATCCACAGATGATTAGTACACCGAGACTGTGCTGAAGAGTCCCCAAAACACCGTTTTTATCATCTCTGAAGTCTCACTTGGAATCACGAACAAACTTTCACGAGTGATGAAAATTCTTCACAAAAATACCCAGAAAATGGTTGATTATTGTCAGGATTTACAAGGAATGGGCAAGATAGAAACAAACAAGGTCGTACGATACGTCGATTAAGTGATGGAATACTTTAATAATTGTTTCTGGAATTACACACATACAATCAGTAAGATAGAAACAAACAAGGTAATACAATATGTAGATGAAGTTATGGACAAAGTCAATGATCCAAAAGGATTCCCTCGAGGAATCTGGGAATTTACTACATGGAAATGGTCCAAGTATGATTAAAGATGTTTCTGTGACCGGTTATAAAAACTGCAAATGTGATAAGAAACTGAGAATCATTCATTATCAGAGGATAAATTTGGCGGTTGATAAAGAGAACATTAAAGAAAGTAAAATTATTAAGAGAGGGAGTGTAATGTAGTTGTTAACAAGAAACTCGGCTTCACTTCACTCACCCTAATTAAGTTCACTGGAGGACAAAGTTCTCCCTAAACTTTGTCCGTCCTTTCAATTTCTCTGGGGTCATTGCACTGGAGTTTTCAGGTGGGGAGTTTGCTTTGGACAAACGACATTAATTCCCGAATTCTGGACAGATTTTCAGGTTAAAAATGTCCATTGGTATGACAACAGAGACGTTCAGAGAAACATTTCCTGCAGCAAGGGTATCTTTGAGCTGATTTAGCCCCAGGTTTGTGAAACGAGTGAGAAGGAAGATCTGCCTCATTCTGGGAATCGTTGACTGGTGCACGAGATGTTTGTGCATGAGAATCTCCCAATTTAGTTCTCAAAAGGGCTTTGCTGGAATATACTTTAGCTTCTTCTTTAAACATGTCGTCTCATTCATCCTGTTCATGAATTGTCGACATTTTCACCTTTGAATCAAGATCTTTCTTCAACCCGTAACCATGGTCGTTTACCTGAAGTGAAAGGAACAAAATCATTTGATGGTTGAAGCCTCATCCAAACAGTCTCAGTAAATGAGCATTTGTTGAACTTAAGTAAAGGAATCAAGAACAAAAAAAAGAAAAACTTTCACAAAAACACCAGAAAAAGGAGCAAACGAAGAAAAATTGAGAAATAAGAGTATTATTGAAATGAAGGACAAAATGTATTTGTTCAAACCGTTGGTGACTTGTTGGACAATCCCATCTACCCCGAGGGTTCACGCCGCTGCAAACCCTGATTCAAATCACTTATATATATACGTTAAGGAGTTGACGTTTTGCCCCTTCCCACTCCTTCAGCACACTGCTGTCTCCACTCCCTTCTGTCGTCTCAGAGGCTTCATCAAGACTTTTTCCAACAATGGTTTTGAACTGAGAGTTGGTTTCGGGCGGTTTTTCGGTAATCTTCTTCTTCTTCTTTCGGCTGCTCCCGTTAGGGGTCACCACCGTGGATCATCCGCATGATCCGCATCGTGATTTGGCACGTTTTACGCCAGATGCCCTTCCTGACGCAACCCTGGTCGCCTCTTACGACACAGGGATATGGTACATCTATTTTAACTGGGGTATACACCGGCCCAGTATACTGGTACTCATTTCGCCGACCTCGGAAGGATGACAGGCTGAGTCAACCCCCTGGTGTATTAATTCAGTGGCCCAACGGGGCTTGAACTCAGGACCTTTTGGATCCCAAGCCGCTGCCCTAACCACTGCGCCAACACCAGGCTCCTGGGCGGTTTTTCGGTAATATCAGTGCATTTTGCATTTGGAAAAATCTGAGATATATTTCGCTGCTTGTAGAATGCACTCACGATTAAATCACGAGCTTATTCTGATCACTCACGTCTGCACGTGAGATGTCAACAAGCTTCTGTTTGCATTTTTCAAAAACACTATAAAGCTCTATTTGATCATTAAATATTTCATTAACAGTTTGGCATGGTCCTGGTGCTCCAGTCGGTTACATTTGCACCTGTACAAGGGATCTGTCAGAGTTAAGCCATAAATAGTATCTCCACCGAAAAGTCAGTAATCGTAATTTAGGGCGGAATATGGTGAGGAGGCCTACTGGAGGACTTGTGGACAAAAAGGCACGTGGAAAGCGTTTCCTTGTTTGAAATGGAGTCATCACAGGCCGTTTTGACAGACAGCAGGCCATGGTGGTGTCGTAAACTGTGCAGCGCCGGACAGCAGTGTGATTGTCTGGAAGGTGAAGATGCCCAATGATAGTGGGCGGCCAATTTTAGGCTGTGTGCCGGAAGTGGGGTCCGAACAGAGTAAAAGCCGGCACCACACATGTGCATTGATAGATCGAGAGTGGTTGGACTGAAGTTGGGCCTCAAGAAGACTTTTTCATCGTCTGTCTGTCTCTGTGTGTCCTTATTTTGGGTCTACATTGTCGAGGCTCTCATGAGAGTGAACGCACATGCAAAACAAGGGGCATGAGACAAGAGGGGTGGGAGAGCGATGGGATGGGGGACACAAGATAGACAAGATGGATATTACAGGGACTTTCAGGGAAGCAGGGAGTTTGAAGAAGGGGGAGTTTTGTGTGGATAAAATTTTAAGGGTGGAGTAGTTAACTTTCTCAATCTGTTTCTGTCTCCCTTTCCGTCTCCTCTTTGACAGACGGTTTGAAAGAGTACAAAGGTATCTCCTCATCGCCATCTTCTTCTTGTTGCCGTCATCCTGCCCCGTGGTGCACGAGTCCTGTGCCAAACCCACCTGCACAACAATACCATCGTGGTACTCCGAGATATGATTGTGCCTCCTCAATTCCCTGAATGCCCTTTTTGCTTCTGGTTTGATTCTGATATTTTGCTTCCAATGGCATGGTTTAGTTTTCTTGTTTCCAAGTTTGATTGTGCTCTCTTTACTTCCACATTTGTGGTTGTCAACCACCAGATATGATCCATATATTTATCATGTCCTGTCCTCCCTTGTTCCCCGTATTAATTTCAAAGAAACCATGATTTGTAAGTAACGTTTGTTCTGATGATATGCTAGGTGGTCATATTTTGGACCATTAGCTGTGTGTTGATCAGCTGTCGGGATTCTAACCTTGCTTGTAATTGTGTATTATTCAAACCTTGCTTACCTTGCTTTAAAATGTTGCTTTAAATGTTTCAGGCTACCAATGTTCCATGCACCCCACTGTTTTTGGACAGCGCCCAGCTGTTTCTGTTTCTTGGAAACTAAGCCCTGTTTCTTGGAAACTAAGCCCTTATCACCCTTCCTGTTGCTCTGTGGTGGTGTGCCCTTAGTGCGACCTTGGAGAGAACTGTGGAACTGTTCCTTCAGTGTATGCTGCCCACACATTCCTATTCTCAGTGATCACCAAAGCTTTGCCTTTGTTATCAGCAGGTGCTAGTGAAGGAGTGTAGGAAGCTTGGAAAGTTATTAGTTTGCAAGACTTGCATATCTGAGAGTTGTGTAGGTGGCTTGGAAACTGTGGTTGCATATCTGAGAATTGACCGATTCAACTTCCCCTAGGGCCCCGAGGGAGGGGGGAAAGAAGCCCACTGCCACATTTATTTCTTTTATTTCTTTGTTTCTTTATCCCTTAGCATACACTTTTAGTCCACACCCAGTTTTGCTTTTACACTTTTAGTCCACACCCAGTTTTGTTTTTGTGTGATTATATATATGTGATGGTTTTGAAGCATATTCTCAATGTGATTCGGGGGAGCCTGACTGAAGGGTCACTGAGTCACATTCCGCATGCGTGTGGTCTTCGGAAATAAAACGTGTAATTCGAGGATCCTCATCTGACTCTGTCATCTTACTCGACCGAGTGGAGAGTCATAACAATTGGCGACGAGGATGGGATTCGACTGATGCTGGCGGTGTGGACGGTGGGACTCCACTTGGTGTACAGCGATCGCAAGGGATCAGCTAAAAGGTACGTGGCGATCGCACGTAGGGCACCTAAAATAGGGAGCCCCAGTTAGGCGAGCGCTGTACACTTGGTGGGTTGCGCCCTGCCGGACGCAGCTCCAGGATCTGCTCGAATCAAGAACTGTAACGGTAAACACATATGAGGTGATTCGAATGCGGTTTGTCTGAAGAGCACAAAGGGGGAGGGCTGTCAGGCAGTGTTTGTAGAGCCGGTAAGGGTCGAGGATAAAGGTATCCGTGTGAAATAAGGAGGAAACAGGTTGGAATCCTGTACCAAGAGAGGGAAGGTTAGAGGCCTTCATTGGGTTTGAGGCTATTAGGCGGCGGGTCGAAAGGGACCTCGGTCCCGGTGTAAAAGGAGAAACGATTTACAGCTATTAGGCGGCTGATTGAAAGGGATCTCGGTCCCGGTGTAAAAGGAGAAACGATTTACAGCTATTAGGCGGCTGATTGAAAGGGATCTCGGTCCCGGTGTAAAAGGAGAAACGATTTCCAGCTATTAGGTGGCTGATTGAAAGGGATCTCGGTCCCGGTGTAAAAGGAGAAACGATTTACAGCTATTAGGCGGTTGACAAGATAAGAACAAAAGAATGGGGAATAAATCTTCAAAGAACGAGAAGATACCAAAAGGAACAACATTGAAAGTTATCAGTGACAAATATGGAATCGATAACGTAAAGGGAATACAGGACTGGGTGAAGTGGACCGCGGGAAGAAAAGATCCCTTTCCGCTGACTGGATCCTTAGATCCAAAGATATTAAACACAGTGAGTAATGCGCTGATAGAGGGCAAAGCAGGAGGCCCGAAACAAAGTGGACCACACTGGAAAGCATTGGCCGCGTGGCTAATGGAGTCGCAAGTCGAGACAGAGCATAGGCGACTCGGACTAGAAGGGACTGTGAACCAACGGAAAATACAAGACGAGGAACGACAAGGGAGACTAAAACAGGCGCTAGACCAGCTAACGGAAGTTAAGACACAGGGAGAGGACAAACAGAGGGAACTAGACCAAGTGTTGGCGCAGCTGACGGAGGTCAAGATACAGAGTGAGGAGAGACAGGAGAAGTTGAAGCAGGCGTTAGCACAGATAGCAGAAATCAACGACGACGTGAACCGAAAGACGACAACCCGACTTGGGACAACAAAAGGAATTTACCCTGTCTTAGAAGGGGACAGAGTAAAAGGAGGGACCGACATTCACCAGTTCCCCATGATACAAGCAGCCGGGGGAGATTGGGTTTGGAGATCATGGACCCCACAAGACATTAGGGGAGTAAAAGCTAGCATGGAAGAATGGATAAAGAAAAACCCAAGAAGGGCCATTCAGATATTACACGACCAGATAAAAATGCAGGGGGCAACCAGGACAGACATAGGGTTTATCTGCACCGCTGTCCTGCCCAGTGCGGTTTGGAGCCGGCGTGCGGCAGCCTGGAGTGTAAAAATGGAAGGAGAAACAGATACCACCTTAAACCAACATTACCCGGAGGGAGCCGACCGGGTGGCACAGGCAGTGTACAGGGGAAGAGTACAAACCCTGATGGAAGAACTTGCGGCAGAGATGGCCCCAAGGGTAATGGATTGGCAGGCAATACAGGATGTCACACAGAATCCCAAGGAATCACCTGGGGAGTACAAGGCACGACTGTATGAGCAGATCGAACTGCACTCAGGATTTATTAACATCGCACAGACGCCCCTCCATTTCCTGAACACTATGTTCGTAGATGGACTGTGTGACGAAGTAAGGCGAGAGGTGAAAGCGGACATGCCAGGGTGGAAAACGGCTGACGTAGATGCCGTGTTTGAAAGGGCAAGACAGGCTTGGCAGACTCTAAGAGAAGAGGAACGGAGAGGAAAGAAAGATACCAAAGCTCTAGTTGCAAGAAATCTCGAATTGAAAAGCCGTAAATACGAAGAGAGGGAAAGCAGGCCTCGCTGGGAAAACCCAGATTGGGAACCCCGGTATGAAGCCGAACGGGACCAGCGGAGGCCTTGGAACCGAGAGAAGGAGCCGCAAAAACAGGGAGAATGCTTTAACTGCGGTCAATCCGGGCACTGGTTTCGGGACTGCCCGGCACCGCCTAAACAACGAGGCTGGGGCTCGCGGCCACCACAACAGCAAGAGAGACCAACGGCGCCCCCTAGAGAGTATGAGAGGAGAAGGGAGACAGCAGGAAGAAACTATTGACATGAGGACACCGTGGTGGCTCCGCAAAGGGAAACGCGGAATGTAAGGGAATTGACCACGACCTTAAACGTAGAGGGGAGACAAGTAACATTCCTGGTAGATACAGGGGCCACCCGGTCAACACTAAAACAAGGAGAGATAAAGAACCTGCCACTCTCAGGCGAGTCAGTGAGTGTGGTGGGGGTTTCGGGACGGAGAGAGGATATCCCGATTTCGGACAAATTACGAATTGAAGTAGGTCCCCTGCGGGGAGAACATGCATTTTTGGTAGCCAAACACACCCCGATGAATTTGTTAGGAAGAGATTTGTTGTGCAGAATGGGATGTACCATAACATGCAAGCAAGACGGAGTTTTCATAGATGCTCCACTGGCATTGCAAGAGGAAGTAATGACCCTCATGATGACCGAACTCGGACCGGTAGTCTATTGGTTGCGGGTTGTGTCACAAGAGGGGAGAGATAAACTGACTAGGGATTGGGAAAGTGCAAAAAGATTGCGGGACGTAGAGGAATGGTTGCGTGGCAACAACATTGAATTGAAAGAAGTGGAACTGCCTTTACACTGTACGGTCTATTATGACGAAACAGGGCAGGATTTTGATTACTCGGACAGAGTACATGAAGAGTACGCTACCACACGCACTTTAATGACAACCACTTTGTGGATCGGAAAAGAGGGAGCGGCAATGGAGGTGGAGCTAACCGCCAAGGAACGTGAGCTAATGAAGCACAGATAAGGACTTACCCCGCACGTCTCAATGGCGGTCGGTAAAGGTCATAGTGCCGAAGAACTGGGAAGAATGCTGACCAGGTTGAGATGTGCCTCGGAACCACCAGGAAGGGATAGTGAAACCCAGAGCACTTTACAGGCCAGTCGGCGGGGGGATGGATGGAAGGTATGCTTACCTGATCAGATTTTGTCATGTATGCTAGAAAGACATGAGATGAACAGCGAAAGGCCCCGCCGCCAGGCCAACAGGGAAACGAGAACGGAGGAAAGACTACAGGAAGTACCTGTTGAATTATGGACACGACATCCGAATGACGTGGGCAGAGTGCTAGCCGCAACGCCCGTGTCTATCCAGATAAAGGAGGGGGTACCCCTGCCTCGAGTGGCTCAATACCCGTTGCGCAAAGAGGTGATAGAAGGGATCGCTCCGGTGATAGCATCATTACGCGACCAAGGGGTGATAATACCTACTAAGAGCCAATGTAACACACCAATCCTGCCGGTGGAGAAGCCCGGAGGAAACAAATGGAGGTTCGTACAAGATCTGCGAGCAGTGAATAAGTGTGTGAAAGCGTCCTTTCCCGTGGTGCCACACCCGGTTACGATACTGTCAGGGGTGCCGTCCACTGCGACGCACTTTTCCGTGGTAGACTTGTGCTCGGCGTTCTTTAGCATACCGCTAGCCAAAGAGTCGCAACACTTGTTTGCCTTCAGCTACGACGGACAACAATACACCTGGACTGTACTTCCGCAGGGGTTCTGCGATAGTCCAACGCTCTTCTCGCAGGCTCTGAAGGAGGACCTGGAGGACATAGAGCTCCCGGAAGGATCAGTCATGATACAATATGTGGACGACCTGTTGGTATGCTCGGACAATCAAATGAAATGTGAAACGGACACTGTAGCGCTGTTAACAGCTCTCGCCCGAAAGGGCCACAAAGTCAGCAAAGACAAATTACAGTTTTCGCAGCCAAGGGTGACGTATTTGGGACATATACTGGAACAGGGACAGAGAAGCCTCGGAGCTGAACGGGTGGAGACAATCCTAGAGCACCCAAAACCCACTACATTGCGACAATTACGGCGGTTCCTCGGGATGACGGGGTACTGCCGGCAGTGGATCCCTGATTATGCAGTTAGGGCGCGATCACTGTACGACATGGTAAAGGAGGCAGAGGGGGATAAGATCTCCTGGACGAATGGTGCGAACAAAGACTTTGAAACATTGAAGCAGGCCTTGTCAAAAGCACCAGCATTGGGGCTACCGAACTATGATCTTCCCTTCACCCTATTCGTCCATGAAAGAGGAGGGTTCGCCCAAGCGGTGCTGACGCAAGAACACGGAGGAAAGAATAGGCCGATTGCGTACTACAGTAGCCATTTGGACTCGGTCGCCGCCGCCTATCCTGGGTGCTTACGGGCAGTAGCAGCAACGCAATACGCAGTAACCGCAACAGCGACGCTGGTTTTGGGTTCTCCGCTGACCATGAAGGTGCCGCATGATGTGGCGGCGCTGATACGGCAAAATAAGACACAACATATATCAGCGGCACGAGCAGTTCAACATGATTTGGTGCTGTTGCAGGCAACTAATATAACGATCGAAAGATGTTCGCCACTGAACCCAGCCTCCCTAATGCCAACGGGCGATGAGGGAGAGGCACATGTGTGCGAACGAGTGCTGGTGGAAGAGACAAAGGCTAGGCGTGACCTACAGGAAGCCCCGATCGAGAATGCGGAATTAGAACTGTTCGTGGATGGAGCAGCGAGGAAGAACCGATGGGGAAAAACCATCGCTAGCTTTGCAGTATGCACCGCAAGCGCCACCTTGAGGAAACAATTGTTACCAAAGGGATTTTCAGCCCAACAAGCTGAGCTGGAGGCGTTGATATGCGGGTGTGAGCTGGGTGCGGGTAAGACATTGAACATATACACAGATTCTAGGTATGCCTGGGGCATCTTACATGACTCCGCTGCCATTTGGGCTTTGCGTGGCTTTAAGACGTCCTCAGGGAAGGTTATCTGACATGGGGACCTGATCAAACGACTGATACGAGCAGCACAAGAGCCGCAGCAGATTGCAGTGATTAAATGCAAAGCTCACACAGGAGGGACAGATGAAGTGTCAAAAGGCAATGAAAGAGCAGATTTAGCGGCAAAAGCAGTGCTCGATGAGGAGGAGGCGAACCCACAACCAACGACCGAACTTTACGTGGAGCAAATGGTAGACGGCCCACAAACGCAAGAACAGCTGAAGGACCTGCAGGTCTCCGCAACTATGGAAGAACAGGAATCATGGAGGGTGAAGGAGGGTGCAAAGCAAAACATACATGGAGTATGGGTGGATGAGCGAAATAGACCATTTGTACCCCGGATATTGCTACCGTGGCTAGCCCTCACTGCACATGCGCAGGGTCATATGGGAATAAAAGGGGTGGCGGAAATTATTCGTCAAACCTGGAATGCCCCAGGTGTAACAACAGCAGCAACAGAGGTGGTTAGCAATTGTGTGACCTGTGGTAGACATAACAGGAAGTATGCCGCCAAGAAACGGGGAGCACACCCACCCCCGTCCGGACCGTTTCAACACCTTCAGATGGATTTTATAAAAATGCCGGCATACAAACATCACCAATATGTGCTGGTAATCGTGGATATGTTTTCTAAGTGGGTAGAGGCCTTTTCCACGACCAATCAGGAAGCTGATACAGTGGCCAAACTACTTTTACAGGAAGTAATTCCGCGATTTGGGATTCCAACACGACTATCCTCGGACCAAGGAGGGTCTTTCACGGCAAAAGTGATGGAAAAGGTGGCCGAAGGCTTGGGTATCAACCAGAAACTGCATTGTCCGTACCACCCCCAGTCAGCAGGGGCAGTAGAAAGAGAGAACCAAACCCTAAAGCAGACGCTTTCCAAACTCTGCGAGGGCCAGTCAATGCCCTGGCCAGACGTGCTGCCGATAGCGCTCATGAAAATGCGGGCAACAAATAATGCCACAAGGGGGCTCTCGCCCCACGAAATAATAACAGGACGTCCTATACAGTTACCGGTCTCGACTCTGCCAGATATGGGAGATTGGGATTTGGCATGTATGACTGACGGAATGATGAACTATTGCAGAACACTCACTGCTACCATTAGGGCTTTTCACTCACAGGTACAAGAAGCATTGCCGATACCTGCTGGAGACCCGTTACATGATTTCCAACCTGCTGAACGAGTTTGGGTGAAAGAGTTCCTGCGGAAAGACGCCCTGCAACCCAAGTGGACCGGGCCCTACACTGTACTTTTGACCACGCTCTCGGCCGTCAAAGTGAGGGGTAAGAGTGCATGGATACACCACTCACACTGTAAACGAGCACCCAAGGAAGCCGCTGAAACTAGGGAACCGGAGGAGGTAACCCCAGCAGAGGTTCCGGCTGTGTCCGATTCAGTCTTTTACCGGGATAGTGAAGACGACGACGAGGGGGAAGACGTGATAACTCTACAGAGACCCCCTCCACCGCCACCAAACCAAGACGGGGCCGGCCCAGCAGGACAGGGAGAGATAGTACAGGGAGACCCACTGCAAGCAGAGCCAGGTGCCCTGCCGGACCCGGGACCTGAAAACGTAGACAACAGGGATCCTGAAAGACCAGCGCTAGAACCAAACGCCCCGCCAGACGTGGAGCCGGAACCTGGACCAGGCACCCTGCCAAACGCGGAACAGGCAGGTTTAAGCGACAACCACATTGTAATACAGGAAACAGCGACAGGAACTTTGACGACACAACATGCAACTCCTGGTGCTAGTGCTACTCCTGTGCGAAGGCGGCCTGTCACTAGGCAGCAAACCGACAGTCTTAGACCCCGAGAACCATACACGCCTCCTACACCTCAACCGCGAAAGGGGAAACGAGAGTGAATTAGCAACTTCTTTACAGCGAAGCAGGAGAGGAGTACCGAGAGAGGTGACAGCAAGCAAATATGCAAATTTTGGGACAACCCATAACAAGGAGTTAGACACAGTAAGAGTCTTTTCAGTTAACCGTACCCAACTTTTTTCGTCAATGATTCCACACATTAGGGACATAAAGGCACCGCTGCTCCGACCCCAACAACTCATAGAAATACCCTGCATCCTGGCAGAGGGGTCGAGTGACCTGGTAGAACGACACAAGGAACTTAAGGCCATCATATGGTACTACGAGATTGCGGGGCAGGTTCTCTTGGTAGCTCGACAAGTAAAGAAACAGAGAGGGCAAAAGGGATCCTACAACAGACAAGGATATGAATGGGGCCAGCATGCAAGTCTGATAACTAGAATTCCACAAGTACCAGATGACACCAAGTTGGCATACTTTTGCCGCGTTCGATGGAGCAACCATACAGCATGGCTTAATTGGATACACTTTGATGTACGCAGACAGGGGCCGCCGACAAGGCCCCCGAATACCTTTGTAGCCCTAACCACAGAGATAGCAAACATTGAAAACCGGAGTGAGTGCTGGGTGTGCCTTAAACCACCATCTGGCCTCGTGACCGGACTTCCTCTTTTCGTACTACCATTAACCATCTTCAATCATGTAACCGGACCAGTAGAAGGGCTCGAAGCTAAGACCTCAGCCCGTGGTTATACACAACGGGTCTATGCAGGGAAGAATCCGAGTGCTAACATAATGGTGGTACCATCTCCCCTATGGGTAGAAAACACCAGGGGAGCGGTCTGTTTTACAGGACAGGGAGCAAACAGAATGGGGAAGTCAGAATGTGAGATTCAACTTCCCCTCCCGAAATCAACTGACCAGGAAGTCATCGCTGTTAACCCGGACACCCAGGTAGAGGAGCAAGTAACATTCACAATAAGAGCAGCCTTACACCATGACAACGGAATGATCCCGCCAAAAGGCATTCACTTGGTTTGCGGGGACAAGGCTTACCCCTACCTACCGAAAGGGTGGGAAGGGAGTTGTTATTTAGCTTCAGTATTTCCGGACAGCAGGATTAAGACCACTTTTTACCCTACCCCTGCACCACCACGGCATCGACGCAGCGCATCAGAGACAGGGGATCCAGAGGGATGGGCCGGTGTATCAGAGCGCTTAGGGGTGATCAAAGGCACCTGGTGGGAGAAGGCTCTTGGCTTTTTCATGCCACATGCCGGTACTACTATTAATAGCATTAGGCTAGATGAGCTTTCGCAAGTTTTGGAATATTTAGGTAATGTAACCATGGCTTACTATACAGAATTAACAGAGATGTTGGTATCAATGCGCGCTATGGTAATGCAGAATAGAGTAGCTTTAGACATGCTTCTAGCAGAGCAAGGAGGGGTATGCGGGATGGTTGAAGGAGAATGTTGCGTCTGGATCCCGGACCCAAAGGACATAACTGATCGTGCGGTGACCCGAATTAAAAAGGTGGTGGAAGTTCTCACAAGCAATCGAGTGGAACGTGAGGAAGGTTATGCATGGTGGAAGTCGATCTTCCAGGGCTGGGGAGGTTGGTTGTTGCGTCTAATAGGGTCAGTACTTTTAATCATTGTGGTGGTAATTTTTGGGGTGTTTCTAATCAAACTTCTCATCACCATTTGTTTGAAGAAGTGCTGCGCAGCGTCACCCCTCACCCAGGCCATTATAATAATTAACAGCGAACTCTCTGTTGAGGACGACTTGGCCAGTAATGGGGAGGGGGACGACCAGGGCCTTCAGGGGGACGTCATACACGTGGACCTAGGCCAAGGTTTACAACCATTCCTCCTTGTTGAAGCAGATAACTAACCCAGGAGAGAGTGCGTGCTGTTTTGCCTTCCAGTGCAAGATGTGACTCCTGCGCTGGACGAGCTTACACCCGTGCCTTGAGTACTACTTTTGCTACTTGCTTATGTATAATTGTTTAAACAATAGTATTACCACTGCTGCTAACATAGAACAGTATTACATGTTAATATGGTGTGGACTTAGCATTGAATTCATACACTGCAGCTTAAACGGGAGGCATGTGGCAGTGGGTAGGACAAAAAAAAGGGAAGACAATGGTAACCTCTTGTCAGGTCAGGTTCGATCTGTGACCTGCTACAGGTACCATGTAAACCTGTACTAACCTGTTCCATGGTCGGGTTGTCGGCGACTAAACCGTCTCCCCCACCAGGTTTTCTGGTGAGGAGGGTGTTTGGATATGGACACCCAGCAGGATTAAAAACAAAACCTGTCAAAGGGCGGAGGAGCTCCTTGTGAGCCAACGGCCATCCATATCTAGTGCCCAACTGTGTCTGCGGACGTCCTCCTGCAGTTGGGTTACTTCTTATTAGGAGGTTGGTGGCAGGATTTGCACTCCAGCCACCGTAAAACGCTTCATTCCGCAAAACGCAAAAACGCAAAAAAATCTGAAAACCCACTCCGTGGGAGTACCTCCTGTGCAGCTTCCCTTCGCAGGGCAGCTCACCGGATGATGGGATTGGGGCAAAGCCTTCGGGACCCCAATCTTTGATAGGAGGGAAACCACGGGGTAACATCCCTGGGTCAGATTGCGGGAGAGTGTGTCGGAGTGGTGCTGAGGTGTCGTCCACCAGACGGCGGTCTCCTTGGGTTAACCTGAGGCGGTCCCTTCGGGTGGGTGCCTGGAATGTCCTATCCCTAAGAGAGGATGATCACCTGTCTCTGTTATCATCTGAGCTCAAGCGTTTGGACATCGGGATTGCAGCTCTCTCTGAGGTTCGGAGACCGGATTGCGGCGAGATAATGGTGGGTGGTTACACCTACTATTGGTCTGGTCGCTCTGATGGTTACCATACCCAAGGAGTTGCTGTAGCTGTGTCCAATAAGCTGACCCCAATGATAATTGAGGTAACACCGGTCAACGAGCGTATTATGAGATTAAGGATTCGTCACTCCTTAGGTGTCATTTCCCTGGTCTCTATTTATGCTCCGACTGAGGCGAGTGATCTTACCGTGAAGGATGCATTCTACGCCACACTCGAGTCTGTGGTTGATCAGTGCCCCAGACGAGATACACTTCTAGTCTTGGGGGATTTCAATGCATCGACTGGAACTGATAGGGATGGTTATGAGGTGTGTGTTGGTCCCCATGGGTCAGGAACTATGAACCAGAATAGCACTAAGTTCCTTGACTTTGCAAGAAGTCATGGACTTAGGGTGGCTGGTTCATGGTTTCAGCGCCCGCAAGCTCATCGCTGGACTTGGTATTCCAACGCTGGCGGTGTGGCAAGGAGATTGACCATGTCCTCATTGACGGTCGTTGGAGGATGATCCAGAACTGCAGGGTCTACCGGAGTGCTCAGTTCCTCAATACTGACCACAGGCTTGTTGTAGCAACTCTAAAGCTGCACCTTAAATCCTGGAGAATGGTACCATCCCAGCCTAGGCTGGATGTTGCCAAGCTCAGGGATGAGAGAGTAGCTGAGGAGTTTGCGAACAGGCTGAGTGGACACTTGGGGGTCTGGGTGCTTTGGGGGGTCCTGAAGAGTTGTGGAGCACCTTCAAGACCACCGTCCTGATGTTGCCGGTGGATGCCTTGGAGTTCACCGCAGGGCAAAGAAGAATTTTGTCTCTCAAGGGACACTGGATACCATTGACCAGAGTCGCAGGGCCAGGCTGAATGGCAGAGCTGAGCTGTTCAGGGAGCTGAGGCGTAAAACTGTACGTGCACTGAGGGTGGACAAGGAGGCCTATGTGCGAGGAATCTGTGAGGGGGTAGAGCATCACCTGTGGACAGGTGATTCTCGTCCCGCTTACAGGGGAATTCGCGCATTACGTTCATCCAAGCCCATCCTCGGAGCACTGCAGTTCGAGCAGAGAGTGGTAGGCTCTTGACAGAGGAGTCTGAAGTGAAGGCCCGCTGGGCCGGTTACTTTGAGCGGTTGTACCAGGCTGATCCCCCAGCTGTCGAGTTGGACGTCAAGGGTGTTACAATCCCTGTTGCTGACCCTCGAATCAACTGTGGTCCACCATCGCTTGTGGAAACACGGGCTGCGGTGAACCAGTTGAAACGGGCAAAGTTCCAGGGATCTGTGGCATCCATGCTGAACTTCTCAAGGCTGGTGGAAATGCTGCACTCGCGTCGTTGCATGCAGTTTTGTGCTCTGCCTGGAACACAGGCATCATCCCAACTGACTGGAAGAGGGGCCTTGTTGTCCCTCTCTGGAAAGGGAAGGGTGATCGCCAAGACTGCAACAACTACCGAGGGGTGACGCTGCTCTCAGTGCCGGGCAAGGTCTTTGCTCGGATAATTCTTGATAGGGTTCGCCACCATCTGCTTGAGCACCAGCGTCCAGAGCAGTCAGGCTTTACACCAAAGAGGTCAACGATTGACCGTATCCTTGCTCTTCGTGTCCTCACTGAACGCAGACGAGAGTTTCGGCAGGGGCTGCTTGCAGCCTATGTTGATCTCTGTAAAGCGTTCGATTCAGTGAATCGGGATGTCCTCTGGAGGATTCTTGGTCTTCGTGGGGTGCCACTGAAACTGATCGATCTGATGTCTGAACTCTACTCTGGTACTGAGAGTGCTGTGAAGTGTGGTGGTACCGCCTCTGACTTATTTCCAGTTGTTACTGGAGTTCGTCAGGGATGTGTACTTGCCCCCACACTTTTCAGCACTTGTATGGACTGGATTTTTGGGAGGATGTCGGAGAGATCAAGTTGCGGTGCATCGTTTGGCAATGTCAAGATCTCGGACCTTGATTTTGCAGATGATGCAGTCATCTTTGCGGAGACTTTAGACATCCTCTTGGGGGCCCTCGAGGTGCTGAATGAGGAGTCGGAGCCGTTGGGATTACGGATTTCTTGGGTCAAAACAAAGATCCAGGCTTTCGGTGACATCTTGGATGCTGCTGTCCTGTCTGTGTCTGTTTGTGGTGAGGATGTTGAGGTCGTGGATAGATTCACTTACCTTGGCAGTGATATTCATGTCTCCGCAGGTTGTGAGCCGGAGGTCAATAGACGTCTGGGTCGGGCCTGGGGAGTCATGGATTCACTGGATCATGGGGTGTGGCGCTGCTGGTACCTGTGCGGGAGGACGAAAGTCCGAGTCTTCAGGTCCTTGGTACTTCCAGTCTTGCTCTATGGGTGCGAGACTTGGACTTTGACCAAGGATCTGAGACGGAGACTTAATTCCTTTGGTACCAGGTCTCTTCGGAGAATCCTTGGCTATCGCTGGTCGGATTTTGTGTCCAACGAGCGGTTGCTGAGAGAGACTCGGATGAGATTTGTTACCTGCATAGTCCGTGAGCGTCAGCTGCGGCTGTATGGACATGTGGCTCGTTTTCCTGACGCTGATCCTGCTCACCAGATTCTCTCAGCGAGGGAGTCTCATGAGTGGAGGAGGCCAGTGGGCCGACCACGTGCCTCATGGTTGCAGCAGGTTGACCATCATCTCAAGGAGATGGGGATGGGCCTGGCATCTGCCTGGGGGATGGCCAGACGGAGGCCCCCGGAGTACCGGCGGAAAGTGGACGCAGCGACGCGCTGTTCTGGCACATGCTCCCATACCTGACCTGACAATGGTAACAGAAGCTAACCTGAACCACCGGCAGTTGGGGACTTCTCATTTGGAGAATGTTGATGGCTATCCACGGCATTCGTAAATCCCGTTTGGCAGGCGCGGGGGCCTAGGGGTAGCTGCTACAGGAACCAAATAGGGGTCCACTCGGTTGGTGAGTCTCAGGTGTGGCTGGGTATGGTCAAAATATGACCAAGGAGGGAAACTGTTATGATGATATGCTAAGTGGTCATATTTTGGACCATTAGCTGTGTGTTGATCAGCTGACGGGATTCTAACCTTGCTTGTAATTGTGTATTATTCAAACCTTGCTTACCTTGCTTTAAAATGTTGCTTTAAATGTTTCAGGCTACCAATGTTCCATGCACCCCACTGTTTTTGGACAGCGCCCAGCTGTTTCTGTTTCTTGGAAACTAAGCCCTGTTTCTTGGAAACTAAGCCCTTATCACCCTCCCTGTTGCTCTGTGGTGGTGTGCCCTTAGTGCGATCTTGGAGAGAACTGTGGAACTGTTCCTTCAGTGTATGCTGCCCACACATTCCTATTCTCAGTGATCACCAAAGCTTTGCCTTTGTTATCAGCAGGTGCTAGTGAAGGAGTGTAGGAAGCTTGGAAAGTTATTAGTTTGCAAGACTTGCATATCTGAGAGTTGTGTAGGTGGCTTGGAAACTGTGGTTGCATATCTGAGAATTGACCGATTCAACTTCCCCTAGGGCCCCGAGGGAGGGGGGAAAGAAGCCCACTGCCACATTTATTTCTTTTATTTCTTTGTTTCTTTATCCCTTAGCATACACTTTTAGTCCACACCCAGTTTTGCTTTTACACTTTTAGTCCACACCCAGTTTTGTTTTTGTGTGATTATATATATGTGATGGTTTTGAAGCATATTCTCAATGTGATTCGGGGGAGCCTGACTGAAGGGTCACTGAGTCACATTCCGCATGCGTGTGGTCTTCGGAAATAAAACGTGTAATTCGAGGATCCTCATCTGACTGTCATCTTACTCGGCCGAGTGGAGAGTCATAACAACGTTTTCCCACCTTGTGCCTTCCAACAAGAGCAACCTCCAGTTTAGGTTTTATTGAACGATCCTTGGGTATTTGCGAATGGTTAATTGAACACAGTATACCTCGTTATCATCTGTTGAACACAGTGGGAATTTGGAGATCGTTTGGTCATTCGCAGAGGTCTTAGAACTGTGGCTCAGAGGGTCTATGTTAGCCTGACCTCAAGCATGATAGTACCAAAAAGGGAAGATAGGAACGTCACATGTTGCTACTTGAATTAACTCCATCGCTTACGATGCACAACGTGTGTGCAGATGCAAGAATATGACAATTATTGTTTTTTACTTTGGCTTATAAGTTACAGATCCACCAATGAACGTTTCTATTTGACTTAGAATCATAAATTACTTGTCTTAGCAGTGCCTGACAACCCCTCACCACCCAAAATAAATCTCAAGTGGAAATGTTTTTTAAAATGTGAATAAAATGACAGAGAAGGATGTAGATTCAGGGAGGGGTCGCTGATTCCAGATTGCTCGATATTACTTCTATAACACGAGTATGAGAAAAGACGAATGAACTTTCATCCAAATTGCAAGAAGACCTGCAAATAAGGAGAGATGAATGTGTTTGATGGGATTGATCCAGAGGAATCATGAACAATGGACTCAGGTGGGAACATCAGCGAGGTCAATCCAAAATTTAAATCTTCAGAACTGCAGATTATGTCATCATTTGGAGATTGTTTAAAATGTTGTTTCTTACCTGGATGGTTGTGGCACTTTGATGCTTTGTTTTCAAATCCTTCCTGGCTCGATAACCTCTGTATCCTGATTGGATGGTGACGACTGCCCCTTCCTTTGCAGGGTCACCCAGGAAGTGACGATTCATTCCACTTTTATGAAGTCCAGACCAAGACACCACATCAACATGAGGTCGAGATTTTTTCTGAGTGATGTTCAAACTCAAATCACGTGATGTGGTGCCACCATCATGTCCCACTCGAGGTTGAAAAACTTTTTCCATCTGCACTCGTCGCTGGTCCTCAAGAGCTGAGTCTCGATCACATTTGGAACTTATACATGGACTGTGAGAACTCGTCCTGCTGGAATGTCCCTGAGAGCTCAGAGAGCTTGATTGAGAAGAGTGCACCTGGTTTGTAACTTTCGGATGGTTCCTCGTTTTGTATCCACAGTCATTTGCCTGCAGAGAAAAGGACAAATAAAATGATGGGAGAAGATTCATTCAACCAATCACAGTGGAGAAGGATTTGGATTAACAACATACGTGGAGATGGTTATCAGTGAGTAGTTAAATTTTTTTTCAGCCATTCACAGCACATGGTTTCACAATCACGTGACAAGACAGGCATTGTGGGGATATGACTCAACAATCTAAGCTTTATACACATGATCTGATTCCAGGAGCTATTTCATTTTGAAAGTTGATTAATGAGAAGGAAAAGCACAAAGTAAAATATGGGACGTGAGTAATGTCAGAGAAAAATGAAAGATTTCTGTATTATAACCAACAGTGACCTGTTTGGAATTCCCATCTGAACCCAGGACTCATGAAGTGAGAAACGCATATTCAAATCCCGTACACTATTCTGGTTTGTTCCTGGTCTGATTAACATTAGTCTCATTCACAGACTGGTGATCTGGTGTGTTATTATGTCACGGAAGGCTTCTTGGTTAATGGTCAAGAAAGGCGGAAAAGGACAAAAAGATATGTGCATGGAGGAAAGTCGGAGAGAGGAGTATCTGACTCTTCCTCATTCAAAATCATTTGTGGACAGGAGAGAGTATGTGGCTGGCAGGATAGCCGCAGGGTACACACACTCGGGTCGAAGCTGTCTATCTTGGGTTTGAATCTCGGCCGAGCTATAAGCTGTTGTCCTGGTGTTTCACAAGTCGGGTGAGTCAGCAAAGTGTGTGCCTTCAGATGGAGGTTAAACAGGAATCCCATCTGCCAGCATTGGTTGGTGGATCTTAAAGTCCTTCCTGAAGAGAACCTAAACTATCACTGGCAGCGTGGCCAAATTTGAATTCCTGCCCGAACTTCTGCTGTGAGTGTAATTGCAAACCACCTAGTGTATACCTTCCCGCGGAATATGCTTTGACAGCACCAAGCTGTGCGAAGAGTATGGAACATCAGACATCAGAGAGAGACGGCCTGCAGATGCAAGAGCATTGAAACATCCGTAACACGATGACAGAGACAGAGACAGAGACAGAGACAGAGACAGAGACAGACAGAGAGAGAGAGAGAGAGAGAGAGAGAGAGAGAGAGAGAGAGAGAGAGAGAGAGAGAGAGAGAGAGATCATAAAGCACGTGACCCCATAATGCTTGAAAAACAATGACATGGGCGGGGCCAACAAACGGCAAAATTGATTGGTCATGATGATGTAAAATGCCATCATATTTTGAACAAGTATTGTTGAAGGGAAGGGTTTGAAATTGCGAAAAAGGCGATTTTGTGTTTTGCAGCGTTTAAATATATCATGAAATTGAAACAAAGTAAAGATTAAAATGGTTGAAGAAAAAAAAATTCCAGCAATTTACCGCTGTTGACTCAGCGTCTTCAACACCAACAGAATGAACACGTTACATCGTTGTTTGTGTCCTTTATGACATCCTTAAAACCATCAAGTTTCCTGTTTGGAATGATTTTCAATTTTGTTTCACTTCCAAAGAGGTAGAAAGAGGAAAAAAAAATTTCTCACTCCTCTCTGCACATGTGTGATCAGGATGGATTCAGAGCCAAGGAACTGTTGGACTGCAGGTCTATTTTACACTTAATGTTCAAAATATAACATTCAATTTAAATCAAGTTGTTCCTCGATCATAAACTGATATTTGTGGACAGAAGGACAGACAGTGCTTAATCTCTCAATTGCTTAACCTCGCTGTTCGCTTTGTGTGCGTGGGGTAAATATCGGAGGTCCTGAGTCTATTTTTATACAAACTAGAAGATAAGACCATTCACTTCGCTGATGGAAATGCCAATCTTTGCTGTGATGGATCATCAATAGGGCAAGAACAAAAAGGAATCCTGGGAGTGCGGGGATAACCAGCATCACAAGTTGGCATTTGCAGTTTCCTCACATGTGCCTACGTACCCACACTAAAAAAACAATGTTTTCATCACAAACCTTCCCAGGATTTCCCTGAATCCACCTCAGTTCGATGAATTGAAATCCGTTCTCAAGTTATAACAAGACAAAGAAACAGTCAGACAGACAGACACGGCTCCTATCATAACACAGATTACAAGGATACTTATAAATCATCGAGAGATTAATGTGTTTCATGGGATTGAATTGGAGGAATCATGAACAATGGAATCAGGTGGGATCACCAGCAAGGTCAATCCAAAACGTAAATCTTCAGAACTGCAGATTATTTCATAGTTTGTAGATTGTTTAAAATGTTTCTAAAATGTTGTTTCTTACCTGGATGGTTGTGGCACTTTGATGCTTTGTTTTCAAATCCTTCCTGGCTCGATATCCTCTGTATCCTGATTGGATGGTGATGACTGCCCCTTCCGTGGCAGGGTCACCAAGGAAGTGACTATTCATGCCACTTGTCTCAAGCCAATGGGAAAACACCACATCAACATGACGTGGAGATGTTTTCTTGGTGATGTTCAAACTCAAATCACGTGATGTGGTGCCACCATCATGTCCCACTCGAGGTTGAAAAACTTTTTCCATCTGCACTCGTCGCTGGTCCTCAAGAGCTGAGTCTCGGTCACATTTGGAACTTATACTTGGACTGTGAGAACTCGTCCTGCTGGAATGTCCCTGAGAGCTCAGAGAGCTTGATTGAGAAGAGTGCACCTGGAATGTAACTTTCAGATGGTTCTTCGTTTTGTATCCACAGTCGTTTGCCTGCAGAGAAAAGGATGAATTAAAATGGTGGGAGAAGCTTCATTCAACCAATCACAGTGGAGAAGGATTTGGATTAACAACATACGTGGAGATGGTTATCAGTGAGAAGATAAATTTTTTTTCAGCCATTCACAGCACATGGTTTCACAATCACGTGACAAGACAGGCATTGTGGGGATATGACTCAACAATCTAAGCTTAAAACACATGATCTGATTCCAGGAGCTATATTCATTTTGAAAGTTGATTAATGATAAGGAAAAGCACAAAGTAAAATATGGGATATGAGTAATGTCAGAGAAAAATGAAAGATTTCTGCATTATAACCAACAGTGACCTGTTTGGAATTCCCATCTGAACCCAGGACTCATGAAGTGAGAAACGCATATTCAAATCCCGTACACTATTCTGGTTTGTTCCTGGTCTGATTAACAATAGTATCATTCACAGACTGGTGATCTGATGTGTTATTATGTCACGGAAGGCTTCTTGGTTAATGGTCAAGAAAGGCGGAAAAGGACAAAAATATATGTGCATGGAGGAAAGTGGGAGAGAGGAGTATCTTACTCTTCCTCAATCAAAATCATTTGTGGACAGGAGAGTGTGTGTGGCTGGCAGGATGGCCGCAGGGTACACACACTCGGGTCGAAGCTGTCTATATTGGGTTTGAATCTCGGCCAAGCTAGAAGCTGTTGTCCTGGTGTTTCACAAGTCGGGTGAGTCATCAAAGTGTGTGCCTTCAGATGGAGGTTAAACAGGAATCCCATCTGCCAGCATTGGTTGCTGGATCTTGAAGTCCTTCATGAAGAGAAGCTGAGCTATCACAGGCAGCGTGGCCAAATCCAAATTCCTGCCCTAACTTCTGCTGGGAATGTAATAGCAAAGCACCTCGTGTATACCTTCCCTCGGAATATGCTTTCACAGCACCGAAGCTGTGCAAAGAGTATGGAACATCAGACATCAGAGAGAGACGGCCTGCAGATGCAAGCATTGAAACATCCGTAACACGATGATAGAGAGAGGGAGAGGGAGAGAGAGAGAGAGAGAGAGAGAGAGAGAGAGAGAGAGAGAGAGAGAGAGAGAGAGAGAGAGAGAGAGAGAGAGAGAGAGAGAGAGAGAGAGAGAGAGAGAGAGAGTTCATAAAACACATGACCCCACAATGCTTGAAAAACAATGACATGGGTGTGGCCAACAAAAGGAAAACTTGATTGGTCATGATGATGTAAAATGCCATCATATTTTGTACAAGTATTGTTGAAGGGAAGGGTTTTAAATTGCTAAAAAGGTGATTTTGTGTTCTACAGTGTTTAAATATATCATGAAATTAAAATAAAGTAAAGATTTCAATGGTCGAAGAAAAAAAATTCCAGCAATTTACCGCTGTTAACTCAGCGTCTTGAACACCACCAGAATGAACACGTTACATCGTTGTTTGTGTCCTTTATGACATCCCAAGAACAATCAAGTTTCCTGTTTGGAATGATTTTCAATTTTGTTTCACTTCCAAAGAGATAGAAAGAGGAAAAAAATTATCTCACTCGTCTCTGCACATGTGTGATCAGGATGGATTCAGAGCCAAGGTACTGTTGGACTGCAGGTCTATTTTACACCTAATTTTCAAAATATAACATTTAATTTAAATCAAGTTTTAACTCAATCATAAACTGATATTTGTGGACAGAAGGACAGACAGTGCTTAATCTCTCAATTGCTTCACCTCGCTGTTCGCTTTGTGTGCGTGGGGTAAATATGGGAGGTCTTGAGTCTATTTTTATACACACTGGAAAATAAGACCTTTCACTTCGCTGATGGAAATACCAATCTTTGCTGTGATGGATCATCAATAGGGCAAGAACAAAAAGGAATCCTGGGAGTGCGGGGATAACCAGCATCACAAGTTGGCATTTGCAGTTTCCTCACGTGTGCCCACGTACCCACACTAAAAAACAATGTTTTCATCAGAAACCTTCCCAGGAGTTCCATGAATCCACCATAGTTTGATGAATTGAAATCCGTTCTCAAGTTATAACAAGACAAACAAACAGACAGACAGACAGACACAGCTCCTATCATAACACAGATTACAAGGATACCTGTAAATTATCGAGAGATGAATGTGTTTCATGGGATTGAATTGGAGGAATCATGAACAATGGACTCAGGTGGGATCACCAACGAGGTCAATCCAAAATTTAAATCTTCAGAACTGCAGATTATTTCATAGTTTGGAGATTGTTTAAAATGTTTCTAAAATGTTGTTTCTTACCTGGATGGTTGTGGCACTTTGATGCTTTGTTTTCAAATCCTTCCTGGCTCGATATCCTCTGTATCCTGATTGGATGGTGATGACTGCCCCTTCCGTGGCAGGGTCACCAAGGAAGTGACTATTCATCCCACTTGTCTCAAGCCAATGGGAAAACACCACATCAACATGACGTGGGGTTGTTTTCTTGGTAATGTAAAAACTGAAATCACGTGATCTGGTGCCACCATCATGTCCCACTCGAGGTTCAATAACTTTTCCCATCTGCACTCGTCGCTGGTGCTCAAGAGCTGAGTCTCGATCACATTTGGAACTGAAACATGGACTGTGAGAACTCGTCCTGCTGGAATGTCCCTTAGAGCTCAGAGAGCTTGATTGAGAAGATTGCACCTGGATTGTAACTTTCGGATGGTTCCTCGTTTTGTATCCACGGTAGTTTGCCTGCAGAGAAAAGGACAAATTAAAATGATGGGAGAAGCTTCATTCAACCAAACACAGTGGAGAAGGATTTGGATTAACATCATACGTGGAGATGGTTATCAGTGAGTAGTTAAATTTTTTTTCAGCCATTCACAGCACATGGTTTCACAATCACGTGACATGACAGGCACTGTGGGTCTATTTCTCAACAATCTAAGCTTTATACACATAATCTGATTCCAGGAGCTATATTCATTTTGAAAGTTGATTAATGATAAGGAAAAGCACAAAGTAAAATATGGGACGTGAGTAATGTCAGAGAAAAATGAAAGATTTCTGTATTATAACCAACAGTGACCTGTTTGGAATTCCCATCTGAACCCAGGACTCATGAAGTGAGAAACGCATATTCAAATCCCGTACACTATTCTGGTTTGTTCCTGGTCTGATTAACATAAGTATCATTCATAGAATGGTGATCTGGTGTGTTATTATGTCACGGAAGGTTTCTTGGTTGATGGTCAAGAAAGGCGGAAAAGGAGAAACATATATGTGCATGGAGGAAAGTAGGAGAGAGGAGTATCTTACTCTTCCTCATTCAAAATCATTTGTGGACAGGAGAGTGTATGTGGCTGGCAGGATGGCCGCAGGGTACACACACTCGGGTCGAAGCTGTCTATCTTGGGTTTGAATCTCGGCCGAGCTATAAGCTGTTGTCCTGGTGATTCACAAGTCGGGTGAGTCATCAAAGTGTGTGCCTTCAGATGGAGGTTAAACAGGAATTCCATCTGACAGCATTGGTTGGTGGATCTTAAAGTCCTTCCTGAAGAGAAGCTAAACTATCACTGGTAGCGTGGCCAAATACAAATTCCTTCCCGAACTTCTGCTGTGAATGTAATAGCAAACCACCAGTGTATACTTTGCCTCGGAATATGCTTTGACAGCACCGAAGCTGTGCGAAGAGTATGGAACATCAGACATCAGAGAGAGAGACGGCCTGAAGATGCAAGCATTGAAACATCCATAACACGATGATAGAGAGAGGGAGACAGAGACAGAGACAGAGACAGAGACAGAGACAGACAGAGAGAGAGAGAGAGAGAGAGAGAGAGAGAGAGAGAGAGAGAGAGAGAGAGAGAGAGAGAAAGAGAGAGAGAGAGAGAGAGAGAGGGAGATCATAAAACACGTGACCCCACAATGCTTGAAAAACAATGACATGGGCGGGGCCAACAAACAGCAAAATTGATTGGTCATGATGATGTAAAATGCCATCATATTTTGAACAAGTATTGTTTAAGGGAAGGGTTTGAAATTGCTAAAAAGGTGATTTTGTGTTCCACAGTGTTTAAATATATTGTTGCGGTTGAGGAAATTCGCAAACCACCATTCAGGTCCCGTAGGTGAGATATCTCTGTAAGTACATGTGTAGTTAGCCCCAAACCCGTTTTTTAGAAGGAATAAATGCGATTCATTCGGGCTGCGACCCTTTGAGATAGCCGTTTTTCTGTTCTGTCTTTATTTTGAACCAACCACGTCTCAACCGCCATCACACAACAACCACCAACCACAACGCCGCTTCACAACAACAACAACGCCAACAGCCATGATCTTTACCTTCACAACTCGCTCCCGCAAACATCGCATCACCGCCATTCCAAACGGCGCCATGGCCATAAACCACCACCATAAACCCTCCACCACCTTCACCTCTCTCCTTCTGCGGCCATTCCCGCACCACCTGTGAGCACCGAGCGTTGGGCTGTCCTGGGCTCGTACAAGACGCGCGCCGAGCCGCGAGTGCAAAATGCGGCCTTTCCGAGGAGAATTCGGATCAGGAATGCTACACGCCCACTTCTGATCCGTCCAATCAGCAAGCGCGGGGCGGTTTGGCCCCGCCTCCAGGCGCGTCTGTGTGAAATCGAGATCTGCAAATTCAAGGATCAGGGGAGATTCACGCCCTCTTTTCCTCCGTCCAATGGGCGAGCGTGGCTCCACCCCCGAGCTCGTACTGATCCGGAAATTTGCATATAGGTTCTCCTGCCGGCCTATAAAGAGCCGAGCGCGGGGCGAATCTGGGCAGAGTCGGTTTGAGCAGAGTCGGGTTGGAGCGCGAAGTGGAGTTGAGAGGCGAAGGCGTCCAGGTGGTTTGCGGCAGTTGGCTGAGGAGAATTGGGGGAAGAGACCGAGGAGCTCCGGTCCGAGGCAAGGAAGACGGCGGTCGGCGACGAGGTCGCAGTGGAATCGCTCGTCACGGGACCCAAGCAAGCCAGCTATACTCTTTCCCCAGAGCAGCAACAATTTCCATTTATTTTCCATATTTCCATATTTCCATTTAAATTTCCACCTTTTTCCCCCGCGCTGAGATAGTGCGAAAAGGGGGCCGCGTTCCCACCCCACTCCAAGGAGTGCCAACGAAACCCGCAAAGGAGCACGAAGTCGGGGCACCGCCACGCTGCCACATTTGCGGCTCATCACAAAGACACGGGTAGGATCCACCCGCTCTCGCGGACCTGACGCTCTTTCAGGTCCCACTCAAATATTGGCCCACAGGCCCCGTCTGCCCCCTTGTCTTTGAGGGTGGCCCTTTTCTTTTGTTCCTGTGTAAACGTGTGTGTGTGGCGCCAGTCTGGTGAAGTAAAACTGTGTAAGTCTTGCCGTGTGTACGCGCAGTCGGTTGAAGTTCTGCATTGTTGTGTTTCTTTTGTTGCAATTGCTTTATGTGCATTCTGTTTAATTGTATATGTGTGCTCTCCGTGTGCCGCGGAATAAATGTGCATCATGTTGAACTGTTTTCCCGATTCGCTTCGTCTTTTCTTCAATTGAATCTCCATCTTGCTTCACGTAAAGGGTTGCTGTGGGTTTAATACGCCCGATATAATAAATCGGAACCGTCGAGGCCGAAGGTAACACCGCTCGGTTATCCCGATAGTACGGAACGGATCGCTTAAGTGGCCCGTGTCCGGAGTCGACCTGCGGCGAGGTGCGATCACCCGGTCTACCCTCCGCGTGGGTACTTAGGTAGGTCGAGTTTGGCGAACAACCCTATCCCACACGGGGGGCCGATTGGCACGATCGAAGTGAGGCCGAAAGGCCCACCCGTGACTAGCTCCCGGCGTTGGTCCGAGAGGATCACTACAGAATTGTCCATCCGGTGGGCGACGTGCCGCGATTCAAGTTACGTGGCCGTTCGCACGCCGGCGGGCGCGAATTCGCAACAATATCATGAAATTGAAATAAAGTAAAGATTAAAATGGTCGAAGAAAAAAAAATTCCAGCAATTTACCGCTGTTGACTCAGCGTCTTTGACAGCACCAGAATGAACACGTTACATCGTTGTTTGTGTCCTTTATGACATCCTTAAAACCATCAAGTTTCCTGTTTGGAATGATTTTCAATTTTGTTTCACTTCCAAAGAGATAGAAAGAGGAAAAAAATTATCTCACTCCTCTCTGCACATGTGTGATCAGGATGGATTCAGAGCCAAGGTACTGTTGGACTGCAGGTCAATTTTACACTTCATTTTCAAAATATAACATTCAATTTAAACCAAGTTGTTCCTCGATCATAAACTGATATTTGTGGACAGAAGGACAGACAGTGCTTAATCTCTCAATTGCTTAACCTCACTGTTCGCTTTGTGTGCGTGGGGTAAATATCGGAGGTCCTGCCTCTATTTTTATCCAAACTAGAAGATAAGACCATTCACTTCGCTGATGGAAATACCAATCTTTGCTGTGATGGATCATCAATAGGGCAAGAACAAAAAGGAATCCTGGGAGTGCGGGGATAACCAGCATCACAAGTTGGCATTTGCATTTTCCTCACATGTGCCCATGTACCCACACTAAAAAAACAATGTTTTCATCACAAACCTTCCCAGGATTTCCCTGAATCCACCGTAGTTCGATGAATTGAAATCCGTCGGAATTTGGAATTCCATCTGACAGCATTGGTTGGTGGATCTTAAAGTCCTTTCTGAAGAGAAGCTAAGCTATCACTGGCAGCGTGGCCAAATACAAATTCCTGCCCGAACTTCTGCTGTGAATGTAAGAGCAAACCACCAGTGTATACTTTGCCTCAGAATATGCTTTGACAGCACCGAAGCTGTGCGAAGAGTATGGAACATCAGACATCAGAGAGAGACGGCCTGAAGATGCAAGCATTGAAACATCCGTAACACGATGAGAGAGAGAGAGAGGGAGAGGGAGAGAGAGGGAGACAGAGACAGAGAGAGAGAGAGACATCGAGAGATCATTATACACGTGACCCCACAATGCTTCAAAAACAATGACATGAGCGGGGCCAACAAACTGCAAAATTGATAGGTCATGATGATGTAAAATGCCATCATATTTTGTACAAGTATTGTTGAAGAGAAGGGTTTTAAATTGCTAAAAAGATGATTTTGTGTTCTCCACCATTTAAATATATCATGAAATTGAAATGGAGTAAAGATTAAAATGGTCGAAGAAAAAAAAATTCCAGCAATTTACTGCTGTTGACTAAGCGTCTTTGACAGCACCAGAATGAACACGTTACATCGTTGTTTGTGTCCTTTATGACATCCTTAAAACCATCAAGTTTCCTGTTTGGAATGATTTTCAATTTTGTTTCACTTCCAAAGAGATAGAAAGAGGAAAAAAAAATATCTCGCTCCTCTCTGCACATGTGTGATCAGGATGGATTCAGAGCCAAGGTATTGTTGGACTGCATGTCCAACAATACCAAGTTCGATGAATTGAAATCCGTTCTCAAGTTATAACAAGACAAACAAACAGACAGACAGACACGGCTCCTATCATAACACAGATTACAAGGATACCTGTAAATTATCGAGAGATTAATGTGTTTCACGGGATTGAATTGGAGGAATCATGAACAATGGATACAGGTGGGATCACCAACGAGGTCAATCCAAAATTTAAATCTTCAGAACTGCAGATTATTTCATAGTTTGGAGATTGTTTAAAATGTTTCTAAAATGTTTTTCTTACTTGGATGGTTGTGGCACTTTGATGCTTTGTTTTCAAATCCTTCCTGGCTCGATATCCTCTGTATCCTGATTGGATTGTGATGACTGCCCCTTCCGTGGCAGGGTCACCAAGGAAGTGACTATTCATGCCACTTGTCTCAAGCCAATGGGAAAACACCACATCAACATGACGTGGAGATGTTTTCTTGGTGATGCTCAAACTCAAATCATGTGATGTGGTGCCACCATCATGACCAACTCGAGGTTGAATTACTTTTCCCATCTGCACTCGTCGCTGGTGCTCAAGAGCTGAGTCTCGATCACATTTGGGACTTGTACATGGACTGTGAGAACTCGTCCTGCTGGAATGTCCCTGAGAGCTCAGAGAGCTTGATTGAGAAGAGTGCACCTGGAATGTAACTTTCAGATGGTTCTTCGTTTTGTATCCACAGTCGTTTGCCTGCAGAGAAAAGGATAAATTTAAATGATGGGAGAAGCTTCATTCAACCAAACACAGTGGAGAAGGATTTGGATTCACATCACGTGGAGATGGTTATCAGTTCGAAGTTAAATTTTTTTTTAGCCATTCACAACACATGGTTTCACAATCACGTGTCAAGACAGGCATTGTGGGTATATTTCTCAACAATATAAGCTTTATACACATAATCTGATTCCAGGAGCGATATTCATTTTAAAAGTTGATTGATGACAAAGAAAAGCACAAAGAAAATATGGGACATGAGTAATGTTGGAGAAAAATGAAAGATTTCGATATTATAACCAACAGTGACCTGTTTGGAATTCCCATCTGAATCCAGGACTCATGAAGTGAGACCCCATATTCAAATGCCGAACACTATTCTGGTTTGTTCCTGGTCTGATTAACATGAGTATCATTCACAGAATGGTGATCTCGTGTATTATGATGTCACGGAAGGCTTCTTGGTTAATTGGTAGAGCAGGAACTTTTAAAATGGAAATGTTCAAGAAAGGTGGAAAAGGTCCAATAAATATGTGCATTGAGGAAAGTCGGAGAGAGGGGTATCTCACTCGTCTCACTCAAAATCATTTGTGGACAGGAGAGTGGACATGGCTGGCAGGATAGCCGCAGGGTACACACACTCGCGTCAAAGCTGTCTATCCTGGGAAAATGCTTTGACAGAACCAATGCTCTGCGAAGGAGATGGAACACCAGACATCAGAGAGAGACAGACGGCTGACACATGCAAGCATTGAAACATCCCTAACATGATGATAGATAGAGATAGAGATAGAGATAGAGATAGAGATAGAGATAGAGATAGAGATAGAGATAGAGATAGAGATAGAGATAGAGATAGAGATAGAGATAGAGATAGAGAAAGAGATAGAGATAGAGATAGAGATAGAGATAGACATAGACATAGACATAGACATAGACATAGACATAGACATAGACATAGACATAGACATAGACATAGACATAGACATAGACATAGACATAGACATAGACATAGACATAGACATAGAGATAGAGATAGAGATAGAGATAGAGATAGAGATAGAGATAGAGATAGAGATAGAGATAGAGATAGACATAGACATAGACATAGACATAGACATAGACATAGACATAGAGATAGAGATAGAGATAGAGATAGAGAGAGAGAGAGAGAGAGAGAGAGAGAGAGAGAGAGAGAGAGAGAGAGAGAGAGAGAGAGAGAGAGAGAGAGAGAGAGAGAGAGAGAGAGAGATTTCATAAAACACGTGACCCCACAATGCTTGAGAAACAACGACATGGGCGGGGTCAACAAACGGCATAATTGATTGGTCATGATGATGTACAATGCCCTCATATTTTGTCCAAGTATTGATCAAAGGAAGGGTTTGAAATTGCTAAAAAGGCAATTTTGTGTTCTGCAGTGTTTAAATATCTATCTATAATTCCAGCAATGTGTGTGTGTGTGTGTGTGTGTGTGTGTGTGTGTGTGTGTGTGTGAGTGTGTGTGTGTGTGTGTGTGTGTGTGTGTGTGTGTGTGTGTGTGTGTGTCTGTGTGTGTGTGTGTGTGTGTGTGTGTGTGTGTGTGTGTGTGTGTGTGTGTGTGTGTGTGACCGCTGTTTCTCGACAACCACTGGTCTGATCTAATTCAAACTTGCCAGGTAGATTGCTGAGGACCCGAGTATGTGCCTTTTCAAGGTTTGATATTAATCGGACAAGTGCTTCCCGAGTTATGGCCATTTATTTACCACACCAATGATAAGACCGTGGCTGCGTAGGCCGGTGCGTGGCCGGCCGACGATGACGTCACGTGCCGTGCCGGTTACGATGGGGATCAGTGCCTTAGTTACCGTGGTGTCGGAGTGGCAATGGTCAATGGCAGCAAATATCATGGCAAGCAAAGACATGGAGGTAAACTTGATTTCAATTTGGATTTTATTTAACTGTGTGTGTGTAAGTATCACAGCAGTTGTAACTTCAATGCAAGCGATAATTCGTGGAATGCATGTGAACATTCCGTACGGGCACGCACCACTTCCGGATAGTGATGACTTAATGTGTTCTCATAATTTCCTGATTTCTCATGCGCATTTATAGATAAACACCCAATCCCGTCGTCATTTCGGAAAAGGAACGAGAGCGAAGGAACGGCCTGTGTGGTTATTTGAAAGTTTTTTTGTTGTTGTTTTTTGGGGGGGTTTGCACGTACGGCCAGGCACGTACAGGCACGCGAGAGCCAAGGAATGGCCTGTGTGGTTGTTTCTTCTGGCTCGCGGTTTGAAAGATTTTATTTATTTTTCATTGCATGTCCGGCCACGCACGTACAGGCACGTACCAGTATCATTAAATTTCAATAAAATAAAGATTTCAAAGGTCGAAGAAAAACAAGCTCAAATGAGCTAAGATTCTCGTCCTCTTAATGATGACGTCATGAAAACGAATATGATATCATTGTGATGTATCAGGTTTGCGATAAATTATCAGTGCTAATGCTCGGCTTGATTCCCACAAACAAAATTCAAACAGCTTGCCTAGTTTCGGAGATAATGGTATGGGCGATTTCCATTCGTGGCGATATTATGACGTCAACTTTTTTCCAGGAAGAATTTCCAAAATCGGAGATGTTTACTGCCTGCGTGTGGGCTTTCTGCATAGACATGGCAAGTTTCACGAAGATCCGATGAAAACTCTGGGTTGTGAAACAAAAAATGTCAAGAAATAGGAATGACGTCATAAAAATTGATATGACGTCATAGTGATGAATCATATGTGCGGTAATTCATCTCTGCAAATGCCCTGCTAATTCCCGCAAAGAGAATTCAAAAGGCTTGCCTAGTTTTGTCGATAATTTTTTAGGCGATTTCCATTAGCGGAGATATTTTGACGTTATAACTTTTTTCAGGGAGGAATTTTCAAATTCGGAGATGGTTACTGTCTGCGCAGGGAATTTTTACATTTCTATGCCAAGTTTCAGGAAGTTTCGATGAAAACTGTAGGCTGTGAAACAAAAAAGTCCATAAGAAGGACATGAAGAACAACAACGTGAGTAAGACTTCGAGATCCTACACGAGGATCTAAAAATTTTGAGGAATTTACCGCTGTTGACTCAGCGTCTTCAACACCACCTGAATGAACACGTTACATTGTTTTTGTGTCCTTTGTGACATCCTTAAAACCATCAAGTTCCCTGTTTGGAATGATTTTCAATTTTGTTTCACTTCCAAAGAGGGAGAAAGAGGAAAAAATTCTCACTCCTCTCTACACATGTGTGATCAGGACAGATTCAGAGCCAATGTACTGTTGGACTGCCGGTCTATTTTACAGCATGTTCAAAATATAACATTCAATTTAAATCAAGTTGTTCCTCGATCATAAACTGACATTTGTGGACAGAAGGACAGACAGTGCTTAATCTCTCAATTGCTTAACCTCGCCGTTCACTTTGTGTGCGTGGGGAAAATATTGGAGGTTCTGAGTCGATTTTTATACAAACTAGAATCTAAGACCCTTCACTTCGCTGATGAAAATACCAATCTTTGCTGTGATGGATCATCAATAGGGCAGGAAGAAAAAGGAATCTTGGGAGTGCGAGGACAACCTGCGTCACAAGTTGTTGTTTGCAGTTTCCCCACGTGTGCCCATAAAAAAAAATTTTCATCACAAACCTTCCCAGGAGTTCCCTGAATCCACCATAGTTCGATTAATTGAAATCCGTTCTCAAGTTATAACAAGACAAACAAACAGGCAGACAGACAGACACGGCTCCTATCATAACACAGATTACAAGGATACCTGTAAATTTTTGAGAGATTAATGTGTTTGATGGGATTGAACTGGAGGAATCATGAACAATGGACTCAGGTGGGATCACCAGCGAGGTCAAACCAAAATTTAAATCTTCAGAACTGCAGATTATTTCATCGTTTCGACATTGTTTAAAATGTTGTTTCTTACCTGGATGGATGTCGCACTTTGATGCTTTGTTTTCAAATCCTTCCTGGCTCGATATCCTCGGTATCCTGATTGGATGGTGATGACTGCCCCTTCCGTGGCAGGGTCACCAAGGAAGTGACTATTCATCCCACTTGTCTCAAGCCAATGGGAAAACACCACATCAACATGACGTGGAGATGTTTTCTTGGTGATGTTTAGACTTAAATCACGTGATGTGGTGCCACCATCATGACCAACACGAGGTTGAATTACTTTTCCCATCTGCACTCGTCGCTGGTGCTCAAGAGCTGAGTCTCGATCACATTTGGGACTTGTACATGGACTGTGAGAACTCGTCCTGGTGGAATGTCCCTGATAGCTCGGAGAACTTGATTGTGAGGAATGCACCTGGTTTGTGAATTTGTTTCCTGTTTTTTCGGACTGAAAAGAAACCATGTCATTTCCATCACAGAGGTTCTTCAGATGCTTCCTCGTTTGGTAACCACGGTAGTTTGCCTGCAGAAAAAAGGTCAAATTAAAATGATGGGAGAAGGTTCATTCAACCAGTCACAGTGGATGAGAGTCCAGATTCACATCGGTTGGAGATGGTTATCAGTTTATGGTTAAGTTAATATATTTTGTAGCCAATCACAACACATGGATCGACAATTGGTGAAAATAATTATGCATGGGTTTTTTTAAATTATCTGAGCGCCACTCCTTCATGCCCAACACATGATTGGATTCCAGGAATTATTCTTTTATTGAGGTTTGAGCAACAAAGAAAAGAAAAAACAACTTGAACAGTACTCGGGAGACCCCAGACATACGCCAGGCGGAACAGTTTATGTTTTAGATCCCACTGACATGTCGGATCTCGATCCATAACTTCCACAATCTAATCGGCTTGTTCTTGTCACCTCCTCACCTCATCCACCAAGTTTTGTCTGACTCCGTCCACAACGTTTTGAGATGTCGTGCTATGTATCGTTTTTAGCCCGATCACTCACTTGTGAGGAATCAATCAAAAAATTATCGCATCCGGATCTTCACCAAAATATAATCATCGCTGATACTCGAAACAAATGACAAAATCCTGCCTTGTCAGTGTCGCGAGTGGTCTCCTCTGTTTGGAGGTTCCTTGACACCAGGTTACACTGCTTGCGATCTTGAGTGTAGTTGCTGTCTGGGCAGCAGTATTTGCACTGTCCACAAATTGATGAGGTACTTTGGACATTTCAGGTGAATGACTATCTTTGGATGTGAAATGGCAACACCAGGTGATTGTCGACTCATCTGAAATGATTTTTTCCCCACTCATGGGAAATATTGTCATTGTGAGTGACAGTTAGAATAATTTTTTAATTTTTCGACATCTCACACTCAGCAGGGCATTTCCCACAGAGGAATTTCCTCCTCCCCATCGATGCCAACCTTTGGGGCTTGCCCATGTTCTGTCCTTGTAAATGCTGAATGCCAAGCGAGGAAGCAGCACGCACCATTTTTAAATCCGTGGTTTCACTCGGCTGGGGTTTCAACAGCCGACCTCTCAGACTCGGTGCGGACGCTCCAGCCATCACACCAATCGAGTTTCAAATCCCAGTTCAATTTGCCAATCTGCCTGAATATTTCTTCTGTCCAAGTCTGTCTATCCATTTCCTTTGTACACATCCACTATACCATCTGAGGTTCTTCGAGTACACAATGAGTGCATTGTTGTCAACTTGCACAAAACAAGGATATCAGGGACCCACGATGATGCAAGCTTGACCTCATGATCATGAAGCTTGCACTCAATCATGTGAAGCAGGAAGTGAGAAGATGAAGACATCAATGGACTTTTTCCTGAATTCCATGGACAGTCGTACACAATGGACAAATCACAATTACGTATGGCTCAAACTTATCACCAAACTTGCTGATCCATGTTGTAAGAACAAACCATCCCAAAATGTAAACCTGGTGTATTTCTATCCATTTCATATCTCGAGGGTTGTTGAACAGAAAATGCATAAAGTGGTGCTCTTACCTGAATAATTGTGTCACTTTCGTGCTGTTTTTGGAACTCATTCCCGATGACGTGGTCCTTGTATGATGCTCGAATAGCACCGACTTCACCATTGTTTACGGAACCTGGCAAGACGCTCTTCTTCATCCCTGTTCCACACGAGTCGTCGGTCACGTGGTAAACCATGATTGGGATGACAGCATTTATCAGCCCAACGTGGCTGTTGAATTTGGAATGAGGGTTTTTCAGCGATTCCTTCATTTTGAATTGAATATTTGCATTCTTTTTCTTTATTAATGCTCGAGCATTTCCTTGCTGCAAATGGTTCACCAATCTGTATGGAGATACCGGTGATACTCGATGGTTCAAGATCTTGTCAGACCAGTGATAATATCCGTTGTTGAGGTCATTCTGCAACTGGGATTGCCCAAGAGACAGTGTGCTTGCCGTGTCGTTCAGGGTTCCCTTGTTCTGCTGCTCATGACGTCTTCCGTGTCGGCAGGAACAATGGCACAGCATAACATTCCGTTTGTTTTTGTGCCATGCTTGAATATGCTGTCGTTGATTCATCAAGCAATGCCAGTCTGTTTGGGAGAGTGGAGGGTGTGGGGTGGGGCAGTGGAACCATGGCCATGTTATTGAGTTAAACATATTAGTGTAGTTATTGTCATTAATGGAAAGTGAATGCAATTCCAAGGCAATTACAGGAGGTTTAACTTACTGTGGGTCTGTTGCCAACATCTCCTGTCCTCACGAATCTTCTTGAAAGCAAGAAATGTCTGCAAGACACAGAGCAGCAACAACAATACAATTTAAAACAATGATTCTCACTTCCTGTGACTTCCATCAAATTCTGCACATTCTAAACAAGGAATCAGGGAAAAGGGTATTTCACTTGTTCAGTTTGCATCGTTTCCACATTCCATTCTGTATTCAAGCAACTCATTTTGTCCTGTTGGCTTTTCTATACAGCAACACACTTGTGTGTCTGTCGATCCATCCACCCGTGTGTAACTCCACTTTCCACCCATTGGTTGGACAGCTGGTCGGACTCCATCCACAATTGTAACCTGTATAATCATACGGCTGCCATGTTCGTCCGATGCCAAGCCAAATATGCCGTCGGAGCTGTCATCGTTCACAATCGCCATGCCCTCTCGATAAGTTTTCCCTTCAATGTGAAATAACCAAAGCGACTGTTTCAAGGATCATCAAGTATCGAAAGGTTGGAGCCATTCTGCATCACCGTGCCGTGTGAACTCCACACAACATGAAGGCCACACTATGTAGAGCCCTCAGTCTTCAGTCCTTAGGCTTCAGGCATCTGGTGACAGCCTATGTGCCAGTCTAATTGGAATCTATCCGAGCTGTATAACCACAATGTATAATATAGACACATCCACAGTGTCCATTGTAATTGGAATCTAACCGAGCTATATAACCACTATGTATTATATAGACACATCCACAGTGTCCATTGTAATTGGAATCTAACCGAGCTATATAACCACTATGTATTATATAGACACATCCACAGTGTCCATTGTAATTGGAATCTAACCGAGCTATATAACCACAATGTATTATATAGACACATCCACAGTGTCCATTGTAATTGGAATCTATCCGAGCTGTATAACCACAATGTATAATATCGACACATCCACAGTGTCCATTGTAATTGGAATCTAACCGAGCTATATAACCACTATGTATTATATAGACACATCCACAGTGTCCATTGTAATTGGAATCTAACCGAGCTATATAACCACTATGTATTATATAGACACATCCACAGTGTCCATTGTAATTGGAATCTAACCGAGCTATATAACCACAATGTATTATATAGACACATCCACAGTGTCCATTGGAATTGGAATCGAACCGAGCTATATAACCACGATGTATTATGTAGACACATCAACAGTGTCCATTGTAATTGGAATCGATCCGAGCAATATAACCACGATGTATTATGTAGACACATCCACAGTGTCCATTGTAATTGGAATCTAACCGAGCTATATAACCACAATGTATTATATAGACACATGCACAGTGTCCATTGTAATTGGAATCTATCCGAGCTATATAACCACAATGTATTATATCGACACATCCACAGTGTCCATTGTAATTGGAATCTTACCGAGCTATATAACCACAATGTATTATATAGACACATCCACAGTGTCCATTGTGATTGGAATCTTACCGAGAAATATAACCACAATGTATTATATGGGCACATCCACAGTGTCCATTGTAATTGGAATCTAACCGAGCTATATAACCACTATGTATTATATAGACACATCCACAGTGTCCATTGTAATTGGAATCTAACCGAGCTATATAACCACAATGTATTATATAGACACATCCACAGTGTCCATTGGAATTGGAATCGAACCGAGCTATATAACCACGATGTATTATGTAGACACATCAACAGTGTCCATTGTAATTGGAATCGATCCGAGCAATATAACCACGATGTATTATGTGGACACATCCACAGTGTCCATTGTAATTGGAATCTAACCGAGCTATATAACCACAATGTATTATATAGACACATCCACAGTGTCCATTGTAATTGGAATCTATCCGAGCTATATAACCACAACGTATTATATAGACACATCCACAGTGTCCATTGTAATTGGAATCTTACCGAGCTATATAACCACAATGTATTATATAGACACATCCACAGTGTCCATTGTGATTGGAATCTTACCGAGAAATATAACCACAATGTATTATATGGGCACATCCACAGTGTCCATTGTAATTGGAATCTTACCGAGCTATATAACCACAATGTATTATATAGACACATCCACAGTATTTTTTTTGTCTACTTTGTCGAGGCTCGTATGAGAGCGAACACACAACGCACATCAAGGGGGGCATGAGACAAGAGGGGAGGGAGTGGGAAGGACAAAATAGTGGGAACAGAGACATTTGGAGATCTGTGGAAGGGAGAGGGATGGGACGGGGAGCATGGGGAATATAAGATTGACATTACAGGGACTTTCAGGAAGGAAAGCAGGGAATTTGAAGGAGGTGGGCTTAGGTGGATTATCGGGGGTAGAAAAGATCGAGGATTTGGATGGGGGATGATAAGAGGTGGTGGTGAACAGCTGTTTTGAAGGCCTGGAGGGAAGAATGGGAATGAATAGAGCGAGGGAGTTCATTCAAAGGCGGGAAAAAAGAGGAATGAAAGAGGGAACGTGAGCAGTGATTCGTGATTTTGGTAGTTCTACCAGAAGGGGTTGTTGGCGGACCTTGAGCGCCCTGCGGAAATGTGGTGGGGACAAATTGCAGAGAGAGCAGGGGGGGCGAGGCTGGAGAGGAGACGGTAGAAGACAGAAAGACCACCGACCAACCTGTGGTGATTGAGTGAGAGGCCCAAAGACTCAGCCTCATTGCGACAGATGCCAATGATCCGAAATGCCTTGGTTTCTACAGCGTGAAGCCGAGAAAGGTGGGAGGCAGTAGCACCAGCCCAGAGGGGAGAGCAGTACTCCATCAGGCTGCGGACAAAACTTTGTAAGTGGTCTGGAGCTCAGGTGGGCCGAAGAAGGACCTTGCACGATGGAGGATTCCCAGTCGGCGACTGGCTTTGGAGGCGAGGTTTGAAACGTGGCTTTCCCAGGAAAGGTCATGGCAGATAGTGAGACCCAGAAGCTTGAAAGAAAGGACTTCTTCCAGAGGATTGTTGAGAAATTGGATGGGGGGTGGGGGTTCTAAACGGTCCTTTCGAAGAGACATTGTGAGAGTGTGAGATTTGTCCGGATTGAAAGACATGTTCCACGTGTTGGACCAGTTTGTGATTTTATCCAGATCTGCAGTGAGCGAACAAGCTGCTGCTTGCCGGTCTGAGGGATGACCTATGCTACGGCTGAGGGTGGAGTCATCAGCAAAGAGATATGGAGGATTTTCCAGAGAGTCGGAGAGACCACTGATGAAAACCAGAAAAAGAACAGGGTCCAGAACGCTACCTTGAGGAACTCCAGCCTGGACAGGAAGGGGGGGATGAAAGAACTCCATTTAGGGCCACACGTTGACTGCGACAGGAAAGGAAGTCTGTGAGCCATGAGTGGAGATGGCCTTGACTTTGATAAAATAATATTAAATAATTCCGTAAATTCCTCTGGAGAAATGGAGTATTTTTGCTTCGGTCGACTTCGACTTTAAATCTTCAGAACTGCAGTGTTTTTGCTTCGGTCGATTTTTTGCTTGCTTCGAGTTCGTTTTAACTTCGATTTTAATTTTGTCTTCGGTTTTCGCGATCGCTTAGGACGCTTAACACTCAGTTGTCAAAATTCTGGTAAAAATCGGATGTTTTGGAGACGTTTTGAGATTGTATAAAAATATTTCACCCGCCGCGTCACGGCTCGTCACGTGGCACAGGGCGCTCGAGCAGACGCGTCGTTGAGTCATGTAAAGGTTTTGCGTGTGCGCGCTGATGTCATCGCGCTCGCCCCAGCGTCCTTTCGAGTTGGGGGGGCCATCGAGTGTGACCTTTACGTTCCGTTAATCCGTGGTAACTCGAGCTGGAAGAAGCCACCAATGTCAAATTACACCACATGATTCAGGAGGGTGATGGCGAGCGCTGATTAGATTTTGGTCAAAATCGCTCAAAGGTCAAGCTCACAGTGAGGTCAAAGATTTGATTTTTGATGGTTTTGTACAGAATCATCATATAAACTTCTGGTTTGCGTCGCTACCTTCTCTAGAGACAGCTTTTATGAGACAAGGTCAGAGGTCAAGTTGACGATTTCGTAAGTACCAGTCTATGACTGCTTGTTTATTTGTCTGTCTGTCTATCAGCAACTTTACAGCAAAACGGCTTTTGCAAACACGATCAAATTTAATCCACAGGTGGGCAATGAAGATTGGACGACCCCATTAACTTTTGGGTCCAATTGGATCAAAGGTCAAGGTCAAGGTCACGAAAAGATCAAAATCGTTTTTCGCTCATAACTTCGTCAAAAATGATCTGATTTACTTCAAACTAAGCTTATAGTGAACCTTATTCTATTTGTCATTTATAATCCTACCCATTCCTACAGTGAAAAATGCATATTTGTGAAGATCGGTGGAGTCCTAAGTTTTGGGGGTCATGGTCATCAGTCCAAATTACATATTTTCCATTATTTATCAAAAAAGGTTAGAAATATGCGTGTTCACTATGGAAGACATATATCAAGTCCTTTATTGGCTTTCATTTGACACCATGACCTTTCACCTTACATGGCCTTAAAGGTCAAAATCATTTTACGGTCATAGCTTCGTCAAAAATGGTTTAATTGACTTCAAACTAAGACTAAAATATTCCTTATTCTATTCCTTCTAATCAACATTCAGGTTAAGGATGTATCAAATTTAAATTTGATCCCCAAAATAACTTTATGCCTGAAATGGGTGGGATTTGTTGTGCCTGGTTTGTTTTATTTTCCTGTGAGAAATTGAGGCAGCAATCTGTTGCCTATATACCACCCAATTAACTATGTGGCATTCTCTTGAAGGAGGACTTTTATCATCGAGGTTATGCGGGGCTGTGCTAGTTACCTATATGTTAAAGAAGCTGGATTTCTGCATCCGTCAATCCCTCTGCGTAACCTGCTCTTTTTGCTGTGATATCATTATGGTGTTACATCTGGAACGTCATGACAGCCTTACATCTTCTACTAAGCTTGGCCTCCATGGATGTGCACGTCATCCCGACATCCACCACTCAACCCGTCCCGTCACTTCGCTGACGACAGTTGAATACCATAACCTATAAATCTGACGATTTGATGCCCCGAGGCGACATGCTGAATGCCAGATGCAAGGAACGGGATGATGGACTTGGCAAGATGGCGGTGTAAAAATAGTGTTAGAAAGAGTTCTAAGCCTTAATAACAGTTTATGACTCAATGTGAACAGCACTTTGCAAGTTGAAAAAAATAAACGATGCAAGTTCCATCCCTGGTGGTGAACCAGTCGGTGGGCGAGCCAGTCGGTGGGCGAGCCAGTCGGTGAGCGAGCCAGTCGCTGAGCGAGCCAGTTGGTGACCGAGCCAGTCGGTGAGCGAGCCAGTCTGTGGGTGAGCCAGTCGGTGACCGAGCCAGTCGGTGAGAGAACCAGTCGGTGAGCAAGCCAGTCTGTGGGTGAGCCAGTCGGTGACCGAGCCAGTCGGTGAGCGAGCCAGTCTGTGAGCGAGCCAGTCTGTGAGCGAGCCTTTCGGTGAGCGAGCCTTTCGGTGAGCGAGCCAGTCGGTGAGAGAACCAGTCGTTGGGTGAGCCAGTTGGTGGGTGAGCCAGAGGTGGGTGAGCCAGTTGGTGGGTGAGCCAGTCGGTGGGTGAGCGAGTTCAGAAAGAGGTTCACATGTTTGATAACACAGCGTAGTCCATATTTATTTTGTTTTAAAATGTAAAATCTTCTCAACCAACATTGAAAATCAACCGTGATTGTCACGTTCTTTGAATTATCATCATGTTAAATTTACATCTTTACTTCTTGATACTTTAATTGAATTTCTATTTGTAATGATTGTGTAATCAAATGCTTGAGATATAACAATTCCAAGTCTGTTCTGGGTTCAATTCCAGACCCCATGATATACCTTTGGAATGGTGATCCACTGCAGACAGGCCATTATATTTAGTCACGTGACACTGAGCTGGAGTGAAAC
>NC_140963.1:63974349-64093996 GCF_056783735.1 Eptatretus burgeri | reverse complement strand
TTTCCTGATTTCTCATGCGCATTTATAGATAAACACCCAATCCAGTCGTCATTTCGGAAAAGGAACGAGAGCGAAGGAACGGCCTGTGTGGTTATTTGAAAGTTTTTTGTTGTTGTTTTTTGGGGGGGTTTGCACGTACGGCCACGCACGTACGGGCACGCGAGAGCCAAGGAATGGCCTGTGTGGTTGTTTCTTCTGGCTCGCGGTTTGAAAGATTTTATTTATTTTTCATTGCATGTCCGGCCACGCACGTACAGGCACGTACCAGTATCATTAAATTTAAATAAAATAAAGATTTCAAAGGTCGAAGAAAAACAAGCTCAAATGAGCTAAGATTCTCGTCCTCTTAATGATGACGTCATGAAAACGAATATGATATCATTGTGATGTATCAGGTTTGCGATAAATTATCAGTGCTAATGCTCGGCTTGATTCCCACAAACAAAATTCAAACAGCTTGCCTAGTTTCGGAGATAATGGTATGGGCGTTTTTCATTCGTGGCGATATTATGACGTCAACTTTTTTTCCAGGAAGAATTTCCAAAATCGGAGATGTTTACTGCCTGCATGTGGGCTTTCTGCATAGACATGGCAAGTTTCACGAAGATCCGATGAAAACAAACAAAAACAAAAAACAAAAAATGTGAAACAAAACAAAAAATGTCAAGAAATAGGAATGACGTCATAAAAATTGATATGACGTCATAGTGATGATTCATATGTGCGGTAATTCATCTCTGCTCATGCCCTGCTAATTCCCGCAAAGAGAATTCAAAAGGCTTGCCTAGTTTTGTCGATAATTTTTTAGGCGATTTCCATTAGCGGAGATATTTTGACGTTATAACTTTTTTCAGGGAGGAATTTTCAAATTCGGAGATGGTTACTGTCTGCGCAGGGAATTTTTACATTTCTATGCCAAGTTTCAGGAAGTTTCGATGAAAACTGTAGGCTGTGAAACAAAAAAGTCCATAAGAAGAAGATGAAGAACAACAACGTGAGTAAGACTTCGAGATCCTACACGAGGATCTAAAAATTTCGAGGAATTTACCGCTGTTGACTCAGCGTCTTTAACACCACCTGAATGAACACGTTACATTGTTTTTGTGTCCTTTGTGACATCCTTAAAACCATCAAGTTCCCTGTTTGGAATGATTTTCAATTTTGTTTCACTTCCAAAGAGGGAGAAAGAGGAAAAAATTCTCACTCCTCTTTACACATGTGTGATCAGGACAGATTCAGAGCCAATGTACTGTTGGACTGCAGGTCTATTTTACAGCATGTTCAAAATCTAACATTGAATTTAAATCAAGTTGTTCCTCGATCATAAACTGACATTTGTGGACAGAAGGACAGACAGTGCTTAATCTCTCAATTGCTTAACCTCTCCGTTCACTTTGTGTGCGTGGGGAAAATATTGGAGGTTCTGAGTCGATTTTTATACAAACTAGAATCTAAGACCCTTCACTTCGCTGAAGAAAATACCAATCTTTGCTGTGATGGATCATCAATAGGGCAGGAAGAAAAAGGAATCTTGGGAGTGCGAGGATAACCTGCGTCACAAGTTGTTGTTTGCAGTTTCCCCACGTGTGCCCATAAAAAAATTTTCATCACAAACCTTCCCAGGAGTTCCCTGAATCCACCATAGTTCGATTAATTGAAATCCGTTCTCAAGTTATAACAAGACAAACAAACAGGCAGACAGACAGACACGGCTCCTATCATAACACAGATTACAAGGATACCTGTAAATATTGAGAGATTAATGTGTTTGATGGGATTGAACTGGAGGAATCATGAACAATGGACTCAGGTGGGATCACCAGCGAGGTCAAACCAAAATTTAAATCTTCAGAACTGCAGATTATTTCATAGTTTCGACATTGTTTAAAATGTTGTTTCTTACCTGGATGGATGTCGCACTTTGATGCTTTGTTTTCAAATCCTTCCTGGCCAGATATCCTCGGTATCCTGATTGGATGGTGATGACTGCCCCTTCCGTGGCAGGGTCACCAAGGAAGTGACTATTCATCCCACTTGTCTCAAGCCAATGGGAAAACACCACATCAACATGACGTGGAGATGTTTTTTTTGGTGATGTTTAGACTTAAATCACGTGATGTGGTGCCACCATCATGACCAACACGAGGTTGAATTACTTTTCCCATCTGCACTCGTCGCTGGTGCTCAAGAGCTGAGTCTCGATCACATTTGGGACTTGTACATGGACTGCAAGATCTCGTCCTGGTGGAATGTCCCTGATAGCTCGGAGAACTTGATTGTGAGGAATGCACCTGGTTTGTAAATTTGTTTCCTGTTGATTCGGACTGAAAAGAAACCATGTCATTTCCATCACAGAGGTTCTTCAGATGCTTCCTCGTTTGGTAACCACGGTAGTTTGCCTGCAGAAAAAAGGTCAAATTACAATGATGGGAGAAGGTTCATTCAACCAGTCACAGTGGATGAGAGTCCAGATTCACATCGGTTGGAGATGGTTATCAGTTTATGGTTAAGTTAATATATTTTGTAGCCATTCACAACACATGTATCGACAATTGGTGAAAATAATTATGCATGGGTTTTTTAAATTATCTGAGCGCCACTCCTTCATGCCCAACACATGATTGGATTCCAGGAATTATTCTTTTATTGAGGTTTGAGCAACAAAGAAAAGCAAAAACAACTCGAACAGTAGTCGGGAGACCCCAGACATACGCCAGGTGGAACAGTTTATGTTTTATATCCCACTGATAGGTCGGATCTCGATCCATAACTTCCACAATCTAATCGGCTTGTTCTTGTCACCTCCTCACCTCATCCACCAAGTTTTGTCTGACTCCGTCCACAACGTTTTGAGATGTCGTGCTATGTATCGTTTTTAGCCCGATCACTCACTTGTGAGGAATCAATCAAAAAATTATCGCATCCCGATCTTCACCAAAATATAATCATCGCTGATACTCGAAACAAATGACAAAATCCTGCCTTGACAGTGTCGCGAGTGGTCTCCTCTGTTTGGAGGTTCCTTGACACCAGGTTACACTGCTTGCGATCTTGAGTGTAGTTGCTGTCTGGGCAGCAGTATTTGCACTGTCCACAAATTGATGAGGTACTTTGGACATTTCAGGTGAATGACTATCTTTGGATGTGAAATGGCAACACCAGGTGATTGTCGACTCATCTGAAATGATTTTTTCCCCACTCATGGGAAATATTGTCATTGTGAGTGACAGTTAGAATAATTTTTGAATTTTTCGACATCTCACACTCAGCAGGGCATTTCCCACAGAGGAATTTCCTCCTCCCCATCGATGCCAACCTTTAGGGCTTGCCCATGTTCTGTCCTTGTAAATGCTGAATGCCAAGCGAGGAAGCAGCACACACCATTTTTAAATCTGTGGTTTCACTCGGCTGGGGTTTCAACAGCCGACCTCTCAGACTCGGTGCGGACGCTCCAGCCATCACACCAATCGAGTTTCAAATCCCAGTTCAATTTGCCAATCTGCCTGAATATTTCTTCTGTCCAAGTCTGTCTATCCATTTCCTTTGTACACATCCACTATACCATCTGAGGTTCTTCGAGTACACAATGAGTGCATTGTTGTCAACTTGCACAAAACAAGGATATCAGGGACCCACGATGATGCAAGCTTGACCTCATGATCATGAAGCTTGCACTCAATCATGTGAAGCAGGAAGTGAGAAGATGAAGACATCAATGGACTTTTTCCTGAATTCCATGGACAGTCGTACACAATGGACAAATCACAATTACGTATGGCTCAAACTTATCACCAAACTTGCTGATCCATGTTGTAAGAACAAACCATCCCAAAATGTAAACCTGGTGTATTTCTATCCATTTCATATCTCGAGGGTTGTTGAACAGAAAATGCATAAAGTGGTGCTCTTACCTGAATAATTGTGTCACTTTCGTGCTGTTTTTGGAACTCATTCCCGATGACGTGGTCCTTGTATGATGCTCGAATAGCACCGACTTCACCATTGTTTACGGAACCTGGCAAGACGCTCTTCTTCATCCCTGTTCCACACGAGTCGTCGGTCCCGTGGTAAACCATGATTGGGATGACAGCATTTATCAGCCCAACGTGGCTGTTGAATTTGGAATGAGGGTTTTTCAGCGATTCCTTCATTTTGAATTGAATATTTGCATTCTTTTTCTTTATTAATGCTCGAGCATTTCCTTGCTGCAAATGGTTCACCAATCTGTATGGAGATACCGGTGATACTCGATGGTTCAAGATCTTGTCAGACCAGTGATAATATCCGTTGTTGAGGTCATTCTGCAACTGGGATTGCCCAAGAGACAGTGTGCTTGCCGTGTCGTTCAGGGTTCCCTTGTTCTGCTGCTCATGACGTCTTCCGTGTCGGCAGGAACAATGGCACAGCATAACATTCCGTTTGTTTTTGTGCCATGCTTGAATATGCTGTCGTTGATTCATCAAGCAATGCCAGTCTGTTTGGGAGAGTTGAGGGTGTGGGGTGGGGCAGTGGAACCATGGCCATGTTATTGAGTTAAACATATTAATGTAATTATTATCATTAATGGAAAGTGAATGCAATTCCAAGGCAATTACAGGAGGTTTAACTTACTGTGGGTCTGTTGCCAACATCTCCTGTCCTCACGAATCTTCTTGAAAGCAAGAAATGTCTGCAAGACACAGAGCAGCAACAACAATACAATTTAAAACAATGATTCTCACTTCCTGTGACTTCCATCAAATTCTGCACATTCTAAACAAGGAATCAGGGAAAAGGGTATTTCACTTGTTCAGTTTGCATCGTTTTCACATTCCATTCTGTATTCAAGCAACTCATTTTGTCCTGTTGGCTTTTCTCTACAGCAACACACTTGTGTGTCTGTCGATCCATCCGCCCGTGTGTAACTCCACTTTCCACCCATTGGTTGGACAGCTGGTCGGACTCCATCCACAATTGTAACCTGTAAAATCATACGGCTGCCATGTTCGTCCGATGCCAAGCCAAATATGCCGTCGGAGCTGTCATCGTTCACAATCGCCATGCCCTCTCGATAAGTTTTCCCTTCAATGTGAAATAACCAAAGCGACTGTTTCAAGGATCATCAAGTATCGAAAGGTTGGAGCCATTCTGCATCACCGTGCCGTGTGAACTCCACACAACATGAAGGCCACACTATGTAGAGCCCTCAGTCTTCAGTCCTTAGGCTTCAGGCATCTGGTGACAGCCTATGTGCCAATGTAATTGGAATCTATCCGAGCTGTATAACCACAATGTATAATATTGTTGCGGATTTCGCGCCCGCCGGCGTGCTGACGGCCACGTAACTCGAATCGCGGCACGTCGCCCACCGGACGGACAATCCAGTCGTGACCCTCTCGGACGAACGCCGGGAACCAGTCACGGGTGGACCTTTCGGTCTCACCGCGATCGAGCCAATCAGCCCCCACGTGGGATAGGGTTGCTCGCCAAATTCGACCTACCTAAGTACCCACGCGGAGGGTAGACCGGGCGATCGCACCTCGCCGCAGGTCGACTTCGGACACGGGCCACTTAAGCGACCCGTTCCGTACTATCAGAATAACCGAGCGGTGTTATCGTCGACCTCGACGGTTCGATTAATTATCGGGCGTATTCAGCCCACTACCAACCCTTTACGTGAAGCAAGATGAGGATTCAATGGAGGAAAAGACGAAGCGAAGCGGGAGAACAGTTCAACAATAAAGCACATTTATTCGCGGCACACGGGAAGCACACAAATACAATTCCACCAAATGCACACAAAAAAAAGAAAACACAATTCCATTTACACAAAAAGCAAATATAAAAGTGAGAACACAGTGCAGAGCTAATACCGACTACCGAGCACACGGCAACACTTATACAATTCTACTTCACAGACGGCGCCGACAACACACACCCAAAACCAAGGAAAGAATACCCTCAAGAATGAGGCGGGCCTGAGGCCGAGACCGGGTCGCGCCTACCCGTCTGGTGATGAGACGCGGAGCGGCGATGGCGCCTCTCTCCGCGGGCCTCGCGGACAGTGTCAGGCAGGGGGTGGGAAAAGGGGCCCCCTTTGTCGCACTATCTCAGCGCGGGGGGAAACAGGAGGGGGTTACTGATGCTCGGGGTATAGAGGATCTTTATTATCCCTAGTGTGCGTCTCCACCTCGGCCAGGTCGCGCTGCCGGCCTCCCTCGGGCGTGCAGCTCCCGGCACCGACGCGAGCACCCCCTCGTCTGCCTTCGCCGCTGCCGCCTCTCCGCCTCTGGACTCTCCACCCTGGACTCTTCTTTGGGCTCCCCTCGTTCGACTCCCTTCAGCTTCTCCAGCTACTGCAGGCTTCGGGCTCCAGACTTCCACACTCTTCAGCTTCTCCAGCTACTGCAGGCTTCGGGCTCCAGACTTCCACACTCTTCAGCTTCTCCAGCTACTGCAGGCTTCGGGCTCCAGACTTCCACACTCGTCCCCTCCGTTCCGACTCCTTCTCGTTCTGCTGACTGACGAACACCGTCCTTTTTATCCCCCCGTAGCTTTGCCTTTGACCCCCTCCCTTCGACCTTTCACCTCGCTCCCCATTGGCCCGAGAAAAAGTGGGCGTGAAGGCTTTTTGATCCACAAATTTGCATATATCGATCGTTCTGGAGGCGGGGCCAAATCGCCCCTCGCTCACCGATTGGACGGCAAAAAGTGGGCGTGTGTCGTTTTTGATCCGTTTTTGAAGCACAAAATCCGTGATTTTGTACACGCTGTTCAACGTGCGCCCTGCACGAGTCCAACACCGGTACCCACAGCGGGGCAAGAACGGTGGCGATGCTACGGTTGCGAGGTGTGACGTGAAGGTCGTGGCGGTTGTGGTGAAGCGGCGTTGTGGTTGGTGGTTGATGTTGTGGTTGTGGTGGTAATCATGGCGGTTGGTCCAAAATAAAGATAGTAAAAGAAAAACGGCTATCCTGAAGAGTCGCAGCTCGCATAAATGACATGTATTCCCACTAGACAACGGGTTTGGGCCTAACTACACATGCACTTACCGAGATACCTCACCTAAGGGACCTGAATGGTGGTTTGCGAATTTGGTAACCACAACACTACCCCCTTCCCTTTTTACAGACTCGTCCCGAGTCGTCAAATTTTCGTGTGCCATCATGTGTAGTTTTCCCCTAGTACATTTTACCTACGGATCCCTGAGTGCGACATTCATGGTATTCGTGTCCCCAAAATAAATAACCTGAGGGCTGCGTAACTATCTAAACAAACTCACTCATACGGACGACTTAAATAAAATTGCCGGCGCTAGGACAGACATGCCGGGGGCGCACTCATATTTACAGTACATCTTAACCTTAACTTACAAATTTTACACTAAACCATGGCCCAGGATCATTGAACTCTGCAAAAGAAAGCAGTTAGCAGGGAGCCAGGCTGCCCACATGCAGTCTCTGGCTCAAACAATGCAGGTGACAGGGAACGTGGCTGGCTGCTCACACGCAGTCCAAGGCCTTCCCTTTTGAACTGAACGCAGTGAACCACAACGGTGCATGGGCTGCACAACGCAGTCTCCGTGCCAGCTCAAGTGGCACACGCAATGAGCACAACGAATGAATGGATGAATGGATGGATGAATGGATGGACGCAAACACGGTGCACGGGCCGCCACTGCAGGCCCGTGTTGTAGCTGCCAACAGGGCAGTTCTCGCAGCTTGCAAACTGTTGCCTTGCGGATCCTGGCGCACATGGAAATGAACAGGGGGGGCAAAGCAAAAATTGAACGGGGTTGGTGAACGTGGGCAGTGGGCATGGCATGGCAAAGGTGAGCAGGCAAACACAGCCCGCAGAAGAAGGCCGCTGCAGGCAAACACAGCCCGCAGAAGAAGACCGCTGCAGGCAAACACAGCCGGCAGATGAACTGGCCGGCACAGGCCTTGAAGTACCACAGCTGCAGATGAAGTGGCCGGCACAGGCCTTGCAGCAACACAACAGCTGCCGACGATCCAGCCGGCACAGGCCTTGAAGCAAAACACGGCCAGCCGATGGCACAGGCCTTGCAGCAAAACAACAGCTGCCGATGAAGTTGGCCGGCACAGGCCTTGAAGAAAAACAGCCAGCCGATGAAGCTGGCCAGCCTTTGCCGTTCAGTGGAGGTTGGTGGAGGGAGTGCGGTGGTGCTGGCCACTTGGAAGGCGGGCTCGGACCTACCTACCTGTCTCCCTCCCAACCTATCGCCTTTGCCTGTCACTGTACATACCCACTCCCTTAATTTGTGAAAAAGCCAATTTAGCCCCAACTTATTTTTTTGTTGTTTTTATTTTTACTCCCCCACTATAAATCGTCCCCTAACCCCCTTTATCGTCCTTGTTCGGCTAACCTATCCTGTCACCTAGCCTACTCCCAACCCCTACGTTCCCTTCCCAGAGGGGAACAAGGGAGAGCTAACGTCCTGTGTCGAGGCCCAACGAAGCCTCAGAATGGCCTCCCCAGAGTTCGGCGATCTTAACACCAAGTGGGTCCAGCGGCCCACAACGACAGCGAGGGGATGGATGGTGCGGAGGGGTACATCTCCTAATCTACCCTAACCATTTAACTGTTAAACTACCCCGGGGCTTTCAACAAGCGCCTCTCGCTTAAACTATTGGTTCTAACAACCCAGATTCCCGTCGCCTGTGTTGGTGTCCTCACAATTTCGGGCCTCGCCCCCCAATTTTCTCTCCGTGCCCTCACACGGTCTCCTGGCTGGGACACGTGGCTCCCTCTGGCAGGCACGACCCTCTGCCGAATCTCCCGCTATGGCACCCCCGGGCACTACACTGCCTCCGAGCCTACCAGCTCCCTAACACCGGGGAGTGCCCCCCATGGCACCTCCCCTGAAACGCACACGTGGCAGGCCGGCCTCCCGGGCCCCTTTCCGAGGGTCACCCGTGCCCACAACACTGCCCACGCGGCTAATGGCGCCCCGGGCCCCCGCACCAAGCAGGCGCACCCGTGCCCACTACGCTATCCCGGCCCCCCATGGGCCCTTGGCCTACCACGGCCGACTAGCCTGGTGCCCGGGGTACCCACTCAGCGATACTCACCTTTCGCAGCCACGCTCCCAAGCCCGTCAACAGGGCTCCTGCACCCCTCCAAATGGGTCTCGAGCCTACTTTCCCACCAACAACAAAACGACCTCCATTTTTCAATTTAACTAACCCAGCTAACTCACTCTACACTGACCCCGGGGGTCCCTTGGGCGGGAGTCACTCCTCCCCCCAATCACTCATCGCACCATGCATTCCCCATTCACTCCATACACACAGACCCGCTGGCCTCACTCACTCACCATGTACTCACCTCACAACTCTCCAACTCTTCAACACACACACCGCTGAACTCTGCCATCCTTCTATCTACATCCCCTAACTAACTCGTGCTCCCACGTCGTCCCTTAAACTAGTAGCACGTTCCTTTTAACACTACGTAGCTAAGCTGCGTCCCCTCTACACATCCATCAGTCTGTCACTGTCTCCAAAATAATCCCATTTTATTTCCCAACCTAACTCTGGCTACAATCCCTCTAACTAATCCATTCCACGGACTCCATGAGGACTTACCCCCTGCCCCATGGAGTCGGTCTAGCTAAGCTAACCCTTCCCCCTAACTAGTTTCCATCCTGTGCCCAGGTAAGGGGGTCTTCCACCCCTTGCCCAGGAATCCTTTGCACCCGAAAGTGAGGCTTACTGTTTATTTATTTTTTTTTTTTTCCATGCGCAGCACCTGCGCGGCAACTCAGAGCTCGCGCACTTTACACCTGCCCGTGACGTCATGCAGCTGCACGTGTTCCTCGTCCCTCCTTGGACGGGACCATCCGGCAGAGATACCCCTCCTGCCGGATTCCAACCACACGTGCAGCCATGACGTCACCGTGCGCAAAAAAAAACACAAGCCCCACGTCTCGAGGGGTTTCCCACGCGAACACATGTGCTTTGCCCGTTGGAGCTGCACACACACGATCGCGTGGAGAACCCGTCCGGTCCAAATCCATTTACCTGCCTAAACTTTGTCCGTCCGCGGGATCGGCAAATCCACCGCGTGCGTTTCCGGACCGGGACTTCACTCTCGCAAGCGAGCACGTGGTGGTCTCGTGCGTTGCACAGCACGGACCGCGTGCTCACTGCTGGGCGAACCCGGCACGGTCCCCGAAATAGCTACAGCCGCTACTCGGCTTTCTTTCATCTGTCGTCGTCGTCGTCGCCATTCAACCCACGCACTCCCGCGTGTTACGACGCACACAGTCCACACCATCACATTCACACGGGGAGACGCGGCTGCGTGCTCCCGCATGCCGACCGACATCTCCCTCACATACCGCTCTCTCACACACACGGTCTCCCTGGCACACAGCGACCTTGCACACGGCCGTTCACTCACGCGTGCTTCACTACTCACACAAACCATACTACTCACACGTGGTGCTCCATTCACTCGCGCGGGGGCACTCACCCGCGGTTCCTCACCCACGCACGCGAGGGCACTCAACCGCTGTGCCTCATCCACACACCGTGCCTCACTCACACACGCGGGGGCACTCATCCGCGGTTCCTCACTCATACTGGCCGTTTCATCCACACACACGGCCTCTCTCACACACGGTGCCTCATCCACACACGGCGTGCTGGGAAGCACGCACTCCGGCACCATCGCCACCACACCACTCACACACGGGGTCGCTTCCACACACGGGGACGCACTCACACCTTGCACCACACACACAGGGACAACCACACTGGGGATTCGAGTCCCCACTAGGGTCTCCGGGGCCTCTATACCCCCCAAGCTCTCCAAGCACCCGTTCGCAGCACTCCTCCCCTCAACTCGCAAAGCACGACCGAACTCACCTGGTCGTGACTCTCCTCAAGGGGGCATACTCCCTCCCCTCGTTCCTGGAGGAGGCCATCCAGGTGCTCGCACTGGGTCCCTACACAGTCCGCCAGCTCACCCCCATGATCCTCCACTACCTCCGTGTGTGTGTGCGCGTCACTTACCCCGTCTTCATCGTGCAGTCTCTCCTCTATTTTTTCTGTCTCCCGTGTCTCTATACATTTTCTCTCCTGGTTCCTTTTTTCTGTCTCTTCCTGGTTCCTTTTCCTTTCCCATCTGAGTCGTTCTTTCTCTCTGAGCCCCATTAGCTGTTCGTTCTCTCTCCGTTTTCGTTGTTCAATTTCACACTCATAGAGTTGTTGTTTTCTTTCCCACTGTTCCTCCTGCTCTTTGTTTTCCAATCTCATCGTTTCTTTCAATTGGCTCATTTCCTTCCTGTGTTTCATTCGCTGTTCTCTCACGACTCTTCCTCGTTTCCTCTCCTGTCCTTCCTTCTCCAGTTTCATGGTTTGCTTCATTTGGTTAATCTCCTTTTTGTGTTTCATTTGCTGCTGTCTCATTACTCTTCCTCGTTTCCTCTCCTGTCCTTCCTTCTCCAGTTTCATGGTTTTCTTCATTTGGTTAATCTCCTGTTTGTGTTTCATTCGCTGTTCTTTGTCTATCTCGTACTCCAGCCTCAGCTTTTCTTCCAATTGGTCAACCTCAGATTCATGTTCTTTTTGTTTTCTATTCCATTGTTCCTCTCGTTCTTCCCTCTCCAATCTCGTTGTGTCCTTCAATCTCCTGATTTCTCCTTCCTGCTTCATTCCTTGCTCCTTTACTTTCTCCTCGTATTCAAACCTATTTTTTTCCTTTTGTCGTTCAGTTTCAAATTCATACTCTTTCAGTTTTCTATTCCACTGTCTTTCTTGTTCCTCCTTCTGCAATCTCGTCATTTCTTTCAACTGACTGATTTCTTTCTCCTGTCTCATTCGTTCTTCCTTCATTACTCTTTCTTGTTCCTCATTCTTTAGTCTGGCCTTCGCTTCCAGCTGTTCGATCTGTACAGTGTGGTTTCTTAAAGTTTCATTTTCCGTTCTCTTCCTTTCCTCTTTTAACACTCTCAGTTCGTTTTGTAGTTCCCTCTCTTTGTTTTGGTGTTTCTGTAACTCAGAAACTTTCTTTTCCAATTCCTTTCTCATCTCCGCACACTCAGACTTTGCTTTGGCTTCTAACTGTTCTTCCGGCTTGCGCTTGTGGTTTTCTACCCGTCTTCCCAGTTCCTCTGTCTCCGTTTTTCCCTCCAGTCCCAGCTTATCAACTCTCTTCATGTCTTGAAGTCTTTTCTCACACTCCACCGTTTCGACCTTCAATCCCTCCTCTGTCTCCTCCTGGCTTTCTTTTAATTTTTCTAATACCTTCTTTACCTCGTGTCTCGTCTTACACGTCTCCCGAATTATTTTCTCGCCCGCCCCGACCGCGGGCCTGACAGCCGTTGCACTCCCCCCAGCTCGTTCGTCCCAGCACGTGGCAGCGCCATTTTCTCGCCCGTGGTCCGCGTTTCGCTCCTCGCCATTGCCATAATGCCTGCCTGCAGGCCTATGCCCATGCTCTGCATCTCACCCCGCATTTCTTTCATTTGGTTTTTCGCTTCGAGTGCGTTTCCATCCATTTTTTTATTTTCCATTTGTTGCGTATTTCTCTTCATTTCGTTGTTCCTTTCTTTCATTTCGGCATTCCTGTAATCCAGTTTGTCATTTATGCTCTGCACGAGTTCCATAACGTGCTGTATTGTCACCTGCCCTGGCCACTCCCACTGACTACATTTAGCGGTGGGGTTATAATAAAAAAACCGACCAGATGAACTGCATCGATGCCTTTCCCAACCTTCTGGTACGGGTTTCTCTTGCACGGTGATCTCGTCCTGAGCCATGGATTCTACATTACTATTACACATACCTAATCCACCGGCACCCGCTCGCCTTGAGACGCCATCTTGCTTCTCGTGAAGGGTTAATTTAACTCGCTCGTAATTTGGAGGGAATCGGGGGTCGCTTCTCTCACCCCTGGACCGATTCCCGTGAATTTAGCCGGAGACAGGAGAGCCTGTTTTCCTGTTCTCCGATACCAGTGCCGCGAGGAGGGCGATGGATATGTATCGCACGACCTGACACCAGTGTTGGGAATTTCGCGCCCGCCGGCGTGCTGACGGCCACGTAACTCGAATCGCGGCACGTCGCCCACCGGACGGACAATCCAGTCGTGACCCTCTCGGACTAACGCCGGGAACCAGTCACGGGTGGACCTTTCGGTCTCACCGCGATCGAGCCAATCAGCCCCCACGTGGGATAGGGTTGCTCGCCAAATTCGACCTACCTAAGTACCCACGCGGAGGGTAGACCGGGCGATCGCACCTCGCCGCAGGTCGACTTCGGACACGGGCCACTTAAGCGACCCGTTCCGTACTATCAGAATAACCGAGCGGTGTTATCGTCGACCTCGACGGTTCGATTAATTATCGGGCGTATTCAGCCCACTACCAACCCTTTACGTGAAGCAAGATGAGGATTCAATGGAGGAAAAGACGAAGCGAAGCGGGAGAACAGTTCAACAATAAAGCACATTTATTCGCGGCACACGGGAAGCACACAAATACAATTCCACCAAATGCACACAAAAAAAAGAAAACACAATTCCATTTACACAAAAAGCAAATATAAAAGTGAGAACACAGTGCAGAGCTAATACCGACTACCGAGCACACGGCAACACTTATACAATTCTACTTCACAGACGGCGCCGACAACACATACCCAAAACCAAGGAAAGAATACCCTCAAGAATGAGGCGGGCCTGAGGCCGAGACCGGGTCGCGCCTACCCGTCTGGTGATGAGACGCGGAGCGGCGATGGCGCCTCTCTCCGCGGGCCTCGCGGACAGTGTCAGGCAGGGGGTGGGAAAAGGGGCCCCCTTTGTCGCACTATCTCAGCGCGGGGGGAAACAGGAGGGGGTTGCTGATGCTCGGGGTATAGAGGATCTTTATTATCCCTAGTGTGCGTCTCCACCTCGGCCAGGTCGCGCTGCCGGCCTCCCTCGGGCGTGCAGCTCCCGGCACCGACGCGAGCACCCCCTCGTCTGCCTTCGCCGCTGCCGCCTCTCCGCCTCTGGACTCTCCACCCTGGACTCTTCTTTGGGCTCCCCTCGTTCGACTCTCTTCAGCTTCTCCAGCTACTGCAGGCTTCGGGCTCCAGACTTCCACACTCTTCAGCTTCTCCAGCTACTGCAGGCTTCGGGCTCCAGACTTCCACACTCTTCAGCTTCTCCAGCTACTGCAGGCTTCGGGCTCCAGACTTCCACACTCTTCAGCTTCTCCAGCTACTGCAGGCTTCGGGCTCCAGACTTCCACACTCTTCAGCTTCTCCAGCTACTGCAGGCTTCGGGCTCCAGACTTCCACACTCGTCCCCTCCGTTCCGACTCCTTCTCGTTCTGCTGACTGACGAACACCGTCCTTTTTATCCCCCCGTAGCTTCGCCTTTGACCCCCTCCCTTCGACCTTTCACCTCGCTCCCCATTGGCCCGAGAAAAAGTGGGCGTGAAGGCTTTTTGATCCACAAATTTGCATATATCGATCGTTCTGGAGGCGGGGCCAAATCGCCCTCGCTCACCGATTGGACGGCAAAAAGTGGGCGTGTGTCGTTTTTGATCCGTTTTTGAAGCACAAAATCCGTGATTTTGTACACGCTGTTCAACGTGCGCCCTGCACGAGTCCAACACCGGTACCCACAGCGGGGCAAGAACGGTGGCGATGCTACGGTTGCGAGGTGTGACGTGAAGGTCGTGGCGGTTGTGGTGAAGCGGCGTTGTGGTTGGTGGTTGATGTTGTGGTTGTGGTGGTAATCATGGCGGTTGGTCCAAAATATAGATAGTAAAAGAAAAACGGCTATCCTGAAGAGTCGCAGCTCGCATAAATGACATGTATTCCCACTAGACAACGGGTTTGGGCCTAACTACACATGCACTTACCGAGATACCTCACCTAAGGGACCTGAATGGTGGTTTGCGAATTTGGTAACCACAACAATATAGACACATGCACAGTGTCCATTGTAATTGGAATCTAACCGAGCTATATAACCACTATGTATTATATAGACACATCCACAGTGTCCATTGTAATTGGAATCTAACCGAGCTATATAACCACTATGTATTATATAGACACATCCACAGTGTCCATTGTAATTGGAATCTAACCGAGCTATATAACCACAATGTATTATATAGACACATCCACAGTGTCCATTGTAATTGGAATCTAACCGAGCTATATAACCACAATGTATTATATAGACACATCCACAGTGTCCATTGGAATTGGAATCGAACCGAGCTATATAACCACGATGTATTATGTAGACACATCAACAGTGTCCATTGTAATTGGAATCTATCCGAGCAATATAACCACGATGTATTATGTAGACACATCCACAGTGTCCATTGTAATTGGAATCTAACCGAGCTATATAACCACAATGTATTATATAGACACATCCACAGTGTCCATTGTAATTGGAATCTATCCGAGCTATATAACCACAATGTATTATATAGACACATCCACAGTGTCCATTGTAATTGGAATCTTACCGAGCTATATAACCACAATGTATTATATCGACACATCCACAGTATTTTTTTTGTCTACTTTGTCGAGGCTCGTATGAGAGCGAACACACAACGCACATCAAGGGGGGCATGAGACAAGAGGGGAGGGAGTGGGAAGGACAAAATAGTGGGAACAGAGACATTTGGAGATCTGTGGAAGGGAGAGGGATGGGACGGGGAGCATGGGGAATATAAGATTGACATTACAGGGACTTTCAGGAAGGAAAGCAGGGAATTTGAAGGAGGTGGGCTTAGGTGGATTATCGGGGGTAGAAAAGATCGAGGATTTGGATGGGGGATGATAAGAGGTGGTGGTGAACAGCTGTTTTGAAGGCCTGGAGGGAAGAATGGGAATGAATAGAGCGAGGGAGTTTATTCAAAGGCGGGAAAAAAGAGGAATGAAAGAGGGAACGTGAGCAGTGATTCGTGATTTTGGTAGTTCTACCAGAAGGGGGTTGTTGGCGGACCTTGAGCGCCCTGCGGAAATGTGGTGGGGACAAATTGCAGAGAGAGCAGGGGGCGAGGCTGGAGAGGAGATGGTAGAAGACAGAAAGACCACCGACGAACCTGACGTGAATGAGTGAGAGGCCCAAAGACTCAGCCTCATTGCGGGAGATGCCAATGATCCGAAATGCCTTGGTTTCTACAGCGTGAAGCCGAGAAAGGTGGGAGGCAGTAGCACCAGCCCAGAGGGGAGAGCAGTACTCCATCAGGCTGCGGACAAAACTTTGTAAGTGGTCTGGAGCTCAGGTGGGCCGAAGAAGGACCTTGCACGATGGAGGATTCCCAGTCGGCGACTGGCTTTGGAGGCGAGGTTTGAAACGTGGCTTTCCCAGGAAAGGTCATGGCAGATAGTGAGACCCAGAAGCTTGAAAGAAAGGACTTCTTCCAGAGGATTGTTGAGAAATTGGATGGGGGGTGGGGGTTCTAAACGGTCCTTTCGAAGAGACATTGTGAGAGTGTGAGATTTGTCCGGATTGAAAGACATGTTCCACGTGTTGGACCAGTTTGTGATTTTATCCAGATCTGCAGTGAGCGAACAAGCTGCTGCTTGCCGGTCTGAGGGATGACCTATGCTACGGCTGAGGGTGGAGTCATCAGCAAAGAGATATGGAGGATTTTCCAGAGAGTCGGAGAGACCACTGATGAAAACCAGAAAAAGAACAGGGTCCAGAACGCTACCTTGAGGAACTCCAGCCTGGACAGGAAGGGGGGATGAAAGAACTCCATTTAGGGCCACACGTTGACTGCGACAGGAAAGGAAGTCTGTGAGCCATGAGTGGAGATGGCCTTGACTTTGATAAAATAATATTAAATAATTCCGTAAATTCCTCTGGAGAAATGGAGTATTTTTGCTTCGGTCGACTTCGACTTTAAATCTTCAGAACTGCAGTGTTTTTGCTTCGGTCGATTTTTTTGCTTGCTTCGAGTTCGTTTTAACTTCGATTTTAATTTTGTCTTCGGTTTTCGCGATCGCTTAGGACGCTTAACACTCAGTTGTCAAAATTCTGGTAAAAATCGGATGTTTTGGAGACGTTTTGAGATTGTATAAAAATATTTCACCCGCCGCGTCACGGCTCGTCACGTGGCACAGGGCGCTCGAGCAGACGCGTCGTTGAGTCATGTAAAGTTTTTGCGTGTGTGCGCTGATGTCATCGCGCTCGCCCCAGCGTCCTTTCGAGTTGGGTGGGCCATCGAGTGTGACCTTTACGTTCCGTTAATCCGTGATAACTCGAGCTGGAAGAAGCTACCAATGTCAAATTACACCACATGATTCAGGAGGGTGATGGCGAGCGCTGATTAGATTTTGGTCAAAATCGCTCAAAGGTCAAGCTCACAGTGAGGTCAAAGATTTGATTTTTGATGGTTTGGTACAGAATTATCATATAAACTTCTGGTTTGCGTCGCTACCTTCTCTAGAGACAGCTTTTATGAGACAAGGTCAGAGGTCAAGTTGACGATTTCGTAAGTACCAGTCTATGACTGCTTGTTTGTTTGTCTGTCTGTCTATCAGCAACTTTACAGCAAAACGGCTTTTGCAAACACGATCAAATTTAATCCACAGGTGGGCAATGAAGATTGGACGACCCCATTAACTTTTGGGTCCAATTGGATCAAAGGTCAAGGTCAAGGTCTCGAAAAGATCAAAATCGTTTTTCGCTCATAACTTCGTCAAAAATGATCTGATTTACTTCAAACTAAGCTTATAGTGAACCTTATTCTATTTGTCATTTATAATCCTACCCATTCCTACAGTGAAAAATGCATATTTGTGAAGATCGGTGGAGTCCTAAGTTTTGGGGGTCATGGTCATCAGTCCAAATTACATATTTTCCATTATTTATCAAAAAAGGTTAGAAATATGCGTGTTTACTATGGAAGACATATATCAAGTCCTTTATTGGCTTTCATTTGACACCATGACCTTTCACCTTACATGGCCTTAAAGGTTAAAATCATTTTACGGTCACAGCTTCGTCAAAAATGGTTTAATTGACTTCAAACGAAGACTAAAATATTCCTTATTCTATTCCTTCTAATCAACATTCAGGTTAAGGATGTATCAAATTTAAATTTGATCCCCAAAATAACTTTATGCCTGAAATGGGTGGGATTTGTTGTGCCTGGTTTGTTTTATTTTCCTGTGAGAAATTGAGGCAGCAATCTGTTGCCTATATACCACCCAATTAACTATGTGGCATTCTCTTGAAGGAGGACTTTTATCATCGAGGTTATGCGGGGCTGTGCTAGTTACCTATATGTTAAAGAAGCTGGATTTCTGCATCCGTCAATCCCTCTGTGTAACCTGCTCTTTTTGCTGTGATATCATTATGGTGTTACATCTGGAACGTCATGACAGCCTTACATCTTCTGCTAAGCTTGGCCTCCATGGATGTACACGTCATCCCGACATCCACCACACAACCCGTCCCGTCACTTCGCTGACGACAGTTGAATACCATAACCTATAAATCTGACGATTTGATGCCCCGAGGCGACATGCTGAATGCCAGATGCAAGGAACGGGATGATGGACTTGGCAAGATGGCGGTGTAAAAATAGTGTTAGAAAGAGTTCTAAGCCTTTATAACAGTTTATGACTCAATGTGAACAGCACTTTGCAAGTTGAAAAAAATAAACGATGCAAGTTCCATCCCTGGTGGTGAACCAGTCGGTGGGCGAGCCAGTCGCTGAGCGAGCCAGTTGGTGACCGAGCCAGTCGGTGAGCGAGCCAGTCTGTGGGTGAGCCAGTCGGTGAGAGAACCAGTCGGTGAGCAAGCCAGTCTGTGGGTGAGCCAGTCGGTGACCGAGCCAGTCGGTGAGCGAGCCAGTCTGTGAGCGAGCCAGTCTGTGAGCGAGCCAGTCTGTGAGCGAGCCAGTCGGTGAGCGAGCCAGTCGGTGAGAGAACCAGTCGTTGGGTGAGCCAGTTGGTGGGTGAGCCAGAGGTGGGTGAGCCAGTTGGTGGGTGAGCCAGAGGTGGGTGAGCCAGTTGGTGGGTGAGCCAGTCGGTGGGTGAGCGAGTTCAGAAAGAGGTTCACATGTTTGATAACACAGCGTAGTCCATATTTATTTTGTTTTAAAATGTAAAATCTTCTCAACCAACATTGAAAATCAACCGTGATTGTCACGTTCTTTGAATGATCATCATGTTAAATTTACATCTTCACTTCTTGATACTTTAATTGAATTTCGATTTGTAATGATTGTGTAATCAAATGCTTGAGATATAACAATTCCAAGTCTGTTCTGGGTTCAATTCCAGACCCCATGATATACCTTTGGAATGGTGATCCACTGCAGACAGGCCATTATATTTAGTCACGTGACACTGAGCTGGAGTGAAACAACGTGAGCTGAATTTTGTATTTGGTTTTATTCATTTTATTTCGAGACATTTCTGGACAGTCTTGTAAAGTGAGAATTTATTCCAATGAGTCAGTTAGTGGTGATAAAGGGCTTTCCAAAATAGGCACACACACACACACACATACACACACACACATACACACACACACATACACACACACACACATACACACACACACACACACACACCCTTACCTCAATCAGATTTTTTAAGATCCAGGTCAAAAGAGCTGAGATGATGGAGCTCACGAGGAAGATGTTTAGAACGTCGGTTTCACTCCATAAAATCTGTAATGAGGTTCGACCTGTTCGAAACAAAAACAAGAGGAGGTTAACAAGCGAAATTTGGGGATCTTTTGATAACACTAGAAAAGTGTGATATTAACACAGTCGATGATTGTGATGTTAACAGAGTCGAGAAGAGTGATATCAAAAAAGAGTCGATGAGTGTGATGTTAACAGAATAGATAAGAATGATGTTAACATAGTAGATGAGTGTGAAGTTAACAGAGTTGATGATTGTGACGTGAACATAGTAGATTAGTGTGACGTGAACATAGTAGATGAGTGTGACGTGAATATAGTAGATGAGTGTGACGTTAACATAGTAGATGAGTGTGACGTGAATATAGTAGATGAGTGTGACGTTAAGATAGTAGTTCAGTGTAACGTTAACATAGTGGATGAGTATGACGTGAACATAGTAGATGAGTGTGATGTGAATATAGGAGATGAGTGTGATGTGAACATAGTAGATTAGTGTGACGTTAACAGAGTAGATGAGTGTGACGTTAACATAGTAGATGAGTCTGACGTGAATATAGGAGATGAGTGTGACATGAATATCGTTGATGAGTGTGACGTTAACAGAGTAGATGAGTGTGACGTGAACATAGTGGATGAGTGTGACGTGAACATAGGAGATGAGTGTGATGTTAACATAGTGGATGTGTGTGTCGTGAACATAGTAGATGAGTGTGACGTTAACATAGTGGATGTGTGTGTCGTTAATAAAGTTGATGAGTGTGACGTTATCAGAGTAGATAATCCCCTCTGTTAACTTCCCTCCATTTTCCTCACTCAATCTTCACTCTCTCCACACCCACTCGGATCTCATCATTAGTGATGGATCCTTTTCAATTATTAAATCCTGGGAGCCACATTTGATCTGTTTTACACGGAACTTGTACAACAGAGGATGATCCGTGTTGCTTGGACATTATCACGACTATGACATATCGAGAAATCATCAAGTTATTGATAACTAAACAAGACAAATCGATTGGATGACGAAGAGTCACTTACGTTCTTTTGAAAATGAAGTTTCACCTTTCAGGAACTGCAAGAACACAAAAATCAAAAATGTTAAACTGTGCAAGGTTTTCACTCACAGATCTTCAAGTTCAACCCAAGTCCAACAAAACAAGAATAAAAAATTCAAATAACTCTCGTTAATTTACACACGAGCACTCGAGTCCTTGTGCATCATTCCACGAGGTGTAATTAATTAAATCGGGGAGTGAATCGAGGAAATAACAGAACATGTAATTGATGAACATACAATGGCATGGGGGGAGGGAGGGACGAGGGGAAATACAAGATAGACTATCCCAACAGTGTTAATCCGGGTAATAATAGGGTTGGGCACACATCGACTTTTTCTCTGTTGTCCCGTTAAAAGGAGTGTTTTTTTATGGCCCAATTTCACGCTGATCACGAATCCGTTGAAACTTTTGACCTCGTATGATGTCTTAGGAGGATTTGTAATGATTTGTCTGAGTAAGACATCATCCTTGGTCAAGTTTCAACGGATTCGTGATCAGCGTGAAAAACGGCCATAAAAAACACTCATTTCAACGGGACAACAGAGAAAAAGTCGATGTGTGCCCAACCCTAATATTACATGCCCGAGTAAGCACCAATTATCAAATTTTACCTGAAAAGTGGGTAAATTTGGTGGCCATTTTGAATTTTTGCATTTTACCAACCTAACACATCATCCGATGTCAAAAAGTGCAATGGATTCGTGATCAGCGTGAAATTTGGCCATAAAAAACACTCCTTTAAAAAAAAGTATGGTTGTATGCCCAACCCTAGTAATAATGAACTAACTGTTCCACCACCAATTAGGAAATAACTATTTAATAAATTACTCCTTTTTATAAAAACACAAAACTCTGTAAAACAAAGCCTTGCGTGGTTTAACGTCCCGTGGGATGAAGGTGTGTGTATTTGTCGAGTGGGTGTGCGATCATACCTTCAGAAAGGTCGGAAGACCATTTGAAATTTTTGTGCAGAAAGAGTGAAAAATCCCTCGAGGTTTCTGAGGGTCAGGTTTCTGTGTGAGGGACACAAGAACAAGAAGAATTGGGAATTAGTTAAAGTTGTTTCACCGAAATGGGGACAAATGATCAGTTGTCCCTCAACGATTGTGACGTGTGATGAAGGTGGAGGGGTGGTTGTGTTTGTGGTTTTGTGAGTGGTATGTGGTTGTGTATGTCGTTGTTCTGGCCTGCTTGGGTGGCTGTGAGTGTCTGTCCTGGTGTACATTTATATCTTCTGGGATGAAAGTGTACAATTCTGGAGTGGTTTGTGTGATCTTACCTTCAGCAAGAAGGATGGAAGAATTTTAGAAAGATTATTCCACAAAGACTGGAAAGTCCCTTGAGGTTCCCGAGGAATGGCTTGCTGTGTGATGGAAACAAGAAAACAAGAATAGAGAATGAATCAAAGATATTCCACTGAAACTGTGATGAGTGTGTTCAGGGTGAGCTGCACTCAGGGAAGTATTTTGTCGATGTTCGTTCAGCATGAGATTCGTGCTGTTCTGGGTTCAACTGGGTGAGTGGTAATTTATTGGAATCAACCACACGTGTGGACTGGCAGGATGTATGAACCACACCAGCAAAGGTAAACTGATCATCCCCTCGCTGATTGTATCGACCGGTTTGCACCGACAGGGAAGGGATGGGAAATGTTTGGTGACAATCCCACATCAGGGATTTGAACCTGGGATCCCAACAAACTGACCGTAGGTGGGAACATTTAACTACCTGACCCACAGCCCTCAGGAAGGTGAGTTTGTGGAGGAATGATCGCTGCCATACCTGAATATAATGAAGGGGGATCGGAAGGTTCTTCAAGATTGTTTGGAAAAGCTTCACAGAAACTTCCCAGAGATCCTGCAGGACACACAAGGAGAAGGGAATTACCAACACTGGTCAACGTGATGTAAACCCAACCTAAACCAACATCAGTCAACGTGATTTAAACCCAAACTAACTTAGAGCAGTCAACAGATTTAAATCCACACACCATTCAACATGATTTAAACCGAAACTAACTTACACCAGTCAACATGATTTAAATCCAAACTAACTTGCACCAGTCAACATGATTTAAACCCAAACTAACCTGCACCAGTCAACATTTTTTAAACCCAAACTAACCTACACCAGTCAACATTATTTAAACCCAAACTAACTTGCACCAGTGAACATGATTTAAATCCAAACTAACTTACACCAGTAAACATGATTGAAACCCAAACTTACTTTCACCAGTCAGCATGATTGAAACCCAAGCTAATCTACACCAGTCAACATGATTTAAACCCAAGCTAACCCACACCAGTCAACATGATTTAAACGCAAACTAACCTTCACCAGTCAACGTTATTTAAACCCAAACTAACATAGAACAGTCAACATGATTTAAACCTCAAAGAACATAGAACAGTCAACATGATTTAAACCCAAACTAACTTTCACCAGTCAACATTATTTAAACCAAAACTAGCTTACACCAGTCAACATGATTTAAACCCAAACTAACCTTCACCAGTCAACGTAATTTAAACCCAAACTAACATAGAACAGTCAACATGATTTAAACCTCAACAAACATAGAACAGTCAACATGATTTAAACCCAAACTAACCTACACCAGTTAACATTATTTAAACTAAAAACTAACCCACACCAGTCAATATGATTTAAACCCAAACTAACCTGCACCAGTCAATACAATTTAAAGCCAAACTAACTTACACCAGTCAACATGATTTAAACCCAAACTAACTTACACCATTCAACATTATTTAAACCCAAACTAACCTGCACCAGTCAACATGGTTTAAACCCAAACTAACCTACACCAGTCAACATTATTTAAACCCAAACTAACCCACACCAGTCAACATGATTTAAACGCAAACTAGCTGACACCAGTCAACATGATTTAAACGCAAACTTGCTTACAACAGTCAACATGATTTAAACCCAAACTAACCTTCACCAGTCAACGTTATTTAAACCCAAACTAACATAGAACAGTCAACATGATTAAAACCGAAACTAACATAGAACAGTCAACATGATTTGAACCCAAACTAACTTTCACCAGTCAACATTATTTAAACCCAAACGAAGTTTCACCAGTCAACATTATTTAAACCCAAACGAACTTACACCAGTCAACATGATTTAAACCCAAACTAACCTTCACCAGTTAACATTATTTCAACCCAAACTAACCCACACCAGTCAACATGATTTAAACCCAAACTAAGCAACACCAGTCAACATGATTTAAACGCAAACTTGCTTACACCAGTCAACATGATTTAAACCCAAACTAACCTTCACCAGTCAACGTTATTTAAACCCAAACTAACAGAGAACAGTCAACATGATTAAAACCGAAACTAACAGAGAACAGTCAACATGATTTGAACCCAAACTAACTTTCACCAGTCAACATTATTTAAACCAAAACGAAGTTTCACCAGTCGACATGATTTAAACCCAAACTAACCTTCACCAGTTAACATTATTTCAACCCAAACTAACCCACACCAGTCAACATGATTTAAACCCAAACTAACCAACACGAGTAAATGGCTCCAAATAAAGAGGTCGACCAGGATCACACTGTGTCCGTGGGGATTTCACGGTGTCCGTGGGGATTTCACGGTGTCCGTGGGGATTACACGGTGTCCGTGGGGATTACACGGTGTCCGTGGGGATTACACGATGTCCGTGGGGATTTCACGGTGTCCGTGGGGATTTCACGGTGTCCGTGGGGATTACACGATGTCCGTGGGGATTACCCGGTGTCCGTGGGGATCACAAGGTGTCCGTGGGGATCACACGGTGTCCGTGGGGATCACAAGGTGTCCGTGGGGATCACACGGTGTCCGTGGGGATTACCCGGTGTCCGTGGGGATTACACGGTGTCCGTGGGGATTACACGGTGTCCATTTTGTTTCCCATTCTCCATGTTCTTCCCCACATCACGAACATCCTTCCCATTCCTCTCTCCCTCCCAATCTCTGCCCATTTCCCTTTGTTTGGTTGTGACAGGTTCATAATCCCGATCTGACCCCATCGGGTTAATTGACCCCGTGACGTGAACAGGCCCCAAATACCATCACCATGAACTGTTCTACCTACAAACACTCAACGAGCACCATGTCGGTGATGTGTGGTCCACAGGACCAAAGGACCGTCGGTGATGCGGTGTATAAACGACGGCCCAAACGCCCCCTCCGGGTCCTTCCCCCAGGGAGTGTTGGAAGAGTTCAGTTTTTGTGTAAAAGTGAAACGAACGTTGATCCTCGTCCTCCTCCACTTCATTACAAGGATCCACACGGAACGTGGACGGGGAAGAGGACACTTGGCCCATCAAGGCTCCGTTACATCAACAACACATAAATTAACCCACAACACCGAACCGAACAACAAACATGGACAAAGGTCCCGGTAATTACATCAACAAACTCACCGTTTACTATTACTCACCCTTGTGGAGATCGTGTGTCGGTGATAAATGGAGTAAATGAGGTGAATGACGGTGAGGAGCACGAGAAAAACTCGTCCACACTTCATGATTCTCACGAACAAATGAGGGATCAGCGTCGTGGGTTCAAATTGGGGGACGTTGGGAACAATGGGGAACCATGGGAAAAATGGCAACAATGGGGAACCATGGGAACAATGGGGAACCATGGGAACAATGGCAACAATGGGGAACCATGGGAACAATGGCAACAATGGCGAATTAATTCAGAACGATAAATGATAAAAATAAACATCATAAATATATTTTACAATAAAAATACTGAACATTAACATGAGATTAATACTTCAATTATAATTATTCACTAAAACGTTTTTTTTTAATCCTTCAAATGAACGAATAAGGAGTTGATTTCATTCCCATATCGCATTCATTCCCCCGGTAACGGATTTCATTTAATTTATTCGCTCCTGGTGTGTTGGGTGAGTCAAAAGTACCAGGACACCGTTTTCGCTGCTTGTTCAAGATTTGTTTATACACCGCCCCGTCCCTATTCCATCGAGAGCCGCTGTATGACGTCATCTCCAGGCCGGCGAACCTTTGGGTGATCTTAGTTTTTATTCTGTTTTCTTGTTTTGACCAAAATTGAGAATGTTCGTCACACGTCGGTCCGTCTCGTTTGTTAGTTTTTCTGAGTTCGATAACCCGCGAACACTTTCAGGGATCTTCGTAAAACTTCACCAGAGAATTCTGAGGAACAAAAGTGAGGATGTGAATCTTTTTGTGACTCTATCTGTGAAAGGTCAAGGTGACAGTGACGTCATTTGTATGATTTTTGTCATTCCTGTCAGGCGCCCACCTGAGGCCTTCGTGCGAGACACCAAGCGGTGTATAAACACTCTTTCCCAATTGTTTATCCAGTCGATGTATGACGTCATCGCCGGGCACGAAGGAGGGGAGGACTCGGTTTTTATTCCGTTTTCTTTCTTTCTTTCTTTCTTTCTTGTTTGTCCGTGATCCGTGATCTTTCTGGACCAGATGCGTGCCAATAGAGCCGGGAGAAGAAAACATGAACGGAGGAGAAGGAACTGGGTCAGACCATGGATCGGGAGGCGACGCCATTCCGGCAGAAATGACCAGCTCATGGTGGAACTCCGGAACGAGGACCATGCACCCTTCATCAACTTCCTGCGAATGCCCCCAGCGATGTTCGACGAGCTGCGAGCCAGAGTGGGTCCAGGGATAACCAAGCAGTCCACCTTCTACAGGGATCCGCTTGAGCCTGGCATGAGGCTGGCACTGAGCCTGCTGCTGTTGGTGCCGTGACTGCAGTGAGGGGGAAACTATTTCACTCGATCAATGAAAACGATTTCAATTGCCGAGCACCAGCGTCCAAGAACAATAGGTGAGTCACAGCCCTTTATTAAAAGGGAAGTTGCAGCCGTTGAACAGAAAACCTCACGTAATCGTCGACGATACGCTGCCACGCTTTGCATACGTTAGACTATCGTTGGGCAGAGGTTGTGAACGCCCACAACAGGCTAAGCATTCGTTGGTACAAGTTATCTATAAGACAACGAAGCGTTCTGTGCCCGTTACTAATATGTTATGCATACGACCAACACGTTATGAATACGACGAAAACTTTAAAAAAAAAACCTCAAAACTTCAGCGTACGCCAACGTTTTACATACATTTTTATACGTTGCCATTGCTGGCGAAAACGTCAAGGTGTGACAGCGCCTTTAGAAGAGCCATTTGTTGACGCTTTCTCTCCATTTATCCCCTCTTACAGACGGAAAACGTTTGACTTCTTCGTTCGCTCCATTGTCCTGGTGAATAATACACGGGGGAGCGAGCCGAGCGTCCTCACTGGCCATATTCATCAAAAATCGTGGCTCAGCTGCCGGTGATTTCCTCCCTGCAGGAAGCTGCCATCTTGGACAACTTCGCTGGTTACATGACAGTCTGACGTAATTTGCATACGATGTCAGCCGATCTATTGGCTGTTGAGGCGTCACGTGGCCCACACGTGATCCGAGTGGAGAAAATTCAAATGAGAGAACGTGGGGAATGCATTGATTTTCAAGATGAAAATACACAATAACTGCACCTATTTGAGTGGAGAACTTTTGGATATGTATGTATTTGGATATATACTATCATATCATCAAGGTTTTGTCTACCCCCCCCCCCACCATGAGTGGAGCAAAACTGCATGATACAGCTTACGGCTGATGGCCTCTTTATGATGTCATCACACTCAAAAACATGTTCAGAGTTTTTATTTAAGTCCAGAAAATTCAGAAACAGGGAGGGGTATCTTGAATAGTGACGGGGTGGTTGGGGAGGAAAACTTTTAAATGATCCCTCTGTATTTTTTACAAATGAGAGTTGTGTGTCTGACTGTGCCACATGTTTATCACAGTCAGATTTTCAAACATATCCTTTGTTTCGGCTTTGCAACCCATTTATAAACACGACAAACATCCACTTACTCAGGGAGTAGCCTGGGCCCTGGGGTGGGACCATGGCTAATACCAAGGTTAATAATCCCTCGTGTCTGCAGCAGGGGTCAATAAAACACTTGCACTGTGGCACGTGTGCAGTGGAAAATCATCATTCATCTTCCCTCCACTTGGACAAAGTTCCACATGGCCATCTCTGAGAAAAATGCGACACAGACAGACAAATATCTCTCTGACAGGATAGATAGAAGGACATCCAAAAAAAAATTTCTGAGTGAAGGATTTGAAAAATGAGGATTAAATGTGAAGAAGAGTGAAATGCCATTGTGGAACAAAGGAGTTTATTTTTAGAATTTGAAATTCCTGTGAAAGGGAAAAAAAACTGTTTTTTCAACCCGTGTATATTATCAGAATAAAATTAAAAATTACAGGAAAAGGAACGAGCACACAAAGACCATTGCATGATTTTTCAGGGATGTTACATTGCTCTGGGCAAGACGACATGCATCACTGTCCCTTGTTGGAGGCATGGGGGCTGCAGTCCGAACGACAGATGAAATCACCAGGCATCACCAGGCTTGATTTCAACAAAGACCACAGAGTACAATGTGAAGAGAATGAATGAAACGAAACACAACGAAGAACAGCATGCAGTTTTCATTTCCACACGATCTTACAGTGTCAAGAGAAATTGAATTACAATAATTGGACAAACTCTTCTCTCTGGATATCATTTCCAAATCCTATTTTGTTGATTCCTGGTTTGTTGATCACTGAATTATTTTCAACAATCAAAACCCTTTGAAGAAACTGATAAACGATATTCCATTGAGAATGTTGAAAAATCAACTTTAAAAGAAAGCTCTTGTACATAATCTCCAAACCTTTTATGAAAGGTGATTATGAAGTGTCAGACTTGTAAAATGTATTATTATTATTATTATTATTATTATTATTATTATAAGGAAACAAGGCATGACACTGATGTGTCTGTGGAACAGTCATTGGTTGGTGTGTCCCATCGATTTCCTTCTCTTTCACAAAATTATCTCAATCCACAAAAGTCAAAAAATTAAATTCGATCTCAATTAGAATATAATGAAAAACAAAGCAACACAAACAACTGGAGATTTAGTTTGGGAACGAAGGCTCAGTGGAAGAGTTTCATCCACAGATGATTCGTATACCGAAACTGTGCTGAAGAGTCCCCAAAACACCGTTTTTATCATCTCTGAAGTCTCACTTGGAATCACGAACAAACTTTGACGAGTGATGAAAATTCTTCACAAAAATACCCAGAAAATGGTTGATTATTGTCAGGATTTACAAGGAATGGGCAGGATAGAAACAAACAAGGTCGTACGATACGTCGATGAAGTGATGGAATACTTTAATAATTGTTTCTGGAATTACACACATACAATCAGTAAGACAGAAACAAACAAGGTAATACAATATGTAGATGAAGTTATGGACAAAGTCAATGACCAAAAGGATTCCCTCGAGGAATCTGGGAATTTACTACATGGAAATGGTCCAAGTATGATTAAAGATGTTTCTTTGACCGGTTATAAAAACTTCAAATGTGATAAGAAACTGAGAATCATTCATTATCAGAGGATAAATTTGGCCGTTGATAAAGAAACTCGGCTTCACTTCACTCACCCTAATTAACTTCACTGGAGGACAAAGTTCTCCCTAAACTTTGTCCGTCCTTTCAATTTCTCTGGGGTCATTGCACTGAAGTTTTCAGGTGGGGAGTTTGCTTTGGACAAACTACATTAATTCCCGAATTCTGGACAGATTTTCAGGTTAAAAATGTCCATTGGTATGACAACAGAGACGTTCAGAGAAACATTTCCTGCAGCAAGGGTATCTTTGAGCTGATTTAGCCCCATCTTTGTGAAACGAGTGAGAAGGAAGATCTGCCTCATTCTGGGAATCGTTGACTGGTGCACGAGATGTTTGTGCATGAGAATCTCCCAATTTAGTTCTCAAAAGGGCTTTGCTGGAATATACTTTAGCTTCTTCTTTAAACATGTCGTCTCGTTCATCCTGTTCATGAATTGTCGACATTTTCACCTTTGAATCAAGATCTTTCTTCAACCCGTAACCATGGTCGTTTACCTGAAGTGAAAGGAACAAAATCATTTGATGGTTGAAGCCTCATCCAAACAGTCTCAGTAAATGAGCATTTGTTTAACTTAAGTAAAGGAATCAAGAACAAAAAAAAGAAAAACTTTCACAAAAACACCAGAAAAAGGAGCAAACGAAGAAAAATTGAGAAATAAGAGTATTATTGAAATGAAGGACAAAATGTATTTGTTCAAACCGTTGGTGACTTGTTGGACAATCCCATCTACCCCGAGGGTTCACGCCGCTGCAAACCCTGATCCACATCACTTATATATACGTTAAGGAGTCGACGTTTTGCCCCTTCCCACTCCTTCAGCACACTGCTGTCTCCACTCCCTTCTGTAGTCTCAGAGGCTTCATCAAGACTTTTTCCAGCAATGGTTTTGAACTGAGAGTTGGTTTCGGGCGGTTTTTCGGTAATCTTCTTCTTCTTCTTTCGGCTGCTCCCGTTAGGGGTCACCACAGCGGATCATCCGTATGATCCGCATCGTGATTTGGCACGTTTTACGCCGGATGCCCTTCCTGACGCAACCCTGGTCGCCTCTTACGACAGAGGGATTTGGTACATCTATTTTAACCGGGGTATACACCGGCCCAGTATACTGGTACTCATTTCGCCGACCTCGGAAGGATGACAGGCTGAGTCAACCCCCTGGTGTATTAATTCAGTGGCCCAACGGGGCTTGAACTTAGGACCTTTTGGATACCAAGCCGCTGCCCGAACCACTGCGCCAACACCAGGCTCCTGGGTGGTTTTTCGGTCATATCAGTGCATTTTGCATTTGGAAAAATCTGAGATATATTTCGCTGCTTGTAGAATGCACTCACGATTAAATCACGAGCTTATTCTGATCACTCACGTCTGCATGTGAGATGCCAACAAGCTTCTGTTTGCATTTTTCAAAAACACTATAAAGCTCTATTTGATCATTAAATATTTCATTAACAGTTTGGCATGGTCCTGGTGCTCCAGTCAGTTACATTTGCACCTGTACAAGGGATCTGTCAGAGTTAAGCCATAAATAGTATCTCCACCGAAAAGTCAGTAATCGTAATTTAGGGCGGAATATGGTGAGGAGGCCTACTGGAGGACTTGTGGACAAAAAGGCACGTGGAAAGCGTTTCCTTGTTTGAAATGGAGTCATCACAGGCCGTTTTGACAGACAGCAGGCCATGGTGGTGTCGTAAACTGTGCAGCGCCGGACAGCAGTGTGATTGTCTGGAAGGTGAAGATACTCAATGATAGTGGGCGGCCAATTTTAGGCTGTGTGCCAGAAGTCGGGTCCGAACAGAGTAAAAGCCGGCACCACACATGTGCATTGATAGATCGAGAGTGGTTGGACTGAAGTTGGGCTTCAAGAAGACTTTTTTTCATCGTCTGTCTGTCGGTGTGTCCTTATTTTGGGTCTACATTGTCAAGGCTCTCATGAGAGTGAACGCACATGCAAAACAAGGGGCATGAGACAACAGGGGTGGGAGAGGGATGGGATGGGGGACACAAGATAGACAAGATTACAGGGACTTTCAGGGAAGCAGGGAGTTTGAAGAAGGGGGAGTTTGGGGTGGAAAAAATTTTAAGGGTGGAGTAGTTAACTTTCTCAATCTGTTTCTGTCTCCCTTTCCATCTCCTCTTTGACAGACGGTTTGAAAGAGTACAAAGGTATCTCCTCATCGCCATCTTCTTCTTGTTGCCGTCATCCGGCCCCGTGGTGCACGAGTCCTGTGCCATACCCACCTGCACAACAATACCATCGTGGTACTCCGAGATATGATTGTGCCTCCTCAATTCCCTGAATGCCCTTTTTGCTTCTGGTTTGATTCTGATATTTTGCTTCCAATGGCATGGTTTAGTTTTCTTGTTTCCAAGTTTGATTGTGCTCTCTTTACTTCCACATTTGTGGTTGTCAATCACCAGATATGATCCACATATTTATCATGTCCTGTCCTCCCTTGTTCCCCGTATTAATTTCAAAGAAACCATGATTTGTCAGAAACGTTTTCCCACCTTGTGCCTTCCAACAAGAGCAACCTCCAGTTTAGGTTTTATTGAACGATCCTTGGGTATTTGCGAATGGTTAATTGAACACAGTATACCTCGTTATAATCTGTTGAACACAGTGGCAATTTGGAGATCGTTTGGTCATTCGCAGAGGTCTTAGAACTGTGGCTCAGAGGGTCTATGTTAGCCTGACCTCAAGCATGATAGTACCAAAAAGGGAAGATAGGAACGTCACATGTTGCTACTTGAATTAACTCCATCGCTTACGATGCACAACGTGTGTGCAGATGCAAAAATATGACAATTATTGTGTTTTTTACTTTGGCTTATAAGTTACAGATCCACCAAATGAACGTTTATATTTGACTTAGAATCATAAATTACTCGACTTAGTAGTGCCTGACAACCCCTCACCACCCAAAATAAATCTCAAGGGGAAATGTTTTTTTAAAATGTGAATAAAACGACAGAGAAGGATGTAGATTCAGGGAGGGGTCGCTGATTCCAGATTGCTCGATATTACTTCTAGAACACGAGTATGAGAAAAGACGAATGAACTTTCATCCAAATTGCAAGAAGACCTGCAAATAAGGAGAAATGAATGTGTTTGATGGGATTGATCCAGAGGAATCATGAACAATGGACTCAGGTGGGATCATCAGCGAGGTCAATCCAAAATTTAAATCTTCAGAACTGCAGATTATGTCATCATTTGGAGATTGTTTAAAATGTTGTTTCTTACCTGGATGGTTGTGGCACTTTGATGCTTTGTTTTCAAATCCTTCATGGCTCGATAACCTCTGTATCCTGATTGGATGGTGACGACTGCCCCTTCCTTTGCAGGGTCACCCAGGAAGTGACGATTCATTCCACTTTTATGAAGTCCAGACCAAGACACCACATCAACATGAGGTCGAGATTTTTTCTTAGTGATGTTCAAACTCAAATCACGTGATGTGGTGCCACCATCATGTCCCACTCGAGGTTGAAAAACTTTTTCCATCTGCACTCGTCGCTGGTCCTCAAGAGCTGAGTCTCGATCACATTTGGAACTTATACATGGACTGTGAGAACTCGTCCTGCTGGAATGTCCCTGAGAGCTCAGAGAGCTTGATTGAGAAGAGTGCACCTGGTTTGTAACTTTCGGATGGTTCCTCGTTTTGTATCCACAGTCGTTTGCCTGCAGAGAAAAGGATAAATTAAAATGGTGGGAGAAGCTTCATTCAACCAATCACAGTGGAGAAGGATTTGGATTAACAACATACGTGGAGATGGTTATCAGTGAGTAGTTAAATTTTTTTTCAGCCATTCACAGCACATGGTTTCACAATCACGTGACAAGACAGGCATTGTGGGGATATGACTCAACAATCTAAGCTTTATACACATGATCTGATTCTAGGAGCTATTTCATTTTGAAAGTTGATTAATGATAAGGAAAAGCACAAAGTAACATATGGGACGTGAGTAATGTCAGAGAAAAATGAAAGATTTCTGTATTATAACCAACAGTGACCTGTTTGGAATTCCCATCTGAACCCAGGACTCATGAAGTGAGAAACTCATATTCAAATCCCGTACACTATTCTGGTTTGTTCCTGGTCTGATTAACATTAGTCTCATTCACAGAATGGTGATCTGGTGTGTTATTATGTCACGGAAGGCTTCTTGGTTGATGGTTAAGAAAGGCGGAAAAGGACAAAAATATGTGTACATGGAGGAAAGTAGGAGAGAGGAGTATCTTACTCTTCCTCATTCAAAATCATTTGTGGACAGGAGAGTGTATGTGGCTGGCAGGATGGCCGCAGGGTACACGCACTCGGGTCGAAGCTGTCTATCTTGGGTTTGAATCTCGGCCGAGCTATAAGCTGTTGTCCTGGTGTTTCAAAAGTCGGGTGAGTCATCAAAGTGTGTGCCTTCAGATGGAGGTTAAACAGGAATTCCATCTGACAGCATTGGTTGGTGGATCTTAAAGTCCTTCCTGAAGAGAAGCTAAGCTATCACTGGCAGCGTGGCCAAATACAAATTCCTGCCCGAACTTCTGCTGTGAATGTAATAGCAAACCACCAGTGTATACTTTGCCTCGGAATATGCTTTGACAGCACCGAAGCTGTGCGAAGAGTATGGAACATCAGACATCAGAGAGAGACGGCCTGAAGATGCAAGCATTGAAACATCCGTAACACGATGAGAGGGAGACGGAGACGGAGACGGAGACGGAGACAGATCATAAAACACGTGACCCCACAATGCTTGAAAAACAATGACATGGGCGGGGTCAACAAACAGCAAAATTGATTGGTCATGATGATGCAAAATGCCATCATATTTTGAACAAGTATTGTTAAAGGGAAGGGTTTGAAATTGCTAAAAAGGTGATTTTGTGTTCTACATTGTTTAAATATATTGTTGCGGTTGAGGAAATTCACAAACCACCATTCAGGTCCCATAGGTGAGATATCTCTGAAAGTACATGTGTAGTTAGCCCCAAACCCGTTTTTTAGAGGGAATAAATGTGATTCATTCGGGCTGCGACCCTTTGAGATAGCCGTTTTTCTGTTCTGTCTTTATTTTGAACCAACCACGTCTCAACCGCCATCACACAACAACCACCAACCACAACGCCGCTTCACAACAACAACAACGCCAACAGCCACGATCTTCATCTTCACAACTCGCTCCCGCAAACATCGCATCACCGCCATTCCAAACGGCGCCATGGCCATAAACCACCACCATAAACCCTCCACCACCTTCACCTCCTTCTGCGGCCATTCCCGCACCACCTGTGAGCACCGAGCGTTGGGCTGTCCTGGGCTCGTACAAGACGCGCGCCGAGCCGCGAGTGCAAAATGCGGCCTTTCCGAGGAGAATTCGGATCAGGAATGCTACACGCCCACTTCTGATCCGTCCAATCAGCAAGCGCGGGGCGGTTTGGCCCCGCCTCCAGGCGCGTCTGTGTGGAATCGAGATATGCAAATTCGAGGATCAGGGGAGATTCACGCCCCCTTTTCCTCCGTCCAATGGGCGAGCGTGGCTCCACCCCCGAGCTCGTACTGATCCGGAAATTTGCATATAGGTTCTCCTGCCGGCCTATAAAGCGCCGAGCACGGGGCGAATCTGGGCAGAGTCGGTTTGAGCAGAGTCGGGTTGGAGCGCGGAGTGGAGTCGGGAGGCGAGGGCGGCCAGGTGGTTTGCGGCAGTTGGCTGAGGAGAATTGGGGGAAGAGACCGAGGAGCTCGGGTCCGAGGCAAGGAAGACGGCGGTCGGCGACGAGGTCGCAGTGGAATCGCTCGTCACGGGACCCAAGCAAGCCAGCTATACTGTTTCCCCCGAGCAGCAATAATTTCCCCCCCCCCCACCTTTTTCCCCCGCGCTGAGATAGTACGAAAAGGGGGCCGCGTTCCCACCCCACTCCAAGGAGTGCCAACGAAACCCGCGAAGGAGCACGAAGTCAGGGCACCGCCGCGCTGCCACATTTGCGGCTCATCACAAAGACACGGGTAGGATCCACCCGCTCTCGCGGACCTGACCGCTCTTTCAGGTCCCGCTCAAATATTGGCCCACAGGCCTCGTCTGCCCCCTTGTCTTTGAGGGTGGCCCTTTTCTTTTGTTCCTGTGTAAACGTGTGTGTGTGGCGCCAGTCTGGTGAAGTAAAACTGTGTGAGTCTTGCCGTGTGTACGCGCAGTCGGTTGAAGATCTGCATTGTTGTGTTTCTTTTGTTGCAATTGCTTTATGTGCATTCTGTTTAATTGTATATGTGTGCTCTCCGTGCCGCGGAATAAATGTGCATCATGTTGAACTGTTTTCCCGTTTCGCTTCGTCTTTTCTTCAATTGAATCTCCATCTTGCTTCACGTAAAGGGTTGGTAGTGGGTTTAATACGCCCGATAATAAATCGGAACCGTCGAGGCCGAAGATAACACCGCTCGGTTATCCCGATAGTATGGAATGGATCGCTTAAGTGGCCCGTGTCCGGAGTCGACCTGCGGCGAGGTGCGATCGCCCGGTCTACCCTCCGCGTGGGTACTTAGGTAGGTCGAGTTTGGCGAACAACCCTATCCCACGCGGGGGGCCGATTGGCACGATCGAAGTGAGGCCGAAAGGCCCACCCATGACTAGCTCCCGGCGTTGGTCCGAGAGGATCATGACAGAATTGTCCATCCAGTGGGCGACGTGCCGCGATTCGAGTTACGTGGCCGTTCGCACGCCGGCGGGCGCGAATTCGCAACAATATCATGAAATTGAAATAAAGTAAAGATTAAAATGGTCGAAGAAAAAAACATTCCAGCAATTTACCGCTGTTGACTCAGCGTCTTTGACAGCACCAGAATGAACACGTTCCATCGTTGTTTGTGTCCTTTATGACATCCTTAAAACCATCAAGTTTCCTGTTTGGAATGATTTTCAATTTTGTTTCACTTCCAAAGAGATAGAAAGAGGAAAAAAATTTATCTCACTCCTCTCTGCACATGTGTGATCAGGATGGATTCAGAGCCAAGGTACTGTTGGACTGCAGGTCTATTTTACACTTAATTTTCAAAATATAACATTCAATTTAAAGCAAGTTGTTCCTCGATCATAAACTGATATTTGTGGACAGAAGGACAGACAGTGCTTAATCTCTCAATTGCTTAACCTCGCTGTTCGCTTTGTGTGCGTGGGGTAAATATCGGAGGTCCTGAGTCTATTTTTATACAAACTGGAATATAAGACCATTCACTTCGCTGATGGAAATACCAATCTTTGCTGTGATGGATCATCAATAGGGCAAGAACAAAAAGGAATCCTGGGAATGCGGGGATAACCAGCATCACAAGTTGGCATTTGCAGTTTCCTCACGTGTGCCCACGTACCCACACTAAAAAAACAATGTTTTCATCACAAACCTTCCCAGGATTTCCCTGAATCCACCGTAGTTCGATGAATTGAAATCCGTTCTCAAGTTATAACAAGACAAACAAACAGACAGACAGACACGGCTCCTATCATAACACAGATTACAAGGATACCTGTAAATTATCGAGAGATTAATGTGTTTCATGGGATTGAATTGGAGGAATCATGAACAATGGACTCAGGTGGGATCACCAGCAAGGTCAATCCAAAATTTAAATCTTCAGAACTGCAGATTATTTCATAGTTTGGAGATGTTTAAAATGTTTCTAAAATGTTGTTTCTTACCTGGATGGTTGTGGCACTTTGATGCTTTGTTTTCAAATCCTTCCTGGCTCGATATCCTCTGTATCCTGATTGGATGGTGATGACTGCCCCTTCCGTGGCAGGGTCACCAAGGAAGTGACTATTCATCCCACTTGTCTCAAGCCAATGGGAAAACACTACATCAACATGACGTGGAGATGTTTTCTTGGTGATGTTCAAACTCAAATCACTTGATGTGGTGCTACCATCATGTCCCACTCGAGGTTGAAAAACTTTTTCCATCTGCACTCGTCGCTGGTCCTCAAGAGCTGAGTCTCGATCACATTTGGAACTTATACATGGACTGTGAGAACTCGTCCTGCTGGAATGTCCCTGAGAGCTCAGAGAGCTTGATTGAGAAGAGTGCACCTGGTTTGTAACTTTCGGATGGTTCCTCGTTTTGTATCCACAGTCGTTTGCCTGCAGAGAAAAGGATAAATTAAAATGGTGGGAGAAGCTTCATTCAACCAATCATAGCGGAGAAGGATTTGGATGAACATCATACGTGGAGATGGTTATCAGCGAGTAGATAAATATTTTTTCAGCCAATCACAGCACATGGTTCCACAATCACGTGACAAGACAGGCATTGTGGGTCTATTTCTCAACAACCTAAGTTTTATACACATGATCTGATTCCAGGAGCTATTTCATTTTGAAAGTTGATTAATGATAAGGAAAAGCACAAAGTAAAATATGGGACGTGAGTAATGTCAGAGAAGAATGAAAGATTTCTGTATTATAACCAACAGTGACCTGTTTGGAATTCCCATCTGAACCCAAGACTCATGAAGTGAGAAACCCATATTCAAATCCCGTACACTATTCTGGTTTGTTCCTGGTCTGATTAACATGAGTATCATTCACAGAATGGTAATCTGGTGTGTTATTATGTCACGGAAGGCTTCTTGGTTAATGGTCAAGAAAGGCGGAAAAGGACAAAAATATATGTGCATGGAGGAAAGTGGGAAAGAGGAGTATCTTACTCTTCCTCATTCAAAATCATTTGTGGACAGGAGAGTGTATGTGGCTGGCAGGATAGCCGCAGGGTACACACACTCGGGTCGAAGCTGTCGATCTTGGGTTTGAATCTCGGCCGAGCTATAAGCTGTTGTCCTGGTGTTTCACAAGTCGGGTGAGTCATCAAAGTGTGTGCCTTCAGATGGAGGTTAAACAGGAATTCCATCTGCCAGCATTGGTTGGTGGATCTTAAAGTCCTTCCTGAAGAGAAGCTAAACTATCACTGGTAGCGTGGCCAAATCCAAATTCCTGCCCGAACTTCTGCTGTGAATGTAATAGCAAACCACCAGTGTATACTTTTCCTCGGAATATGCTTTCACAGCACCGAAAGAGGAAAAAAAATTATCTCACTCCTCTCTGCACATGTGTGATCAGGATGGATTCAGAGCCAAGCTTCTGTTGGACTGCAGGTCTATTTTACACTTAATTTTCAAAATATAACATTCAATTTAAATCAAGTTGTTCCTCGATCATAAACTGATATTTGTGGAAAGGACAAACAGTGCTTTATCTCTCAATTGCTTAACCTCACTGTTCGCTTTGTGTGCGTGGGGTAAATATCGGAGGTCCTGAGTCTATTTTTATACAAACTAGAAGATAAGACCATTCACTTCGCTGATGGAAATACCAATCTTTGCTGTGATGGATCATCAATAGGGCAAGAACAAAAAGGAATCCTGGGAGTGCGGGGATAACCAGCATCACAAGTTGGCATTTGCAGTTTCCTCACGTGTGCCCACGTACCCACACTAAAAAAAACAATGTTTTCATCACAAGCCTTCCCAGGAGTTCCATGAATCCACCGTAGTTCGATGAATTTAAATCCGTTCTCAAGTTATCACAAGACAAACAAACAGACAGACAGACAGACACGGCTCCTATCATAACACAGATTGCAAGGATACCTGTAAATTATCGAGAGATGAATGTGTTTCATGGGATTGAATTGGAGGAATCATGAACAATGGACTCAGGTGGGATCACCAGCGAGGTCAATCCAAAATTTAAATCTTCAGAACTGCAGATTATTTCATAGTTTGGAGATGTTTAAGATGTTTCTAAAATGTTGTTTCTTACCTGGATGGTTGTGGCACTTTGATGCTTTGTTTTCAAATCCTTCCTGGCTCGATATCCTCTGTATCCTGATTGGATGGTGATGACTGCCCCTTCCGTGGCAGGGTCGCCAAGGAAATGACTATTCATGCCACTTGTCTCAAGCCAATGGGAAAACACCACATCAACATGACGTGGAGATGTTTTCTTGGTGATGCTCAAACTCAAATCACGTGATGTGGTGCCACCATCATGACCAACTCGAGGTTGAATTACTTTTCCCATCTGCACTCGTCGCTGGTGCTCAAGAGCTGAGTCTCGATCACATTTGGGACGTGTACATGGACTGTGAGAACTCGTCCTGCTGGAATGTCCCTGAGAGCTCAGAGAGCTTGATTGAGAAGAGTGCACCTGGAATGTAACTTTCAGATGGTTCTTCGTTTTGTATCCACAGTCGTTTGCCTACAGAGAAAAGGATAAATTTAAATGATGGGAGAAGCTTCATTCAACCAAACACAGTGGAGAAGGATTTGGATTCACATCACGTGGAGATGGTTATCAGTTCGAAGTTAAATTTTTTTTTAGCCATTCACAGCACTTGGTTTCACAATCACGTGTCAAGACAGGCATTGTGGGTATATTTCTCAACAATCGAAGCTTTATACACATAATCTGATTCCAGGAGCGATATTCATTTTAAAAGTTGATTGATGACAAAGAAAAGCACAAAGAAAAATATGGGATATGAGTAATGTTGGAGAAAAATGAAAGATTTCGATATTATAACCAACAGTGAACTGTTTGGAATTCCCATCTGAATCCAGGACTCATGAAGTGAGACCCCATATTCAAATGCCGAACACTATTCTGGTTTGTTCCTGGTCTGATTAACATGAGTATCATTCACAGAATGGTGATCTCGTGTATTATGATGTCACGGAAGGCTTCTTGGTTAATTGGTAGAGCAGGAACTTTTAAAATGGAAATGTTCAAGAAAGGTGGAAAAGGTCCAATAAATATGTGCATTGAGGAAAGTCGGAGAGAGGGGTATCTCACTCGTCTCACTCAAAATCATTTGTGGACAGGAGAGTGGACATGGCTGGCAGGATAGCCGCAGGGTACACACACTCGCGTCAAAGCTGTCTATCCTGGGAAAATGCTTTGACAGAACCAATGCTCTGCGAAGGAGATGGAACACCAGACATCAGAGAGAGAGACGGCTGACACATGCAAGCATTGAAACATCCCTAACATGATGAGAGATAGAGATAGAGATAGAGATAGAGAGATCATAAAACACGTGACCCCACAATGCTTGAGAAACAACGACATGGGCGGGGTCAACAAACGGCATAATTGATTGGTCATGATGATGTACAATGCCCTCATATTTTGTCCAGGTATTGATCAAAGGAAGGGTTTGAAATTGCGAAAAAGGCAATTTTGTGTTCTGCAGTGTTTAAATATCTATCTATAATTCCAGCAATGTGTGTGTGTATGTGTGTGTGTGTGTGTGTGTGTGTGTGTGTGTGTGTGTGTGTGTGTGTGTGTGTGTGTGTGTGTGTGTGTGTGTGTGTCTGTGTGTGTGTGTGTGTGTGTGTGTGTGTGTGTGTGTGTGTGTGTGTGTGTGTGTGACCGCTGTTTCTCGACAACCACTGGTCTGATCTAATTCAAACTTGCCAGGTATATTGCTGAGGACCCGAGTATGTGCCTTTTCAAGGTTTGATATTAATCGGACAAGTGCTTCCCGAGTTATGGCCATTTATTTACCACACCAATGATAAGACACGTGGCTGCGTAGGCCGGTGCGTGGCCGGCCGACGATGACGTCACGTGCCGTGCCGGTTACGATGGGGATCAGTGCCTTAGTTACCGTGGTGTCGGAGCGGCAATGGTCAATGGCAGCAAATATCATGGCAAGTAAAGACATGGAGGTAAACTTGATTTCAAGTTGGATTTTATTTAACTCTGTGTGTGTAAGTATCACAGCAGTTGTAACTTCAATGCAAGCGATAATTCGTGGAATGCATGTGAACATTCCGTACGGGCACGCACCACTTCCGGATAGTGATGACTTAATGTGTTCTCATAATTTCCTGATTTCTCATGCGCATTTATGGATAAACACCCAATCCAGTCGTCATTTCGGAAAAGGAACGAGAGCGAAGGAACGGCCTGTGTGGTTATTTGAAAGTTTTTTGTTGTTGTTTTTTGGGGGGGTTTGCACGTACGGCCACGCACGTACGGGCACGCGAGAGCGAAGGAATGGCCTGTGTGGTTGTTTCTTCTGGCTCGCGGTTTGAAAGATTTTATTTATTTTTCATTGCATGTCCGGCCACGCACGTACAGGCACGTACCAGTATCATTAAATTTAAATAAAATAAAGATTTCAAAGGTCGAAGAAAAACAAGCTCAAATGAGCTAAGATTCTCGTCCTCTTAATGATGACGTCATGAAAACGAATATGATATCATTGTGATGTATCAGGTTTGCGATAAATTATCAGTGCTCATGCTCGGCTTGATTCCCACAAACAAAATTCAAACAGCTTGCCTAGTTTCGGAGATAATGGTATGGGCGATTTCCATTCGTGGCGATATTATGACGTCAACTTTTTTCCAGGAAGAATTTCCAAAATCGGAGATGTTTACTGCCTGCGTGTGGGCTTTCTGCATAGACATGGCAAGTTTCACGAAGATCCGATGAAAACTCTGGGTTGTGAAACAAAAAATGTCAAGAAATAGGAATGACGTCATAAAAATTGATATGACGTCATAGTGATGAATCATATGTGCGGTAATTCATCTCTGCTAATGCCCTGCTAATTCCCGCAAAGAGAATTCAAAAGGCTTGCCTAGTTTTGTCGATAATTTTTTAGGCGATTTCCATTCGTGGAGATATTTTGACGTTATAACTTTTTTCAGGGAGGACTTTTCAAATTCGGAGATGGTTACTGTCTGCGCAGGGAATTTTTACATTTCTATGCCAAGTTTCAGGAAGTTTCGATGAAAACTGTAGGCTGTGAAACAAAAAAGTCCATAAGAAGAAGATGAAGAACAACAACGTGAGTAAGACTTCGAGATCCTACACGAGGATCTAAAAATTTCGAGGAATTTACCGCTGTTGACTCAGCGTCTTTAACACCACCTGAATGAACACGTTACATTGTTTTTGTGTCCTTTGTGACATCCTTAAAACCATCAAGTTCCCTGTTTGGAATGATTTTCAATTTTGTTTCACTTCCAAAGAGGGAGAAAGAGGAAAAAATTCTCACTCCTCTCTGCACATGTGTGATCAGGACAGATTCAGAGCCAATGTACTGTTGGACTGCAGGTCGATTTTACAGCATGTTCAAAATCTAACATTGAATTTAAATCAAGTTGTTCCTCGATCATAAACTGACATTTGTGGACAGAAGGACAGACAGTGCTTAATCTCTCAATTGCTTAACCTCGCCGTTCACTTTGTGTGCGTGGGGAAAATATTGGAGGTTCTGAGTCGATTTTTATACAAACTAGAATCTAAGACCCTTCACTTCGCTGATGAAAATACCAATCTTTGCTGTGATGGATCATCAATAGGGCAGGAAGAAAAAGGAATCTTGGGAGTGCGAGGATAACCTGCGTCACAAGTTGTTGTTTGCAGTTTCCCCACGTGTACCCATAAAAAAAAATTTTCATCACAAACCTTCCCAGGAGTTCCCTGAATCCACCATAGTTCGATTAATTGAAATCCGTTCTCAAGTTATAACAAGACAAACAAACAGGCAGACAGACAGACACGGCTCCTATCATAACACAGATTACAAGGATACCTGTAAATATTGAGAGATTAATGTGTTTGATGGGATTGAACTGGAGGAATCATGAACAATGGACTCAGGTGGGATCACCAGCGAGGTCAAACCAAAATTTAAATCTTCAGAACTGCAGATTATTTCATAGTTTCGACATTGTTTAAAATGTTGTTTCTTACCTGGATGGATGTCGCACTTTGATGCTTTGTTTTCAAATCCTTCCTGGCTCGATATCCTCTGTATCCTGATTGGATGGTGATGACTGCCCCTTCCGTGGCAGGGTCACCAAGGAAGTGACTATTCATCCCACTTGTCTCAAGCCAATGGGAAAACACCACATCAACATGACGTGGAGATGTTTTCTTGGTGATGTTTAGACTTAAATCACGTGATGTGGTGCCACCATCATGACCAACACGAGGTTGAATTACTTTTCCCATCTGCACTCGTCGCTGGTGCTCAAGAGCTGAGTCTCGATCACATTTGGGACTTGTACATGGACTGAGAGAACTCGTCCTGGTGGAATGTCCCTGATAGCTCGGAGAACTTGATTGTGAGGAATGCACCTGGTTTGTAAATTTGTTTCCTGTTGATTCGGACTGAAAAGAAACCATGTCATTTCCATCACAGAGGTTCTTCAGATGCTTCCTCGTTTGGTAACCACGGTCGTTTGCCTGCAGAAAAAAGGTCAAATTACAATGATGGGAGAAGGTTCATTCAACCAGTCACAGTGGATGAGAGTCCAGATTCACATCGGTTGGAGATGGTTATCAGTTTATGGTTAAGTTAATATATCTTGTAGCCATTCACAACACATGTATCGACAATTGGTGAAAATAATTATGCATGGGTTTTTTTAATTATCTGAGTGCCACTCCTTCCTGCCCAACACATGATTGGATTCCAGGAATTATTCTTTTATTGAGGTTTGAGCAACAACGAAAAGCAAAAACAACTCGAACAGTAGTCGGGAGACCCCAGACATACGCCAGGTGGAACAGTTTATGTTTTATATCCCACTGATAGGTCGGATCTCGATCCATAACTTCCACAATCTAATCGGCTTGTTCTTGTCACCTCCTCACCTCATCCACCAAGTTTTGTCTGACTCCGTCCACAACGTTTTGAGATGTCGTACTATGTATCGTTTTTAGCCCGATCACTCACTTGTGAGGAATCAATCAAAAAATTATCGCATCCCGATCTTCACCAAAATATAATCATCGCTGATACTCGAAACAAATGACAAAATCCTGCCTTGACAGTGTCGCGAGTGGTCTCCTCTGTTTGGAGGTTCCTTGACACCAGGTTACACTGCTTGCGATCTTGAGTGTAGTTGTTGCTGTCTGGGCAGCAGTATTTGCACTGTCCACAAATTGATGAGGTACTTTGGACATTTCAGGTGAATGACTATCTTTGGATGTGAAATGGCAACACCAGGTGATTGTCGACTCATCTGAAATGATTTTTTCCCCACTCATGGGAAATATTGTCATTGTGAGTGACAGTTAGAATAATTTTTGAATTTTTCGACATCTCACACTCAGCAGGGCATTTCCCACAGAGGAATTTCCTCCTCCCCATCGATGCCAACCTTTGGGGCTTGCCCATGTTCTGTCCTTGTAAATGCTGAATGCCAAGCGAGGAAGCAGCACACACCATTTTTAAATCTGTGGTTTCACTCGGCTGGGGTTTCAACAGCCGACCTCTCAGACTCGGTGCGGACGCTCCAGCCATCACACCAATCGAGTTTCAAATCCCAGTTCAATTTGCCAATCTGCCTGAATATTTCTTCTGTCCAAGTCTGTCTATCCATTTTCTTTGTACACATCCACTATACCATCTGAGGTTCTTCGAGTACACAATGAGTGCATTGTTGTCAACTTGCACAAAACAAGGATATCAGGGACCCACGATGATGCAAGCTTGACCTCATGATCATGAAGCTTGCACTCAATCATGTGAAGCAGGAAGTGAGAAGATGAAGACATCAATGGACTTTTTCCTGAATTCCATGGACAGTCGTACACAATGGACAAATCACAATTACGTATGGCTCAAACTTATCACCAAACTTGCTGATCCATGTTGTAAGAACAAACCATCCCAAAATGTAAACCTGGTGTATTTCTATCCATTTCATATCTCGAGGGTTGTTGAACAGAAAATGCATAAAGTGGTGCTCTTACCTGAATAATTGTGTCACTTTCGTGCTGTTTTTGGAACTCATTCCCGATGACGTGGTCCTTGTATGATGCTCGAATAGCACCGACTTCACCATTGTTTACGGAACCTGGCAAGACTCTCTTCTTCATCCCTGTTCCACACGAGTCGTCGGTCCCGTGGTAAACCATGATTGGGATGACAGCATTTATCAGCCCAACGTGGCTGTTGAATTTGGAATGAGGGTTTTTCAGCGATTCCTTCATTTTGAATTGAATATTTGCATTCTTTTTCTTTATTAATGCTCGAGCATTTCCTTGCTGCAAATGGTTCACCAATCTGTATGGAGATACCGGTGATACTCGATGGTTCAAGATCTTGTCAGACCAGTGATAATATCCGTTGTTGAGGTCATTCTGCAACTGGGATTGCCCAAGAGACAGTGTGCTTGCCGTGTCGTTCAGGGTTCCCTTGTTCTGCTGCTCATGACGTCTTCCGTGTCGGCAGGAACAATGGCACAGCATAACATTCCGTTTGTTTTTGTGCCATGCTTGAATATGCTGTCGTTGATTCAACAAGCAATGCCAGTCTGTTTGGGAGAGTTGAGGGTGTGGGGTGGGGCAGTGGAACCATGGCCATGTTATTGAGTTAAACATATTAATGTAATTATTATCATTAATGGAAAGTGAATGCAATTCCAAGGCAATTACAGGAGGTTTAACTTACTGTGGGTCTGTTGCCAACATCTCCTGTCCTCACGAATCTTCTTGAAAGCAAGAAATGTCTGCAAGACACAGAGCAGCAACAACAATACAATTTAAAACAATGATTCTCACTTCCTGTGACTTCCATCAAATTCTGCACATTCTAAACAAGGAATCAGGGAAAAGGGTATTTCACTTGTTCAGTTTGCATCGTTTCCACATTCCATTCTGTATTCAAGCAACTCATTTTGTCCTGTTGGCTTTTCTCTACAGCAACACACTTGTGTGTCTGTCGATCCATCCGCCCGTGTGTAACTCCACTTTCCACCCATTGGTTGGACAGCTGGTCGGACTCCATCCACAATTGTAACCTGTAAAATCATACGGCTGCCATGTTCGTCCGATGCCAAGCCAAATATGCCGTCGGAGCTGTCATCGTTCACAATCGCCATGCCCTCTCGATAAGTTTTCCCTTCAATGTGAAATAACCAAAGCGACTGTTTCAAGGATCATCAAGTATCGAAAGGTTGGAGCCATTCTGCATCACCGTGCCGTGTGAACTCCACACAACATGAAGGCCACACTATGTAGAGCCCTCAGTCTTCAGTCCTTAGGCTTCAGGCATCTGGTGACAGCCTATGTGCCAATGTAATTGGAATCTATCCGAGCTGTATAACCACAATGTATAATATAGACACATGCACAGTGTCCATTGTAATTGGAATCTAACCGAGCTATATAACCACTATGTATTATATAGACACATCCACAGTGTCCATTGTAATTGGAATCTAACCGAGCTATATAACCACTATGTATTATATAGACACATCCACAGTGTCCATTGTAATTGGAATCTAACCGAGCTGTATAACCACAATGTATTATATAGACACATCCACAGTGTCCATTGTAATTGGAATCTAACCGAGCTGTATAACCACAATGTATTATATAGACACATCCACAGTGTCCATTGTAATTGGAATCTAACCGAGCTATATAACCACGATGTATTATGTATACACATCCACAGTGTCCATTGTAATTGGAATCTATCCGAGCAATATAACCACTATGTATTATGTAGACACATCCACAGTGTCCATTGTAATTGGAATCTAACCGAGCTATATAACCACAATGTATTATATAGACACATCCACAGTGTCCATTGTAATTGGAATCTATCCGAGCTATATAACCACAATGTATTATATAGACACATCCACAGTGTCCATTGTAATTGGAATCTTACCGAGCTATATAACCACAATGTATTATATCGACACATCCACAGTATTTTTTTTGTCTACTTTGTCGAGGCTCGTATGAGAGCGAACACACAACGCACATCAAGGGGGGCATGAGACAAGAGGGGAGGGAGTGGGAAGGACAAAATAGTGGGAACAGAGACATTTGGAGATCTGTGGAAGGGAGAGGGATGGGACGGGGAGCATGGGGAATATAAGATTGACATTACAGGGACTTTCAGGAACGAAAGGAGGGAATTTGAAGGAGGGGGGCTTAGGTGCATTATCGGGGTAGAAAAGATCGAGGATTTGGATGGGGGATGATAAGAGGTGGTGGTGAACAGCTGTTTTGAAGGCCTGGAGGGAAGAATGGGAATGAATAGAGCGAGGGAGTTTATTCAAAGGCGGGAAAAAAGAGGAATGAAAGAGGGAACGTGAGCAGTGATTCGTGATTTTGGTAGTTCTACCAGAAGGGGTTGTTGGCGGACCTTGAGCGCCCTGCAGAAATGTGGTGGGGACAAATTGCAGAGAGAGCAGGGGGGGCGAGGCTGGAGAGGAGACGGTAGAAGACAGAAAGACCACCGACCAACCTGTGGTGATTGAGTGAGAGGTCCAAAGACTCAGCCTCATTGCGGGAGATGCCAATGATCCGAAATGCCTTGGTTTCTACAGCGTGAAGCCGAGAAAGGTGAGAGGCAGTAGCACCAGCCCAGAGGGGAGAGCAGTACTCCATCAGGCTGCGGACAAAACTTTGTAAGTGGTCTGGAGCTCAGGTGGGCCGAAGAAGGACCTTGCACGATGGAGGATTCCTAGTCGGCGACTGGCTTTGGAGGCGAGGTTTGAAACGTGGCTTTCCCAGGAAAGGTCATGGCAGATAGTGAGACCCAGAAGCTTGAAAGAAAGGACTTCTTCCAGAGGATTGTTGAGAAATTGGATGGGGGGTGGGGGTTCTAAACGGTCCTTTCGAAGAGACATTGTGAGAGTGTGAGATTTGTCCGGATTGAAAGACATGTTCCACGTGTTGGACCAGTTTGTGATTTTATCCAGATCTGCAGTGAGCGAACAAGCTGCTGCTTGCCGGTCTGAGGGATGACCTATGCTACGGCTGAGGGTGGAGTCATCAGCAAAGAGATATGGAGGATTTTCCAGAGAGTCGGAGAGACCACTGATGAAAACCAGAAAAAGAACAGGGTCCAGAACGCTACCTTGAGGAACTCCAGCCTGGACAGGAAGGGGGGATGAAAGAACTCCATTTAGGGGCACACGTTGACTGCGACAGGAAAGGAAGTCTGTGAGCCATGAGTGGAGATGGCCTTGACTTTGATAAAATAATATTAAATAATTCCATAAATTCCTCTGGAGAAATGGAGTATTTTTGCTTCAGTCGACTTCGACTTTAAATCTTCAGAACTGCAGTGTTTTTGCTTCGGTCGATTTTTTGCTTGCTTCGAGTTCGTTTTAACTTCGATTTTAATTTTGTCTTCTGTTTTCGCGATCGCTTAGGACGCTTAACACTCAGTTGTCAAAATTCTGGTAAAAATCGGATGTTTTGGAGATGTTTTGAGATTGTATAAAAATATTTCACCCGCCGCGTCACGGCTCGTCACGTGGCACAGGGCGCTCGAGCAGACGCGTCGTTGAGTCATGTAAAGGTTTTGCGTGTGTGCGCTGATGTCATCGCGCTCGCCCCAGCGTCCTTTCGAGTTGGGGGGGCCATCGAGTGTGACCTTTACGTTCCGTTAATCCGTGGTAACTCGAGCTGGAAGAAGCTACCAATGTCAAATTACACCACATGATTCAGGAGGGTGATGGCGAGCGCTGATTAGATTTTGGTCAAAATCGCTCAAAGGTCAAGCTCACAGTGAGGTCAAAGATTTGATTTTTGATGGTTTGGTACAGAATCATCATATAAACTTCTGGTTTGCGTCGCTACCTTCTCTAGAGACAGCTTTTATGAGACAAGGTCAGAGGTCAAGTTGACGATTTCGTAAGTACCAGTCTATGACTGCTTGTTTGTTTGTCTGTCTGTCTATCAGCAACTTTACAGCAAAACGGCTTTTGCAAACACGATCAAATTTAATCCACAGGTGGGCAATGAAGATTGGACGACCCCATTAACTTTTGGGTCCAATTGGATCAAAGGTCAAGGTCAAGGTCACGAAAAGATCAAAATCGTTTTTCGCTCATAACTTCGTCAAAAATGATCTGATTTACTTCAAACTAAGCTTATAGTGAACCTTATTCTATTTGTCATTTATAATCCTACCCATTCCTACAGTGAAAAATGCATATTTGTGAAGATCGGTGGAGTCCTAAGTTTTGGGGGTCATGGTCATCAGTCCAAATTACATATTTTCCATTATTTATCAAAAAAGGTTAGAAATATGCGTGTTTACTATGGAAGACATATATCAAGTCCTTTATTGGCTTTCATTTGACACCATGACCTTTCACCTTACATGGCCTTAAAGGTCAAAATCATTTTACGGTCATAGCTTCGTCAAAAATGGTTTAATTGACTTCAAACTAAGACTAAAATATTCCTTATTCTATTCCTTCTAATCAACATTCAGGTTAAGGATGTATCAAATTTAAATTTGATCCCCAAAATAACTTTATGCCTGAAATGGGTGGGATTTGTTGTGCCTGGTTTGTTTTATTTTCCTGTGAGAAATTGAGGCAGCAATCTGTTGCCTATATACCACCCAATTAACTATGTGGCATTCTCTTGAAGGAGGACTTTTATCATCGAGGTTATGCGGGGCTGTGCTAGTTACCTATATGTTAAAGAAGCTGGATTTCTGCATCCGTCAATCCCTCTGTGTAACCTGCTCTTTTTGCTGTGATATCATTATGGTGTTACATCTGGAACGTCATGACAGCCTTACATCTTCTGCTAAGCTTGGCCTCCATGGATGTGCACGTCATCCCGACATCCACCACACAACCCGTCCCGTCACTTCGCTGACGACAGTTGAATACCATAACCTATAAATCTGACGATTTGATGCCCCGAGGCGACATGCTGAATGCCAGATGCAAGGAACGGGATGATGGACTTGGCAAGATGGCGGTGTAAAAATAGTGTTAGAAAGAGTTCTAAGCCTTTATAACAGTTTATGACTCAATGTGAACAGCACTTTGCAAGTTGAAAAAATAAACGATGCAAGTTCCATCCCTGGTGGTGAACCAGTCGGTGGGCGAGCCAGTCGCTGAGCGAGCCAGTTGGTGACCGAGCCAGTCGGTGAGCGAGCCAGTCTGTGGGTGAGCCAGTCGGTGACCGAGCCAGTCGGTGAGAGAACCAGTCGGTGAGCAAGCCAGTCTGTGGGTGAGCCAGTCGGTGACCGAGCCAGTCGGTGAGCGAGCCAGTCTGTGAGCGAGCCAGTCGGTGAGCGAGCCAGTCGGTGAGAGAACCAGTCGTTGGGTGAGCCAGTTGGTGGGTGAGCCAGAGGTGGGTGAGCCAGTTGGTGGGTGAGCCAGTCGGTGGGTGAGCGAGTTCAGAAAGAGGTTCACATGTTTGATAACACAGCGTAGTCCATATTTATTTTGTTTTAAAATGTAAAATCTTCTCAACCAACATTGAAAATCAACCGTGATTGTCACGTTCTTTGAATGATCATCATGTTAAATTTACATCTTTACTTCTTGATACTTTAATTGAATTTCGATTTGTAATGATTGTGTAATCAAATGCTTGAGATATAACAATTCCAAGTCTGTTCTGGGTTCAATTCCAGACCCCATGATATACCTTTGGAATGGTGATCCACTGCAGACAGGCCATTATATTTAGTCACGTGACACTGAGCTGGAGTGAAACAACGTGAGCTGAATTTTGTATTTGGTTTTATTCATTTTATTTCGAGACATTTCTGGACAGTCTTGTAAAGTGAGAATTTATTCCAATGAGTCAGTTAGTGGTGATAAAGGGCTTTCCAAAACAGGCACACACACACACAAACAAACACACACACACATACACACACACACACATACACACACACACACACACAAACACACACACACACCCTTACCTCAATCAGATTTTTTAAGATCCAGGTCAAAAGAGCTGAGATGATGGAGCTCACGAGGAAGATGTTTAGAACGTCGGTTTCACTCCATAAAATCTGTAATGAGGTTAGCCCTGTGCAGACAAACAAACAAAAACAAGAGGAGGTTAACAAGCGAAATTTGGGGATCTTTTGATAACACTAGAAAAGTGTGATATTAACACAGTCGATGATTGTGATGTTAACAGAGTCGAGAAGAGTGATATCAAAAAAGAGTCGATGAGTGTGATGTTAACAGAATAGATAAGAATGATGTTAACATAGTAGATGAGTGTGAAGTTAACAGAGTTGATGATTGTGACGTGAACATAGTAGATTAGTGTGACGTGAACATAGTAGATGAGTGTGATGTGAATATAGTAGATGAGTGTGACGTTAACATAGTAGATGAGTGTGACGTGAATATAGTAGATGAGTGTGACGTTAAGATAGTAGTTCAGTGTAACGTTAACATAGTGGATGAGTATGACGTGAACATAGTAGATGAGTGTGACGTGAATATAGTAGATGAGTGTGATGTGAATATAGGAGATGAGTGTGATGTGAACATAGTAGATTAGTGTGACGTTAACAGAGTAGATGAGTGTGACGTTAACATAGTAGATGAGTGTGACGTGAATATAGGAGATGAGTGTGACATGAATATCGTTGATGAGTGTGACGATAACAGAGTAGATGAGTGTGACGTGAACATAGTAGATAAGTGTGACATTAACATAGTAGACGAGTGTGACATTAACAGAGTTGATGAGTGTGATGTGAACATAGTGGATGAGTGTGACGTGAACATAGGAGATGAGTGTGATGTTAACATAGTGGATGTGTGTGTCGTGAACATAGTAGATGAGTGTGACGTTAACATAGTGGATGTGTGTGTCGTTAATAAAGTTGATGAGTGTGACGTGATCAGAGTAGATAATCCCCTCTGTTAACTTCCCTCCATTTTCCTCACTCAATCTTCACTCTCTCCACACCCACTCGGATCTCATCATTAGTGATGGATCCTTTTCAATTATTAAATCCTGGGAGCCACATTTGATCTGTTTTACACGGAACTTGTACAACAGAGGATGATCCGTGTTGCTTGGACATTATCACGACTGTGACATATCGAGAAATCATCAAGTTATTGATAACTAAACAAGACAAATCGATTGGATGATGAAGAGTCACTTACGTTCTTTTGAAAATGAAGTTTCACCTTTCAGGAACTGCAAGAACACAAAAATCAAAAATGTTAAACTGTGCAAGGTTTTCACTCACAGATCTTCAAGTTCAACCCAAGTCCAACAAAACAAGAATAAAAAATTCAAATAACTCTCGTTAATTTACACACGAGCACTCGAGTCCTTGTGCATCATTCCACGAGATGTAATTAATTAAATCGGGAAGTGAATCGAGGAAATAACAGAACATGTAATTGATGAACATACAATGGCATGGGGGGAGGGAGGGACGAGGGGAAATACAAGATAGACTATCCCAACGGTGTTAATCCGGGTAATATTAGGGTTGGGCACACATCGACTTTTTCTCTGTTGTCCCGTTAAAAGGAGTGTTTTTTTATGGCCCAATTTCACGCTGATCACGAATCCGTTGAAACTTTTGACCTCGTATGATGTCTTAGGAGGATTTGTAATGATTTGTCTGAGTAAGACATCATCCTTGGTCAAGTTTCAACGGATTCGTGATCAGCGTGAAAAACGGCCATAAAAAACACTCATTTCAACGGGACAACAGAGAAAAAGTCGATGTGTGCCCAACCCTAATATTACATGCCCTAGTAAGCACCAATTATCAAATTTTACCTGAAAAGTGGGTAAATTTGGTGGCCATTTTGAATTTTTGCATTTTACCAACCTAACACATCATCCGATGTCAAAAAGTGCAATGGATTCGTGATCAGCGTGAAATTTGGCCATAAAAAACACTCCTTTAAAAAAAAGTATGGTTGTATGCCCAACCCTAGTAATAATGAACTAACTGTTCCACCACCAATGAGGAAATAACTATTTAATAAATTACTCCTTTTTATAAAAACACAAAACTCTGTAAAACAAAGCCTTGCGTGGTTTAACGTCCCGTGGGATGAAGGTGTGTGTATTTGTCGAGTGGGTGTGCGATCATACCTTCAGAAAGGTCGGAAGACCATTTGAAATTTTTGTGCAGAAAGAGTGAAAAATCCCTCGAGGTTTCTGAGGGTCAGGTTTCTGTGTGAGGGACACAAGAACAAGAAGAATTGGGAATTAGTTAAAGTTGTTTCACCGAAATGGGGACAAATGATCAGTTGTCCCTCAACGATTGTGACGTGTGATGAAGGTGGGGGGGGGGGTGGTTGTGTTTGTGGTTTTGTGAGTGATATGTGGTTGTGTATGTCGTTGTTCTGGCCTGCTTGGGTGGCTGTGAGTGTCTGTCCTGGTGTACATTTATATCTTCTGGGATGAAAGTGTACAATTCTGGAGTGGTTTGTGTGATCTTACCTTCAGCAAGAAGGATGGAAGAATTTTAGAAAGATTATTCCACAAAGACTGGAAAGTCCCTTGAGGTTCCCGAGGAATGGCTTGCTGTGTGATGGAAACAAGAAAACAAGAATAGAGAATGAATCAAAGATATTCCACTGAAACTGTGATGAGTGTGTTCAGGGTGAGCTGCACTCAGGGAAGTATTTTGTCGATGTTCGTTCAGCATGAGATTCGTGCTGTTCTGGGTTCAACTGGGTGAGTGGTAATTTATTGGAATCAACCACACGTGTGGACTGGCAGGATGTATGAACCACACCAGCAAAGGTAAACTGATCATCCCCTCGCTGATTGTATCGACCGGTTTGCACCGACAGGGAAGGGATGGGAAATGTTTGGTGACAATCCCACATCAGGGATTTGAACCTGGGATCCCAACAAACTGACCGTAGGTGGGAACATTTAACTACCTGACCCACAGCCCTCAGGAAGGTGAGTTTGTGGAGGAATGATCGCTGCCATACCTGAATATAATGAAGGGGGATCGGAAGGTTCTTCAAGATTGTTTGGAAAAGCTTCACAGAAACTTCCCAGAGATCCTGCAGGACACACAAGGAGAAGGGAATTACCAACACTGGTCAACGTGATGTAAACCCAACCTAAACCAACATCAGTCAACGTGATTTAAACCCAAACTAACTTAGAGCAGTCAACAGATTTAAATCCACACACCACTCAACATGATTTAAACCAAAACTAACTTACACCAGTCAACATGATTTAAATCCAAACTAACTTACACCAGTCAACATGATTTAAACCCAAACTAACCTGCACCAGTCAACATTTTTTAAACCCAAACTAACCTACACCAGTCAACATTATTTAAACCCAAACTAACTTGCACCAGTGAACATGATTTAAATCCAAACTAACTTACACCAGTAAACATGATTGAAACCCAAACTTGCTTTCACCAGTCAGCATGATTGAAACCCAAGCTAATCTCCACCAGTCAACATGATTTAAACGCAAACTAACCTTCACCAGTCAACATTATTTAAACCCAAACTAACATAGAACAGTCAACATGATTTAAACCTCAAAGAACATAGAACAGTCAACATGATTTAAACCCAAACTAACTTTCACCAGTCAACATTATTTAAACCAAAACTAGCTTACACCAGTCAACATGATTTAAACCCAAACTAACCTTCACCAGTCAACGTAATTTAAACCCAAACTAACATAGAACAGTCAACATGATTTAAACCTCAACAAACATAGAACAGTCAACATGATTTAAACCCAAACTAACCTACACCAGTTAACATTATTTAAACTAAAAACTAACCCACACCAGTCAATATGATTTAAACCCAAACTAACCTGCACCAGTCAATACAATTTAAAGCCAAACTAACTTACACCAGTCAACATGATTTAAACCCAAACTAACTTACACCATTCAACATTATTTAAACCCAAACTAACCTGCACCAGTCAACATGGTTTAAACCCAAACTAACCTACACCAGTCAACATTATTTAAACCCAAACTAACCCACACCAGTCAACATGATTTAAACGCAAACTAGCTGACACCAGTCAACATGATTTAAACGCAAACTTGCTTACAACAGTCAACATGATTTAAACCCAAACTAACCTTCACCAGTCAACGTTATTTAAACCCAAACTAACATAGAACAGTCAACATGATTAAAACCGAAACTAACATAGAACAGTCAACATGATTTGAACCCAAACTAACTTTCACCAGTCAACATTATTTAAACCCAAACGAAGTTTCACCAGTCAACATTATTTAAACCCAAACGAACTTACACCAGTCAACATGATTTAAACCCAAACTAACCTTCACCAGTTAACATTATTTCAACCCAAACTAACCCACACCAGTCAACATGATTTAAACCCAAACTAAGCAACACCAGTCAACATGATTTAAACGCAAACTTGCTTACACCAGTCAACATGATTTAAACCCAAACTAACCTTCACCAGTCAACGTTATTTAAACCCAAACTAACATAGAACAGTCAACATGATTAAAACCGAAACTAACATAGAACAGTCAACATGATTTGAACCCAAACTAACTTTCACCAGTCAACATTATTTAAACCCAAACGAAGTTTCACCAGTCGACATGATTTAAACCCAAACAAACCTTCACCAGTTAACATTATTTCAACCCAAACTAACCCACACCAGTCAACATGATTTAAACCCAAACTAACCAACACGAGTAAATGGCTCCAAATAAAGAGGTCGACGAGGATCACACTGTGTCCGTGGGGATCACACGGTGTCCGTGGGGATTTCACGGTGTCCGTGGGGATTACACGGTGTCCGTGGGGATTACACGGTGTCCGTGGGGATCACACGGTGTCCGTGGGGATTTCACGGTGTCCGTGGGGATTTCACGGTGTCCGTGGGGATTACACGGTGTCCGTGGGGATGTCACGGTGTCCGTGGGGATTACACGGTGTCCGTGGGGATTTCACGGTGTCCGTGGGGATCACACGGTGTCCGTGGGGATTTCACGGTGTCCGTGGGGATTACACGGTGTCCGTGGGGATTACACGGTGTCCGTGGGGATTACACGGTGTCCGTGGGGATTACACGGTGTCCGTGGGCATCACACGGTGTCCATTTTGTTTCCCATTCTCCATGTTCTTCACCACATCACGAACATCCTTCCCATTCCTCTCTCTCTCCCAATCTCTGCCCATTTCCCTTTGTTTGGTTGTGACAGGTTCATAATCCCGATCTGACCCCATCGGGTTAATTGACCCCGTGACGTGAACAGGCCCCAAATACCATCACCATGAACTGTTCTACCTACAAACACTCAACGAGCACCACGTCGGTGATGTGTGGTCCACAGGACCAAAGGACCGTCGGTGATGCGGTGTATAAACGACGGACCAAACGACCCTCCTTGTCCTTCCCCCCAGGGAGTGTTGGAAGAGTTCAGTTTTTGTGTAAAAGTGAAACGAACGTTGATCCTCGTCCTCCTCCACTTCATTACAAGGATCCACACGGAACGTGGACGGGGAAGAGGACACTTGGCCCATCAAGGCTCCGTTACATCAACAACACATAAATTAACCCACAACACCGAACCGAACAACAAACATGGACAAAGGTCCCGGTAATTACATCAACAAACTCACCGTTTACTATTACTCACCCTTGTGGAGATCGTGTGTCGGTGATAAATGGAGTAAATGAGGTGAATGACGGTGAGGAGCACGAGAAAAACTCGTCCACACTTCATGATTCTCACGAACAAATGAGGGATCAGCGTCGTGGGTTCAAATTGGGGGACGTTGGGAACAATGGGGAACCATGGGAAAAATGGCAACAATGGGGAACCATGGGAACAATGGGGAACCATGGGAACAATGGGGAACCATGGGAACAATGGGGAACCATGGGAACAATGGTAACAATGGCGAATTAATTCAGAACGATAAATGATAAAAATAAACATCATAAATATATTTTACAATAAAAATACTGAACATTAACATGAGATTAATACTTTCAATTATAATTATTCACTAAAACGTTTTTTTTAATCCTTCAAATGAACGAATAAGTGGTTGATTTCATTCCCATATCGCCTTCATTCCCGCGGTCACGGATTTCATTTAATTTATTCGCTCCTGGTGTGTTGGGTGAGTCAAAAGTCCCAGGACACCGTTTTCGCTGCTTGTTCAAGATTTGTTTATACACCGCCCCGTCCCTATTCCATCGAGAGCCGCTGTATGACGTCATCTCCAGGCCGGCGAACCTTTGGGTGATCTTAGTTTTTATTCTGTTTTCTTGTTTTGACCAAAATTGAGAATGTTCTTCACACGTCGGTCCGTCTCGTTTGTTAGTTTTTCTGAGTTCGATAACCCGCGAACACTTTCAGGGATCTTCGTAAAACTTCACCAGAGAATTCTGAGGAACAAAAGTGAGGATGTGAATCTTTTTGTGACTCTATCTGTGAAAGGTCAAGGTGACAGTGACGTCATTTGTATGATTTTTGTCATTCCTGTCAGGCGCCCACCTGAGGCCTTCGTGCGAGACACCAAGCGGTGTATAAACACTCTTTCCCAATAGTTTATCCAGTCGATGTATGACGTCATCGCCGGGCACGAAGGAGTGGAGGACTCGGTTTTCTTTCTTTCTTTCTTTCTTTCTTTCTTTTTTGTTTGTCCGTGATCCGTGATCTTTCTGCACCAGTTGCGTGCCAACAGAGCCGGGAGAAGAAAACGTGAACGGAGGAGAAGGAACTGGGTCAGACCATGGATCGGGAGGCGACGCCATTCCGGCAGAAATGACCAGCTCATGGTGGAACTCCGGAACGAGGACCATGCACCCTTCATCAACTTCCTGCGAATGCCCCCAGCGATGTTCGACGAGCTGCGAGCCAGAGTGGGTCCAGGGATAACCAAGCAGTCCACCTTCTACAGGGATCCGCTTGAGCCTGGCATGAGGCTGGCACTGAGCCTGCTGCTGTTGGTGCCGTGACTGTAGTGAGGGGGAAACGATTTCACTCGATCAATGAAAACGATTTAAATTGCCGAGCACCAGCGTCCAAGAACAATAGGTGAGTCACAGCCCTTTATTAAAAGGGAAGTTGCAGCCGTTGAACAGAAAACTTCACGTAATCGTCGACGATACGCTGCCACGCTTTGCATACGTTAGACTATCGTTGGGCAGAGGTTGTGAACGCCGACAACAGGCTAAGCATTCGTTGGTATAAGTTATCTATAAGACAACGAAGCGTTCTGTGCCCGTTACTAATATGTTAAGCATACGACGAAAACTTTAAAAAAAACCTCAAAACTTCAGCGTACGCCAACGTTTTACATACATTTTTATACGTTGCCATTGCTGGCGAAAACGTCAAGGTGTGACAGCGCCTTTAGAAGAGCCATTTGTTGACGCTTTCTCTCCATTTATCCCCTCTTACAGACGGAAAACGTTTGACTTCTTCGTTCGCTCCATTGTCCTGGTGAATAATACACGGGGGAGCGAGCCGAGCATCCTCACTGGCCATATTCATCAAAAATCGTGGCTCAGCTGCCGGTGATTTCCTCCCTGCAGGAAGCTGCCATCTTGGATAACTTCGCTGGTCACATGACAGTCTGACGTAATTTGCATACGATGTCAGCCGATCTATTGGCTGTTGAGGCGTCACGTGGCCCACACGTGATCCGAGTGGAGAAAATTCAAATGAGAGAACGTGGGGAATGCATTGATTTTCAAGATGAAAATACACAATAACTGCACCTATTTGAGTGGAGAACTTTTGGATACGTATGTATTTGGATATATACTATCATATCATCAAGGTTTTGTCTACCCCCCCCCCCCCACCATGAGTGGAGCAAAACTGCATGATACAGCTTACGGCTGATGGCCTCTTTGTGATGTCATCACACTCAAAAACATGTTCAGAGTTTTTATTTAAGTCCAGAAAATTCAGAAACAGGGAGGGGTATCTTGAATAGTGACGGGGTGGTTGGGGAGGAAAACTTTTAAATGATCCCTCTGTTGTTTTTACAAATGAGAGTTGTGTGTCTGACTGTGCCACATGTTTATCACAGTCAGATTTTCAAACATATCCTTTGTTTCGGCTTTGCAACCCATTTATAAACACGACAAACATCCACTTACTCAGGGAGTAGCCTGGGCCCTGGGGTGGGACCATGGCTAATACCAAGGTTAATAATCCCTCGTGTCTGCAGCAGGGGTCAATAAAACACTTGCACTGTGGCACGTGTGCAGTGGAAAATCATCATTCATCTTCCCTCCACTTGGACAAAGTTCCACATGGCCATCTCTGAGAAAAATGCGACACAGACAGACAAATATCTCTCTGACAGGATAGATAGAAGGACATCCAAAAAAAAATTTCTGAGTGAAGGATTTGAAAAATGAGGATTAAATGTGAAGAAGAGTGAAATGCTATTGTGGAACAAAGGAGTTTATTTTTAGAATTTGAAATTCCTGTGAAAGGGAAAAAAAACTTTTTTTCAACCCGTGTATATTGTCAGAATAAAATTAAAAATTACAGGAAAAGGAACGAGCACACAAAGACCATTGCATGATTTTTCAGGCATGTTACATTGCTCTGGGCAAGACGACATGCATCACTGTCCCTTGTTGGAGGCATGGGGGCTGCAGTCCGAACGACAGATGAAATCACCAGGCATCACCAGGCTTGATTTCAACAAAGACCACAGAGTACAATGTGAAGAGAATGAATGAAACGAAACACAACGAAGAACAGCATGCAGTTTTCATTTCCACATGATCTTACAGTGTCAAGAGAAATTGAATTACAATAATTGGACAAACTCTTCTCTCTGGATATCATTTCCAAATCCTATTTTGTTGATTCCTGGTTTGTTGATCACTGAATTATTTTCAACAATCAAAACCCTTTGAAGAAACTGATAAACGATATTCCATTGAGAATGTTGAAAAATCAACTTTAAAAGAAAGCTCTTGTACATAATCTCCAAACCTTTCATGAAAGGTGATTATGAAGTGTCAGACTTGTAAAATGTATTATTATTATTATTATTATTATTATTATTATTATTATTAGGAAACAAGGCATGACACTGATGTGTCTGTGGAACAGTCATTGGTTGGTGTGTCCCATCGATTTCCTTCTCTTTCACAAAATTATCTCAATCCACAAAAGTCAAAAAATTAAATTCGATCTCAATTAGAAGAAATGAAAAACAAAGCAACACAAACAACTGGAGATTTAGTTTGGGAACGAAGGCTCAGTGGAAGAGTTTCATCCACAGATGATTCGTACACCGAAACTGTGCTGAAGAGTCCCCAAAACACCGTTTTTATCATCTCTGAAGTCTCACTTGGAATCACGAACAAACTTTCACGAGTGATGAAAATTCTTCACAAAAATACCCAGAAAATGGTTGATTATTGTCAGGATTTACAAGGAATGGGCAAGATAGAAACAAATAAGGTCGTACGATACGTCGATGAAGTGATGGAATACTTTAATAATTGTTTCTGGAATTACACACATACAATCAGTAAGACAGAAACAAACAAGGTAATACAATATGTAGATGAAGTTATGGACAAAGTCAATGACCAAAAGGATTCCCTCGAGGAATCTGGGAATTTACTACATGGAAATGGTCCAAGTATGATTAAAGATGTTTCTTTGACCGGTTATAAAAACTGCAAATGTGATAAGAAACTGAGAATCATTCATTATCAGAGGATAAATTTGGTTGTTGATAAAGAGAACATTAAAGAAAGTAAAATTGTTAAGAGAGGGAGTGGAATGTTGTTGTTAACAAGAAACTCGGCTTCACTTCACTCACCCTAATTAAGTTCACTGGAGGACAAAGTTCTCCCTAAACTTTGTCCGTCCTTTCAATTTCTCTGGGGTCATTGCATTGAAGTTTTCAGGTGGGGAGTTTGCTTTGGACAAACTACATTAATTCCCGAATTCTGGACAGATTTTCAGGTTAAAAATGTCCATTGGTATGACAACAGAGACGTTCAGAGAAACATTTCCTGCAGCAAGGGTATCTTTGAGCTGATTTAGCCCCAGGTTTGTGAAACGAGTGAGAAGGAAGATCTGCCTCATTCTGGGAATCGTTGACTGGTGCACGAGATGTTTGTGCATGAGAATCTCCCAATTTAGTTCTCAAAAGGGCTTTGCTGGAATATACTTTAGCTTCTTCTTTAAACATGTCGTCTCGTTCATCCTGTTCATGAATTGTCGACATTTTCACCTTTGAATCAAGATCTTTCTTCAACCCGTAACCATGGTCGTTTACCTGAAGTGAAAGGAACAAAATCATTTGATGGTTGAAGCCTCATCCAAACAGTCTCAGTAAATGAGCATTTGTTTAACTTAAGTAAAGGAATCAAGAACAAAAAAAAGAAAAACTTTCACAAAAACACCAGAAAAAGGAGCAAACGAAGAAAAATTGAGAAATAAGAGTATTATTGAAATGAAGGACAAAATGTATTTGTTCAAACCGTTGGTGACTTGTTGGACAATCCCATCTACCCCGAGGGTTCACGCCGCTGCAAACCCTGATCCAAATCACTTATATATACGTTAAGGAGTCGACGTTTTGCCCCTTCCCACTCCTTCAGCACACTGCTGTCTCCACTCCCTTCTGTAGTCTCAGAGGCTTCATCAAGACTTTTTCCAGCAATGGTTTTGAACTGAGAGTTGGTTTCGGGCGGTTTTTCGGTAATCTTCTTCTTCTTCTTTCGGCTGCTCCCGTTAGGGGTCGCCACAGCGGATCATCCGTATGATCCGCATAGTGATTTGGCACGTTTTACGCCGGATGCCGTTCCTGACGCAACCCTGGTCGCCTCTTACGACACAGGGATATGGTACATCTATTTTAACCAGGGTATACACCAGCCCAGTATACTGGTACTCATTTCGCCGACCTCGGAAGGATGACAGGCTGAATCAACCCCCTGGTGTATTAATTCAGTGGCCCAACGGGGCTTGAACTCAGGACCTTTTGGATCCCAAGCCGCTGCCCGAACCACTGCGCCAACACCAGGCTCCTGGGTGGTTTTTCGGTCATATCAGTGCATTTTGCATTTGGAAAAATCTGAGATATATTTAGCTGCTTGAAGAATGCACTCACGATTAAATCACGAGCTTATTCTGATCACTCACGTCTGCATGTGAGATGTCAACAAGCTTCTGTTTGCATTTTTCAAAAACACTATAAAGCTCTATTTGATCATTAAATATTTCATTAACAGTTTGGCATGGTCCTGGTGCTCCAGTCAGTTACATTTGCACCTGTACAAGGGATCTGTCAGAGTTAAGCCATAAATAGTATCTCCACCGAAAAGTCAGTAATCGTAATTTAGGGCGGAATATGGTGAGGAGGCCTACTGGAGGACTTGTGGACAAAAAGGCACGTGGAAAGCGTTTCCTTGTTTGAAATGGAGTCATCACAGGCCGTTTTGACAGACAGCAGGCCATGGTGGTGTCATAAACTGTGCAGCGCCGGACAGCAGTGTGATTGTCTGGAAGGTGAAGATACTCAATGATAGTGGGCGGCCAATTTTAGGCTGTGTGCCGGAAGTCGGGTCTGAACAGAGTAAAAGCCGGCACCACACATGTGCATTGATAGATCGAGAGTGGTTGGACTGAAGTTGGGCTTCAAGAAGACTTTTTTCATCGTCTGTCTGTCGCTGTGTGTCCTTATTTTGGGTCTACATTGTCAAGGCTCTCATGAGAGTGAACGCACATGCAAAACAAGGGGCATGAGACAAGAGGGGTGGGAGAGGGATGGGATGGGGGACACAAGATAGACAAGATGGATATTACAGGGACTTTCAGGGAAGCAGGGAGTTTGAAGAAGGGGGAGTTTGGGGTGGAAAAAATTTTAAGGGTGGAGTCGTAAACTTTCTCAATCTGTTTCTGTCTCCCTTTCCATCTCCTCTTTGACAGACGGTTTGAAAGAGTACAAAGGTATCTCCTCATCGCCATCTTCTTCTTGTTGCCGTCATCCTGCCCCGTGGTGCATGAGTCCTGTGCCATACCCACCTGCACAACAATACCATCGTGGTACTCCGAGATATGATTGTGCCTCCTCAATTCCCTGAATGCCATTTTTGCTTCTGGTTTGATTCTGATATTTTGCTTCCAATGGCATGGTTTAGTTTTCTTGTTTCCAAGTTTGATTGTGCTCTCTTTACTTCCACATTTGTGGTTGTCAATCACCAGATATGATCCACATATTTATCATGTCCTGTCCTCCCTTGTTCCCCGTATTAATTTCAAAGAAACCATGATTTGTAAGAAACGTTTTCCCACCTTGTGCCTTCCAACAAGAGCAACCTCCAGGTAAGGTTTTATTGAACGATCCTTGGGTATTTGCGAATGGTTAATTGAACACAGTATACCTCGTTATAATCTGTTGAACACAGTGGGAATTTGGAGATCGTTTGGTCATTCGCAGAGGTCTTAGAACTGTGGCTCAGAGGGTCTATGTTGGCCTGACCTCAAGCATGATAGTACCAAAAAGGGAAGATAGGAACGTCACATGTTGCTACTTGAATTAACTCCATCGCTTACGATGCACAACGTGTGTGCAGATGCAAGAATATGACAATTATTGTGTTTTTTACTTTGGCTTATAAGTTACAGATCCACCAAATGAACGTTTATATTTGACTTAGAGTCATAAATTACTCGACTTAGCAGTGCCTGACAACCCCTCACCACCCAAAATAAATCTCAAGGGGAAATGTTTTTTAAAATGTGAATAAAACGACAGAGAAGGATGTAGATTCAGGGAGGGGTTGCTGATTCCAGATTGCTCGATATTACTTCTAGAACACGAGTATGAGAAAAGACGAATGAACTTTCATCCAAATTGCAAGAAGACCTGCAAATAAGGAGAGATGAATGTGTTTGATGGGATTGATCCAGAGGAATCATGAACAATGGACTCAGGTGGGATCATCAGCGAGGTCAATCCAAAATTTAAATCTTCAGAACTGCAGATTATGTCATCATTTGGAGATTGTTTAAAATGTTGTTTCTTACCTGGATGGTCGTGGCACTTTGATGCTTTGTTTTCAAATCCTTCATGGCTCGATAACCTCTGTATCCTGATTGGATGGTGACGACTGCCCCTTCCTTTGCAGGGTCACCCAGGAAGTGACGATTCATTCCACTTTTATGAAGTCCAGACCAAGACACCACATCAACATGAGGTCGAGATTTTTTCTTAGTGATGTTCAAACTCAAATCACGTGATGTGGTGCCACCATCATGTCCCACTCGAGGTTGAAAAACTTTTTCCATCTGCACTCGTCGCTGGTCCTCAAGAGCTGAGTCTCGATCACATTTGGAACTTATACATGGACTGTGAGAACTCGTCCTGCTGGAATGTCCCTGAGAGCTCAGAGAGCTTGATTGAGAAGAGTGCACCTGGTTTGTAGCTTTCGGATGGTTCCTCGTTTTGTATCCACAGTCGTTTGCCTGCTGAGAAAAGGATAAATTAAAATGGTGGGAGAAGCTTCATTCAACCAATCACAGTGGAGAAGGATTTGGATTAACAACATACGTGGAGATGGTTGTCAGAAGTAGTTACATTTTTTTTCAGCCATTCACAGCACATGGTTTCACAATCACGTGACAAGACAGGCATTGTGGGGATATGACTCAACAATCTAAGCTTTATACACATGATCTGATTCCAGGAGCTATTTCATTTTGAAAGTTGATTAAATAGAAGGAAAAGCACAAAGTAAAATATGGGACGTGAGTAATGTCAGAGAAAAATGAAAGATTTCTGTATTATAACCAACAGTGACCTGTTTGGAATTCCCATCTGAACCCAGGACTCATGAAGTGAGAAACTCATATTCAAATCCCGTACACTATTCTGGTTTGTTCCTGGTCTGATTAACATTAGTCTCATTCACAGAATGGTGATCTGGTGTGTTATTATGTCACGGAAGGCTTCTTGGTTAATGGTCAAGAAAGGCGGAAAAGGACAAAAATATATGTGCATGGAGGAAAGTCGGAGAGAGGAGTATCTTACTCTTCCTCAATCAAAATCATTTGTGGACAGGAGAGTGTGTGTGGCTGGCAGGATTGCCGCAGGGTACACGCACTCGGGTCGAAGCTGTCTATCTTGGGTTTGAATCTCGGCCGAGCTATAAGCTGTTGTCCTGGTGTTTCACAAGTCGGGTGAGTCATCAAAGTGTGTGCCTTCAGATGGTGGTTAAACAGGAATTCCATCTGCCAGCATTGGTTGCTGGATCTTAAAGTCCTTCCTGAAGAGAAGCTAAACTATCACAGGCAGCGTGGCCAAATCCAAATTCCTGCCCTAACTTCTGCTGGGAATGTAATAGCAAAGCACCTAGTGTATACCTTCCCTCGGAATATGCTTTCACAGCACCGAAGCTGTGCGAAGAGTATGGAACATCAGACATCAGAGAGAGACGGCCTGCAGATGCAAGCATTGAAACATCCGTAACACGATGATAGAGAGAGAGGGAAAGAGAAAGAGAGAGACAGAGAGAGAGACAGAGAGAGAGACAGAGAGAGAGAGACAGAGAGAGAGAGACAGAGAGAGAGACAGAGACAGAGACAGAGACAGAGAGAGATATAGATCATAAAGCACGTGACCCCACAATGCTTGAAAAACAATGACATGGGCGTGGCCAACAAAAGGAAAACTTGATTGGTCATGATGATGTAAAATGCCATCATATTTTGCACAAGTATTGTTGAAGGGAAGGGTTTTAAATTGCTAAAAAGGTGATTTTGTGTTCTACAGCGTTTAAATATATCATGAAATGAAAAAAAAGTAAAGATTTCAATGGTCGAAGAAAAAAAAATTCCAGCAATTTACCGCTGTTAACTCAGCGTCTTGAACACCACCCAGAATGAACACGTTACATCGTTGTTTGTGTCCTTTATGACATCCCAAGAACAATCAAGTTTCCTGTTTGGAATGATTTTCAATTTTGTTTCACTTACAAAGAGGAAAAAAAAATTATCTCACTCCTCTCTGCACATGTGTGATCAGGATGGATTCAGAGCCAAGGTACTGTTGGACTGCAGGTCTATTTTACACTTAATTTTCAAAATATAACATTCAATTTAAATCAAGTTGTTCCTCGATCATAAACTGACATTTGTGGACAGAAGGACAGACAGTGCTTAATCTCTGAATTGCTTCACCTCGCTGTTCGCTTTGTGTGCGTGGGGAAAATCTCGGAGGTCTTGAGTCGATTTTTATACAAACTGGAAAATAAGACCATTCACTTCGCTGATGGAAAGACCTATCTTTGCTGTGATGGATCATCAATAGGGCAAGAACAAAAAGGAATCCTGGGAGTACGGGGATAACCAGCATCACAAGTTGGCATTTGCAGTTTCCTCACGTGTACCCACGTACCCACACTAAAAAAAACAATGTTTTCATCAGAAACCTTCCCAGGAGTTCCATGAATCCACCATATTTTGATGAATTGAAATCCGTTCTCAAGTTATAACAAGACAAACAAACAGACAGACAGACAGACACGGCTCCTATCATAACACAGATTACAAGGATACCTGTAAATTATCGAGAGATGAATGTGTTTCATGGGATTGAATTGGAGGAGTCATGAACAATGGACTCAGGTGGGATCAGCAGCGAGGTCAATCCAAAATTTAAATCTTCAGAACAGCAGATTATTTCATAGTTTGGAGATTGTTTAAAATGTTGTTTCTTACCTGGATGGTTGTGGCACTTTGATGCTTTGTTTTCAAATCCTTCCTGGCTCGATATCCTCTGTATCCTGATTGGATGGTGATGACTGCCCCTTCCGTGGCAGGGTCACCAAGGAAGTGACTATTCATCCCACTTGTCTCAAGCCAATGGGAAAACACCACATCAACATGACGTGGAGATGTTTTCTTGGTGATGTAAAAACTCAAATCACGTGATCTGGTGCCACCATCATGACCAACTCGAGGTTGAATTACTTTTCCCATCTGCACTCGTCGCTGGTCCTCAAGAGCTGAGTCTCGATCACATTTGGAACTTATACATGGACTGTGAGAACTCGTCCTGCTGGAATGTCCCTTAGAGCTCAGAGAGCTTGATTGAGAAGAGTGCACCTGGTTTGTAACTTTCGGATGGTTCCTCGTTTTGTATCCACGGTAGTTTGCCTGCAGAGAAAAGGACAAATTAAAATGATGGGAGAAGCTTCATTCAACCAAACACAGTGGAGAAGGATTTGGATTAACATCATACGTGGAGATGGTTATCAGTGAGTAGTTAAATTTTTTTTCAGCCATTCACAGCACATGGTTTCACAATCACGTGACATGACAGGCACTGTGGGTCTATTTCTCAACAATCTAAGCTTTATACACATGATCTGATTCCAAGAGCTATATTCATTTTGAAAGTTGATTAATGATAAGGAAAAGCACAAAGTAAAATATGGGACGTGAGTAATGTCAGAGAAAAATGAAAGATTTCTGTATTATAACCAACAGTGACCTGTTTGGAATTCCCATCTGAACCCAAGACTCATGAAGTGAGAAACGCATATTCAAATCCCGTACACTATTCTGGTTTGTTCCTGGTCTGATTAACATTAGTATCATTCACAGACTGGTGATCTGGTGTGTTGTTATGTCACGGAAGGCTTCTTGGTTGATGGTTAAGAAAGGCGGAAAAGGACAAAAATATATGTGCATGGAGGAAAGTAGGAGAGAGGAGTATCTTACTCTTCCTCATTCAAAATCATTTGTGGACAGGAGAGTGTATGTGGCTGGCAGGATAGCCGCAGGGTACACACACTCGGGTCGAAGCTGTCTATCTTGGGTTTGAATCTCGGCCGAGCTATAAGCTGTTGTCCTGGTGTTTCACAAGTCGGGTGAGTCATCAAAGTGTGTGCCTTCAGATGGAGGTTAAACAGGAATCCCATCTGACAGCATTGGTTGGTGGATCTTAAAGTCCTTCCTGAAGAGAAGCTAAGCTATCACTGGCAGCATGGCCAAATACAAATTCCTGCCCGAACTTCTGCTGTGAATGTAATAGCAAACCACCAGTGTATACTTTGCCTCGGAATATGCTTTGACAGCACCGAAGCTGTGCGAAGAGTATGGAACATCAGACATCAGAGAGAGACGGCCTGAAGATGCAAGCATTGAAACATCCGTAACACGATGAGAGGGAGACGGAGACGGAGACGGAGACGGAGACATATCATAAAACACGTGACCCCACAATGCTTGAAAAACAATGACATGGGCGGGGCCAACAAACAGCAAAATTGATTGGTCATGATGATGCAAAATGCCATCATATTTTGAACAAGTATTGTTAAAGGGAAGGGTTTGAAATTGCTAAAAAGGTGATTTTGTGTTCCACATTGTTTAAATGTATTGTTGCGGTTGAGGAAATTCACAAACCACCATTCAGGTCCCGTAGGTGAGATATCTCTGTAAGTACATGTGTAGTTAGCCCCAAACCCGTTTTTTAGAGGGAATAAATGTGATTCATTCGGGCTGCGACCCTTTGAGATAGCCGTTTTTCTGTTCTGTCTTTATTTTGAACCAACCACGTCTCAACCGCCATCACACAACAACCACCAACCACAACGCCGCTTCACAACAACAACAACGCCAACATCCACGATCTTCACCTTCACAACTCGCTCCCGCAAACATCGCATCACCGCCATTCCAAACGGCGCCATGGCCATAAACCACCACCATAAACCCTCCACCACCTTCACCTCCTTCTGCGGCCATTCCCGCACCACCTGTGAGCACCGAGCGTTGGGCTGTTCTGGGCTCGTACAAGACGCGCGCCGAGCCGCGAGTGCAAAATGCGGCCTTTCCGAGGAGAATTCGGATCAGGAATGCTACACGCCCACTTCTGATCCGTCCAATCAGCAAGCGCGGGGCGGTTTGGCCCCGCCTCCAGGCGCGTCTGTGTGGAATCGAGATATGCAAATTCGAGGATCAGGGGCGATTCACGCCCCCTTTTCCTCCGTCCAATGGGCGAGCGTGGCTCCACCCCCGAGCTCGTACTGATCCGGAAATTTGCATATAGGTTCTCCTGCCGGCCTATAAAGCGCCGAGCACGGGGCGAATCTGGGCAGAGTCGGTTTGAGCAGAGTCGGGTTGGAGCGCGGAGTGGAGTCGGGAGGCGAGGGTGGCCAGGTGGTTTGCGGCAGTTGGCTGAGGAGAATTGGGGGAAGAGACCGAGGAGCTCGGGTCCGAGGCAAGGAAGACGGCGGTCGGCGACGAGGTCGCAGTGGAATCGCTCGTCACGGGACCCAAGCAAGCCAGCTAAACTGTTTCCCCCGAGCAGCAATAATTCCCCGCCCCACCTTTTTCCCCCGCGCTGAGATAGTGCGAAAAGGGGGCCGCGTTCCCACCCCACTCCAAGGAGTGCCAACGAAACCCGCGAAGGAGCACGAAGTCGGGGCACCGCCGCGCTGCCACATTTGCGGCTCATCACAAAGACACGGGTAGGATCCACCCGCTCTCGCGGACCTGACCGCTCTTTCAGGTCCCGCTCAAATATTGGCCCACAGGCCCCGTCTGCCCCTTGTCTTTGAGGGTGGCCCTTTTCTTTTGTTCCTGTGTAAACGTGTGTGTGTGGCGCCAGTCTGGTGAAGTAAAACTGTGTGAGTCTTGCCGTGTGTACGCGCAGTCGGTTGAAGATCTGCATTGTTGTGTTACTTTTGTTGCAATTGCTTTATGTGCATTCTGTTTAATTGTATATGTGTGCTCTCCGTGTGCCGCGGAATAAATGTGCATCATGTTGAACTGTTTTCCCGTTTCGCTTCGTCTTTTCTTCAATTGAATCTCCATCTTGCTTCACGTAAAGGGTTGGTAGTGGGTTTAATACGCCCGATAATAAATCGGAACCGTCGAGGCCGAAGATAACACCGCTCGGTTATCCCGATAGTACGGAATGGATCGCTTAAGTGGCCCGTGTCCGGAGTCGACCTGCGGCGAGGTGCGATCGCCCGGTCTACCCTCCGCGTGGGTACTTAGGTAGGTCGAGTTTGGCGAACAACCCTATCCCACGCGGGGGGCCGATTGGCACGATCGAAGTGAGGCCGAAAGGCCCACCCATGACTAGCTCCCGGCGTTGGTCCGAGAGGATCATGACAGAATTATCCATCCAGTGGGCGACGTGCCGCGATTCGAGTTACGTGGCCGTTCGCACGCCGGCGGGCGCGAATTCGCAACAATATCATGAAATTGAAATAAAGTAAAGATTAAAATGGTCGAAGAAAAAAAAATTCCAGCAATTTACCGCTGTTGACTCAGCGTCTTTGACAGCACCAGAATGAACACGTTCCATCGTTGTTTGTGTCCTTTATGACATCCTTAAAACCATCAAGTTTCCTGTTTGGAATGATTTTCAATTTTGTTTCACTTCCAAAGAGATAGAAAGAGGAAAAAAATTTATCTCACTCCTCTCTGCACATGTGTGATCAGGATGGATTCAGAGCCAAGGTACTGTTGGACTGCAGGTCTATTTTACACTTAATTTTCAAAATATAACATTCAATTTAAATCAAGTTGTTCCTCGATCATAAACTGATATTTGTGGACAGAAGGACAGACAGTGCTTAATCTCTCAATTGCTTAACCTCGCTGTTCGCTTTGTGTGCGTGGGGTAAATATCGGAGGTCCTGAGTCTATTTTTATACAAACTGGAATATAAGACCATTCACTTCGCTGATGGAAATACCAATCTTTGCTGTGATGGATCATCAATAGGGCAAGAACAAAAAGGAATCCTGGGAATGCGGGGATAACCAGCATCACAAGTTGTCATTTGCAGTTTCCTCACATGTGCCCATGTACCCACACTAAAAAAACAATGTTTTCATCACAAACCTTCCCAGGATTTCCCTGAATCCACCGTAGTTCGATGAATTGAAATCCGTTCTCAAGTTATAACAAGACAAACAAACAGACAGACAGACACGGCTCCTATCATAACACAGATTACAAGGATACCTGTAAATTATCGAGAGATTAATGTGTTTCATGGGATTGAATTGGAGGAATCATGAACAATGGACTCAGGTGGGATCACCAGCAAGGTCAATCCAAAATTTAAATCTTCAGAACTGCAGATTATTTCATAGTTTGGAGATGTTTAAAATGTTTCTAAAATGTTGTTTCTTACCTGGATGGTTGTGGCACTTTGATGCTTTGTTTTCAAATCCTTCCTGGCTCGATATCCTCTGTATCCTGATTGGATGGTGATGACTGCCCCTTCCGTGGCAGGGTCACCAAGGAAGTGACTATTCATCCCACTTGTCTCAAGCCAATGGGAAAACACTACATCAACATGACGTGGAGATGTTTTCTTGGTGATGTTCAAACTCAAATCACTTGATGTGGTGCTACCATCATGTCCCACTCGAGGTTGAAAAACTTTTTCCATCTGCACTCGTCGCTGGTCCTCAAGAGCTGAGTCTCGATCAAATTTGGAACTTATGCATGTACTGTGAGAACTCGTCCTGCTGGAATGTCCCTGAGAGCTCAGAGAGCTTGATTGAGAAGAGTGCACCTGGTTTGTAACTTTCGGATGGTTCCTCGTTTTGTATCCACAGTCGTTTGCCTGCAGAGAAAAGGATAAATTAAAATGGTGGGAGAAGCTTCATTCAACCAATCATAGCGGAGAAGGATTTGGATGAACATCATACGTGGAGATGGTTATCAGCGAGTAGATAAATATTTTTTCAGCCAATCACAGCACATGGTTCCACAATCACGTGACAAGACAGGCATTGTGGGTCTATTTCTCAACAACCTAAGCTTTATACACATGATCTGATTCCAGGAGCTATTTCATTTTGAAAGTTGATTTATGATAAGGAAAAGCACAAAGTAAAATATGGGACGTGAGTAATGTCAGAGAAAAATGAAAGATTTCTGTATTATAACCAACAGTGACCTGTTTGGAATTCCCATCTGAACCCAAGACTCATGAAGTGAGAAACCCAAATTCAAATCCCGTACACTATTCTGGTTTGTTCCTGGTCTGATTAACATGAGTATCATTCACAGAATGGTAATCTGGTGTGTTATTATGTCACGGAAGGCTTCTTGGTTAATGGTCAAGAAAGGCGGAAAAGGACAAAAATATATGTGCATGGAGGAAAGTGGGAGAGAGGAGTATCTTACTCTTCCTCATTCAAAATCATTTGTGGACAGGAGAGTGTATGTGGCTGGCAGGATAGCCGCAGGGTACACACACTCGGGTCGAAGCTGTCGATCTTGGGTTTGAATCTCGGCCGAGCTATAAGCTGTTGTCCTGGTGTTTCACAAGTCGGGTGAGTCATCAAAGTGTGTGCCTTCAGATGGAGGTTAAACAGGAATTCCATTTGCCAGCATTGGTTGGTGGATCTTAAAGTCCTTCCTGAAGAGAAGCTAAACTATCACTGGCAGCGTGGCCAAATCCAAATTCCTGCCCGAACTTCTGCTGTGAATGTAATAGCAAACCACCTCGTGTATACTTTTCCTCGGAATATGCTTTCACAGCACCGAAAGAGGAAAAAAAATTATCTCACTCCTCTCTGCACATGTGTGATCAGGATGGATTCAGAGCCAAGGTACTGTTGGACTGCAGGTCTATTTTACACTTAATTTTCAAAATATAACATTCAATTTAAATCAAGTTGTTCCTCCATCATAAACTGATATTTGTGGAAAGGACAAACAGTGCTTAATCTCTCAATTGCTTAACCTCGCTGTTCGCTTTGTGTGCGTGGGGTAAATATCGGAGGTCCTGAGTCTATTTTTATATAAACTAGAAGATAAGACCATTCACTTCGCTGATGGAAATACCAATCTTTGCTGTGATGGATCATCAATAGGGCAAGAACAAAAAGGAATCCTGGGAGTGCGGGGATAACCAGCATCACAAGTTGGCTTTTGCAGTTTCCTCACGTGTGCCCACGTACCCACACTAAAAAACAATGTTTTCATCACAAACCTTCCCAGGAGTTCCATGAATCCACCGTAGTTCGATGAATTTAAATCCGTTCTCAAGTTATCACAAGACAAACAAACAGACAGACAGACAGACACGGCTCCTATCATAACACAGATTGCAAGGATACCTGTAAATTATCGAGAGATGAATGTGTTTCATGGGATTGAATTGGAGGAATCATGAACAATGGACTCAGGTGGGATCACCAGCAAGGTCAATCCAAAATTTAAATCTTCAGAACTGCAGATTATTTCATAGTTTGGAGATGTTTAAGATGTTTCTAAAATGTTGTTTCTTACCTGGATGGTTGTGGCACTTTGATGCTTTGTTTTCAAATCCTTCCTGGCTCGATATCCTCTGTATCCTGATTGGATGGTGATGACTGCCCCTTCCGTGGCAGGGTCACCAAGGAAATGACTATTCATGCCACTTGTCTCAAGCCAATGGGAAAACACCACATCAACATGACGTGGATATGTTTTCTTGGTGATGCTCAAACTCAAATCACGTGATGTGGTGCCACCATCATGACCAACTCGAGGTTGAATTACTTTTCCCATCTGCACTCGTCGCTGGTGCTCAAGAGCTGAGTCTCGATCACATTTGGGACTTGTACATGGACTGTGAGAACTCGTCCTGCTGGAATGTCCCTGAGAGCTCAGAGAGCTTGATTGAGAAGAGTGCACCTGGAATGTAACTTTCAGATGGTTCTTCGTTTTGTATCCACAGTCGTTTGCCTGCAGAGAAAAGGATAAATTTAAATGATGGGAGAAGCTTCATTCAACCAAACACAGTGGAGAAGGATTTGGATTCACATCACGTGGAGATGGTTATCAGTTCGAAGTTAAATTTTTTTTTAGCCATTCACAGCACTTGGTTTCACAATCACGTGTCAAGACAGGCATTGTGGGTATATTTCTCAACAATCGAAGCTTTATACACATAATCTGATTCCAGGAGCGATATTCATTTTAAAAGTTGATTGATGACAAAGAAAAGCACAAAGAAAAATATGGGACATGAGAAATGTTGGAGAAAAATGAAAGATTTCGATATTATAACCAACAGTGACCTGTTTGGAATTCCCATCTGAATCCAGGACTCATGAAGTGAGACCCCATATTCAAATGCCGAACACTATTCTGGTTTGTTCCTGGTCTGATTAACATGAGTATCATTCACAGAATGGTGATCTCGTGTATTATGATGTCACGGAAGGCTTCTTGGTTAATTGGTAGAGCAGGAACTTTTAAAATGGAAATGTTCAAGAAAGGTGGAAAAGGTCCAATAAATATGTGCATTGAGGAAAGTCGGAGAGAGGGGTATCTCACTCGTCTCACTCAAAATCATTTGTGGACAGGAGAGTGGACATGGCTGGCAGGATAGCCGCAGGGTACACACACTCGCGTCAAAGCTGTCTATCCTGGGAAAATGCTTTGACAGAACCAATGCTCTGCGAAGGAGATGGAACACCAGACATCAGAGAGAGAGACGGCTGACACATGCAAGCATTGAAACATCCCTAACGTGATGAGAGATAGAGATAGAGATAGAGATAGAGATAGAGAGATCATAAAACACGTGACCCCACAATGCTTGAGAAACAACGACATGGGCGGGGTCAACAAACGGCATAATTGATTGGTCATGATGATGTACAATGCCCTCATATTTTGTCCAGGTATTGATCAAAGGAAGGGTTTGAAATTGCTAAAAAGGCAATTTTGTGTTCTGCAGTGTTTAAATATCTATCTATAATTCCAGCAATGTGTGTGTGTGTGTGTGTGTGTGTGTGTGTGTGTGTGTGTGTGTGTGTGTGTGTGTGTGTGTGTGTGTGTGTGTGTGTGTGTGTGTGTGTGTGTGTGTGTGTGTGTGTGTGACCGCTGTTTCTCGACAACCACTGGTCTGATCTAATTCAAACTTGCCAGGTATATTGCTAAGGACCCGAGTATGTGCCTTTTCAAAGTTTGATATTAATCGGACAAGTGCTTCCCGAGTTATGGCCATTTATTTACCACACCAATGATAAGACACGTTGCTGCATCGGCGTGGCTGCGTAGGCCGGTGCGTGGCCGGCCGACGATGACGTCACGTGCCGTGCCGGTTACGATGGGGATCAGTGCCTTAGTTACCGTGGTGTCGGAGTGGCAATGGTCAATGGCAGCAAATATCATGGCAAGCAAAGACATGGAGGTAAACTTGATTTCAAGTTGGATTTTATTTAACTCTGTGTGTGTGTAAGTATCACAGCAGTTGTAACTTCAATGCAAGCGATAATTCGTGGAATGCATGTGAACATTCCGTACGGGCACGCACCACTTCCGGATAGTGATGACTTAATGTGTTCTCATAATTTCCTGATTTCTCATGCGCATTTATGGATAAACACCCAATCCAGTCGTCATTTCGGAAAAGGAACGAGAGCGAAGGAACGGCGTGTGTGGTTATTTGAAAGTTTTTTGTTGTTGTTTTTGGGGGGGTTTGCACGTACGGCCACGCACGTACGGGCACGCGAGAGCGAAGGAATGGCCTGTGTGGTTGTTTCTTCTGGCTCGCGGTTTGAAAGATTTTATTTATTTTTCATTGCATGTCCGGCCACGCACGTACAGGCACGTACCAGTATCATTAAATTTAAATAAAATAAAGATTTCAAAGGTCGAAGAAAAACAAGCTCAAATGAGCTAAGATTCTCGTCCTCTTAATGATGACGTCATGAAAACGAATATGATATCATTGTGATGTATCAGGTTTGCGATAAATTATCAGTGCTAATGCTCGGCTTGATTCCCACAAACAAAATTCAAACAGCTTGCCTAGTTTCGGAGATAATGGTATGGGCGATTTCCATTCGTGGCGATATTATGACGTCAACTTTTTTCCAGGAAGAATTTCCAAAATCGGAGATGTTTACTGCCTGCGTGTGGGCTTTCTGCATAGACATGGCAAGTTTCACGAAGATCCGATGAAAACTCTGGGTTGTGAAACAAAAAATGTCAAGAAATAGGAATGACGTCATAAAAATTGATATGACGTCATAGTGATGAATCATATGTGCGGTAATTCATCTCTGCTAATGCCCTGCTAATTCCCGCAAAGAGAATTCAAAAGGCTTGCCTAGTTTTGTCGATAATTTTTTAGGCGATTTCCATTAGCGGAGATATTTTGACGTTATAACTTTTTTCAGGGAGGAATTTTCAAATTCGGAGATGGTTACTGTCTGCGCAGGGAATTTTTACATTTCTATGCCAAGTTTCAGGAAGTTTCGATGAAAACTGTAGGCTGTGAAACAAAAAAGTCCATAAGAAGAAGATGAAGAACAACAACGTGAGTAAGACTTCGAGATCCTACACGAGGATCTAAAAATTTTGAGGAATTTACCGCTGTTGACTCAGCGTCTTTAACACCACCTGAATGAACACGTTACATTGTTTTTGTGTCCTTTGTGACATCCTTAAAACCATCAAGTTCCCTGTTTGGAATGATTTTCAATTTTGTTTCACTTCCAAAGAGGGAGAAAGAGGAAAAAATTCTCACTCCTCTCTACACATGTGTGATCAGGACAGATTCAGAGCCAATGTACTGTTGGACTGCAGGTCTATTTTACAGCATGTTCAAAATCTAACATTGAATTTAAATCAAGTTGTTCCTCGATCATAAACTGACATTTGTGGACAGAAGGACAGACAGTGCTTAATCTCTCAATTGCTTAACCTCGCCGTTCACTTTGTGTGCGTGGGGAAAATATTGGAGGTTCTGAGTCGATTTTTATACAAACTAGAATCTAAGACCCTTCACTTCGCTGATGAAAATACCAATCTTTGCTGTGATGGATCATCAATAGGGCAGGAAGAAAAAGGAATCTTGGGAGTGCGAGGATAACCTGCGTCACAAGTTGTTGTTTGCAGTTTCCCCACGTGTGCCCATAAAAAAAAATTTTCATCACAAACCTTCCCAGGAGTTCCCTGAATCCACCATAGTTCGATTAATTGAAATCCGTTCTCAAGTTATAACAAGACAAACAAACAGGCAGACAGACAGACACGGCTCCTATCATAACACAGATTACAAGGATACCTGTAAATATTGAGAGATTAATGTGTTTGATGGGATTGAACTGGAGGAATCATGAACAATGGACTCAGGTGGGATCACCAGCGAGGTCAAACCAAAATTTAAATCTTCAGAACTGCAGATTATTTCATAGTTTCGACATTGTTTAAAATGTTGTTTCTTACCTGGATGGATGTCGCTCTTTGATGCTTTGTTTTCAAATCCTTCCTGGCCAGATATCCTCGGTATCCTGATTGGATGGTGATGACTGCCCCTTCCGTGGCAGGGTCACCAAGGAAGTGACTATTCATCCCACTTGTCTCAAGCCAATGGGAAAACACCACATCAACATGACGTGGAGATGTTTTCTTGGTGATGTTTAGACTTAAATCACGTGATGTGGTGCCACCATCATGACCAACACGAGGTTGAATTACTTTTCCCATCTGCACTCGTCGCTGGTGCTCAAGAGCTGAGTCTCGATCACATTTGGGACTTGTACATGGACTGTGAGAACTCGGCCTGGTGGAATGTCCCTGATAGCTCGGAGAACTTGATTGTGAGGAATGCACCTGGTTTGTAAATTTGTTTCCTGTTGATTCGGACTGAAAAGTAACCATGTCATTTCCATCACAGAGGTTCTTCAGATGCTTCCTCGTTTGGTAACCACGGTCGTTTGCCTGCAGAAAAAAGGTCAAATTACAATGATGGGAGAAGGTTCATTCAACCAGTCACAGTGGATGAGAGTCCAGATTCACATCGGTTGGAGATGGTTATCAGTTTATGGTTAAGTTAATATATTTTGTAGCCATTCACAACACATGTATCGACAATTGGTGAAAATAATTATGCATGGGTTTTTTTAATTATCTGAGTGCCACTCCTTCCTGCCCAACACATGATTGGATTCCAGGAATTATTCTTTTATTGAGGTTTGAGCAACAACGAAAAGCAAAAACAACTCGAACAGTAGTCGGGAGACCCCAGACATACGCCAGGTGGAACAGTTTATGTTTTATATCCCACTGATAGGTCGGATCTCGATCCATAACTTCCACAATCTAATCGGCTTGTTCTTGTCACCTCCTCACCTCATCCACCAAGTTTTGTCTGACTCCGTCCACAACGTTTTGAGATGTCGTGCTATGTATCGTTTTTAGCCCGATCACTCACTTGTGAGGAATCAATCAAAAAATTATCGCATCCGGATCTTCACCAAAATATAATCATCGCTGATACTCGAAACAAATGACAAAATCCTGCCTTGACAGTGTCGCGAGTGGTCTCCTCTGTTTGGAGGTTCCTTGACACCAGGTTACACTGCTTGCGATCTTGAGTGTAGTTGCTGTCTGGGCAGCAGTATTTGCACTGTCCACAAATTGATGAGGTACTTTGGACATTTCAGGTGAATGACTATCTTTGGATGTGAAATGGCAACACCAGGTGATTGTCGACTCATCTGAAATGATTTTTTCCCCACTCATGGGAAATATTGTCATTGTGAGTGACAGTTAGAATAATTTTTGAATTTTTCGACATCTCACACTCAGCAGGGCATTTCCCACAGAGGAATTTCCTCCTCCCCATCGATGCCAACATTTGGGGCTTGCCCATGTTCTGTCCTTGTAAATGCTGAATGCCAAGCGAGGAAGCAGCACACACCATTTTTAAATCTGTGGTTTCACTCGGCTGGGGTTTCAACAGCCGACCTCTCAGACTCGGTGCGGACGCTCCAGCCATCACACCAATCGAGTTTCAAATCCCAGTTCAATTTGCCAATCTGCCTGAATATTTCTTCTGTCCAAGTCTGTCTATCCATTTCCTTTGTACACATCCACTATACCATCTGAGGTTCTTCGAGTACACAATGAGTGCATTGTTGTCAACTTGCACAAAACAAGGATATCAGGGATCCACGATGATGCAAGCTTGACCTCATGATCATGAAGCTTGCACTCAATCATGTGAAGCAGGAAGTGAGAAGATGAAGACATCAATGGACTTTTTCCTGAATTCCATGGACAGTCGTACACAATGGACAAATCACAATTACGTATGGCTCAAACTTATCACCAAACTTGCTGATCCATGTTGTAAGAACAAACCATCCCAAAATGTAAACCTGGTGTATTTCTATCCATTTCATATCTCGAGGGTTGTTGAACAGAAAATGCATAAAGTGGTGCTCTTACCTGAATAATTGTGTCACTTTCGTGCTGTTTTTGGAACTCATTCCCGATGACGTGGTCCTTGTATGATGCTCGAATAGCACCGACTTCACCATTGTTTACGGAACCTGGCAAGACGCTCTTCTTCATCCCTGTTCCACACGAGTCGTCGGTCACGTGGTAAACCATGATTGGGATGACAGCATTTATCAGCCCAACGTGGCTGTTGAATTTGGAATGAGGGTTTTTCAGCGATTCCTTCATTTTGAATTGAATATTTGCATTCTTTTTCTTCATTAATGCTCGAGCATTTCCTTGCTGCAAATGGTTCACCAATCTGTATGGAGATACCGGTGATACTCGATGGTTCAAGATCTTGTCAGACCAGTGATAATATCCGTTGTTGAGGTCATTCTGCAACTGGGATTGCCCAAGAGACAGTGTGCTTGCCATGTCGTTCAGGGTTCCCTTGTTCTGCTGCTCATGATGTCTTCCGTGTCGGCAGGAACAATGGCACAGCATAACATTCCGTTTGTTTTTGTGGCATGCTTGAATATGCTGTCGTTGATTCATCAAGCAATGCCAGTCTGTTTGGGAGAGTTGAGGGTGTGGGGTGGGGCAGTGGAACCATGGCCATGTTATTGAGTTAAACATATTAATGTAATTATTATCATTAATGGAAAGTGAATGCAATTCCAAGGCAATTACAGGAGGTTTAACTTACTGTGGGTCTGTTGCCAACATCTCCTGTCCTCACGAATCTTCTTGAAAGCAAGAAATGTCTGCAAGACACAGAGCAGCAACAACAATACAATTTAAAACAATGATTCTCACTTCCTGTGACTTCCATCAAATTCTGCACATTCTAAACAAGGAATCAGGGAAAAGGGTATTTCACTTGTTCAGTTTGCATCGTTTCCACATTCCATTCTGTATTCAAGCAACTCATTTTGTCCTGTTGGCTTTTCTCTACAGCAACACACTTGTGTGTCTGTCGATCCATCCGCCCGTGTGTAACTCCACTTTCCACCCATTGGTTGGACAGCTGGTCGGACTCCATCCACAATTGTAACCTGTAAAATCATACGGCTGCCATGTTCGTCCGATGCCAAGCCAAATATGCCGTCGGAGCTGTCATCGTTCACAATCGCCATGCCCTCTCGATAAGTTTTCCCTTCAATGTGAAATAACCAAAGCGACTGTTTCAAGGATCATCAAGTATCGAAAGGTTGGAGCCATTCTGCATCACCGTGCCGTGTGAACTCCACACAACATGAAGGCCACACTATGTAGAGCCCTCAGTCTTCAGTCCTTAGGCTTCAGGCATCTGGTGACAGCCTATGTGCCAATGTAATTGGAATCTATCCGAGCTGTATAACCACAATGTATAATATAGACACATCCACAGTGTCCATTGTAATTGGAATCTAACCGAGCTATATAACCACTATGTATTATATAGACACATCCACAGTGTCCATTGTAATTGGAATCTAACCGAGCTATATAACCACTATGTATTATATAGACACATCCACAGTGTCCATTGTAATTGGAATCTAACCGAGCTATATAACCACAATGTATTATATAGACACATCCACAGTGTCCATTGGAATTGGAATCTATCCGAGCTATATAACCACAATGTATTATATAGACACATCCACAGTGTCCATTGTAATTGGAATCTTACCGAGCTATATAACCACAATGTATTATATAGACACATCCACAGTATTTTTTTTGTCTACTTTGTCGAGGCTCGTATGAGAGCGAACACACAACGCACATCAAGGGGGGCATGAGACAAGAGGGGAGGGAGTGGGAAGGACAAAATAGTGGGAACAGAGACATTTGGAGATCTGTGGAAGGGAGAGGGATGGGACGGGGAGCATGGGGAATAGAAGATTGACATTACAGGGACTTTCAGGAAGGAAAGCAGGGAATTTGAAGGAGGTGGGCTTAGGTGGATTATCGGGGGTAGAAAAGATCGAGGATTTGGATGGGGGATGATAAGAGGTGGTGGTGAACAGCTGTTTTGAAGGCCTGGAGGGAAGAATGGGAATGAATAGAGCGAGGGAGTTTATTCAAAGGCGGGAAAAAAGAGGAATGAAAGAGGGAACGTGAGCAGTGATTCGTGATTTTGGTAGTTCTACCAGAAGGGGTTGTTGGCGGACCTTGAGCGCCCTGCAGAAATGTGGTGGGGACAAATTGCAGAGAGAGCAGGGGGGGCGAGGCTGGAGAGGAGACGGTAGAAGACAGAAAGACCACCGACCAACCTGTGGTGATTGAGTGAGAGGTCCAAAGACTCAGCCTCATTGCGGGAGATGCCAATGATCCGAAATGCCTTGGTTTCTACAGCGTGAAGCCGAGAAAGGTGAGAGGCAGTAGCACCAGCCCAGAGGGGAGAGCAGTACTCCATCAGGCTGCGGACAAAACTTTGTAAGTGGTCTGGAGCTCAGGTGGGCCGAAGAAGGACCTTGCACGATGGAGGATTCCTAGTCGGCGACTGGCTTTGGAGGCGAGGTTTGAAACGTGGCTTTCCCAGGAAAGGTCATGGCAGATAGTGAGACCCAGAAGCTTGAAAGAAAGGACTTCTTCCAGAGGATTGTTGAGAAATTGGATGGGGGGTGGGGGTTCTAAACGGTCCTTTCGAAGAGACATTGTGAGAGTGTGAGATTTGTCCGGATTGAAAGACATGTTCCACGTGTTGGACCAGTTTGTGATTTTATCCAGATCTGCAGTGAGCGAACAAGCTGCTGCTTGCCGGTCTGAGGGATGACCTATGCTACGGCTGAGGGTGGAGTCATCAGCAAAGAGATATGGAGGATTTTCCAGAGAGTCGGAGAGACCACTGATGAAAACCAGAAAAAGAACAGGGTCCAGAACGCTACCTTGAGGAACTCCAGCCTGGACAGGAAGGGGGGATGAAAGAACTCCATTTAGGGGCACACGTTGACTGCGACAGGAAAGGAAGTCTGTGAGCCATGAGTGGAGATGGCCTTGACTTTGATAAAATAATATTAAATAATTCCATAAATTCCTCTGGAGAAATGGAGTATTTTTGCTTCAGTCGACTTCGACTTTAAATCTTCAGAACTGCAGTGTTTTTGCTTCGGTCGATTTTTTGCTTGCTTCGAGTTCGTTTTAACTTCGATTTTAATTTTGTCTTCTGTTTTCGCGATCGCTTAGGACGCTTAACACTCAGTTGTCAAAATTCTGGTAAAAATCGGATGTTTTGGAGATGTTTTGAGATTGTATAAAAATATTTCACCCGCCGCGTCACGGCTCGTCACGTGGCACAGGGCGCTCGAGCAGACGCGTCGTTGAGTCATGTAAAGGTTTTGCGTGTGTGCGCTGATGTCATCGCGCTCGCCCCAGCGTCCTTTCGAGTTGGGGGGGCCATCGAGTGTGACCTTTACGTTCCGTTAATCCGTGGTAACTCGAGCTGGAAGAAGCTACCAATGTCAAATTACACCACATGATTCAGGAGGGTGATGGCGAGCGCTGATTATATTTTGGTCAAAATCGCTCAAAGGTCAAGCTCACAGTGAGGTCAAAGATTTGATTTTTGATGGTTTGGTACAGAATCATCATATAAACTTCTGGTTTGCGTCGCTACCTTCTCTAGAGACAGCTTTTATGAGACAAGGTCAGAGGTCAAGTTGACGATTTCGTAAGTACCAGTCTATGACTGCTTGTTTGTTTGTCTGTCTGTCTATCAGCAACTTTACAGCAAAACGGCTTTTGCAAACACGATCAAATTTAATCCACAGGTGGGCAATGAAGATTGGACGACCCCATTAACTTTTGGGTCCAATTGGATCAAAGGTCAAGGTCAAGGTCACGAAAAGATCAAAATCGTTTTTCGCTCATAACTTCGTCAAAAATGATCTGATTTACTTCAAACTAAGCTTATAGTGAACCTTATTCTATTTGTCATTTATAATCCTACCCATTCCTACAGTGAAAAATGCATATTTGTGAAGATCGGTGGAGTCCTAAGTTTTGGGGGTCATGGTCATCAGTCCAAATTACATATTTTCCATTATTTATCAAAAAAGGTTAGAAATATGCGTGTTTACTATGGAAGACATATATCAAGTCCTTTATTGGCTTTCATTTGACACCATGACCTTTCACCTTACATGGCCTTAAAGGTCAAAATCATTTTACGGTCATAGCTTCGTCAAAAATGGTTTAATTGACTTCAAACTAAGACTAAAATATTCCTTATTCTATTCCTTCTAATCAACATTCAGGTTAAGGATGTATCAAATTTAAATTTGATCCCCAAAATAACTTTATGCCTGAAATGGGTGGGATTTGTTGTGCCTGGTTTGTTTTATTTTCCTGTGAGAAATTGAGGCAGCAATCTGTTGCCTATATACCACCCAATTAACTATGTGGCATTCTCTTGAAGGAGGACTTTTATCATCGAGGTTATGCGGGGCTGTGCTAGTTACCTATATGTTAAAGAAGCTGGATTTCTGCATCCGTCAATCCCTCTGTGTAACCTGCTCTTTTTGCTGTGATATCATTATGGTGTTACATCTGGAACGTCATGACAGCCTTACATCTTCTGCTAAGCTTGGCCTCCATGGATGTGCACGTCATCCCGACATCCACCACACAACCCGTCCCGTCACTTCGCTGACGACAGTTGAATACCATAACCTATAAATCTGACGATTTGATGCCCCGAGGCGACATGCTGAATGCCAGATGCAAGGAACGGGATGATGGACTTGGCAAGATGGCGGTGTAAAAATAGTGTTAGAAAGAGTTCTAAGCCTTTATAACAGTTTATGACTCAATGTGAACAGCACTTTGCAAGTTGAAAAAAATAAACGATGCAAGTTCCATCCCTGGTGGTGAACCAGTCGGTGGGCGAGCCAGTCGCTGAGCGAGCCAGTTGGTGACCGAGCCAGTCGGTGAGCGAGCCAGTCTGTGGGTGAGCCAGTCGGTGACCGAGCCAGTCGGTGAGAGAACCAGTCGGTGAGCAAGCCAGTCTGTGGGTGAGCCAGTCGGTGACCGAGCCAGTCGGTGAGCGAGCCAGTCTGTGAGCGAGCCAGTCGGTGAGCGAGCCAGTCGGTGAGAGAACCAGTCGTTGGGTGAGCCAGTTGGTGGGTGAGCCAGAGGTGGGTGAGCCAGTTGGTGGGTGAGCCAGTCGGTGGGTGAGCGAGTTCAGAAAGAGGTTCACATGTTTGATAACACAGCGTAGTCCATATTTATTTTGTTTTAAAATGTAAAATCTTCTCAACCAACATTGAAAATCAACCGTGATTGTCACGTTCTTTGAATGATCATCATGTTAAATTTACATCTTTACTTCTTGATACTTTAATTGAATTTCGATTTGTAATGATTGTGTAATCAAATGCTTGAGATATAACAATTCCAAGTCTGTTCTGGGTTCAATTCCAGACCCCATGATATGCCTTTGGAATGGTGATCCACTGCAGACAGGCCATTATATTTAGTCACGTGACACTGAGCTGGAGTGAAACAACGTGAGCTGAATTTTGTATTTGGTTTTATTCATTTTATTTCGAGACATTTCTGGACAGTCTTGTAAAGTGAGAATTTATTCCAATGAGTCAGTTAGTGGTGATAAAGGGCTTTCCAAAACAGGCACACACACACACAAACAAACACACACACACATACACACACACACACATACACACACACACACACACACACAAACACACACACACACCCTTACCTCAATCAGATTTTTTAAGATCCAGGTCAAAAGAGCTGAGATGATGGAGCTCACGAGGAAGATGTTTAGAACGTCGGTTTCACTCCATAAAATCTGTAATGAGGTTCGACCTGTGCAGACAAACAAACAAAAACAAGAGGAGGTTAACAAGCGAAATTTGGGGATCTTTTGATAACACTAGAAAAGTGTGATATTAACACAGTCGATGATTGTGATGTTAACAGAGTCGAGAAGAGTGATATCAAAAAAGAGTCGATGAGTGTGATGTTAACAGAATAGATAAGAATGATGTTAACATAGTAGATGAGTGTGAAGTTAACAGAGTTGATGATTGTGACGTGAACATAGTAGATTAGTGTGACGTGAACATAGTAGATGAGTGTGATGTGAATATAGTAGATGAGTGTGACGTTAACATAGTAGATGAGTGTGACGTGAATATAGTAGATGAGTGTGACGTTAAGATAGTAGTTCAGTGTAACGTTAACATAGTGGATGAGTATGACGTGAACATAGTAGATGAGTGTGACGTGAATATAGTAGATGAGTGTGATGTGAATATAGGAGATGAGTGTGATGTGAACATAGTAGATTAGTGTGACGTTAACAGAGTAGATGAGTGTGACGTTAACATAGTAGATGAGTGTGACGTTAACATAGTAGATGAGTGTGACGTGAATATAGGAGATGAGTGTGACATGAATATCGTTGATGAGTGTGACGATAACAGAGTAGATGAGTGTGACGTGAACATAGTAGATAAGTGTGACATTAACATAGTAGACGAGTGTGACATTAACAGAGTTGATGAGTGTGATGTGAACATAGTGGATGAGTGTGACGTGAACATAGGAGATGAGTGTGATGTTAACATAGTGGATGTGTGTGTCGTGAACATAGTAGATGAGTGTGACGTTAACATAGTGGATGTGTGTGTCGTTAATAAAGTTGATGAGTGTGACGTGATCAGAGTAGATAATCCCCTCTGTTAACTTCCCTCCATTTTCCTCACTCAATCTTCACTCTCTCCACACCCACTCGGATCTCATCATTAGTGATGGATCCTTTTCAATTATTAAATCCTGGGAGCCACATTTGATCTGTTTTACACGGAACTTGTACAACAGAGGATGATCCGTGTTGCTTGGACATTATCACGACTGTGACATATCGAGAAATCATCAAGTTATTGATAACGAAACAAGACAAATCGATTGGATGATGAAGAGTCACTTACGTTCTTTTGAAAATGAAGTTTCACCTTTCAGGAACTGCAAGAACACAAAAATCAAAAATGTTAAACTGTGCAAGGTTTTCACTCACAGATCTTCAAGTTCAACCCAAGTCCAACAAAACAAGAATAAAAAATTCAAATAACTCTCGTTAATTTACACACGAGCACTCGAGTCCTTGTGCATCATTCCACGAGATGTAATTAATTAAATCGGGAAGTGAATCGAGGAAATAACAGAACATGTAATTGATGAACATACAATGGCATGGGGGGAGGGAGGGACGAGGGGAAATACAAGATAGACTATCCCAACGGTGTTAATCCGGGTAATAATAGGGTTGGGCACACATCGACTTTTTCTCTGTTGTCCCGTTAAAAGGAGTGTTTTTTTATGGCCCAATTTCACGCTGATCACGAATCCGTTGAAACTTTTGACCTCGTATGATGTCTTCGGAGGATTTGTAATGATTTGTCTGAGTAAGACATCATCCTTGGTCAAGTTTCAACGGATTCGTGATCAGCGTGAAAAACGGCCATAAAAAACACTCATTTCAACGGGACAACAGAGAAAAAGTCGATGTGTGCCCAACCCTAATATTTATTACATGCCCTAGTAAGCACCAATTATCAAATTTTACCTGAAAAGTGGGTAAATTTGGTGGCCATTTTGAATTTTTGCATTTTACCAACCGAACACATCATCCGATGTCAAAAAGTGCAATGGATTCGTGATCAGCGTGAAATTTGGCCATAAAAAACACTCCTTTAAAAAAAAGTATGGTTGTATGCCCAACCCTAGTAATAATGAACTAACTGTTCCACCACCAATTAGGAAATAACTATTTAATAAATTACTCCTTTTTATAAAAACACAAAACTCTGTAAAACAAAGCCTTGCGTGGTTTAACGTCCCGTGGGATGAAGGTGTGTGTATTTGTCGAGTGGGTGTGCGATCATACCTTCAGAAAGGTCGGAAGACCATTTGAAATTTTTGTGCAGAAAGAGTGAAAAATCCCTCGAGGTTTCTGAGGGTCAGGTTTCTGTGTGAGGGACACAAGAACAAGAAGAATTGGGAATTAGTTAAAGTTGTTTCACCGAAATGGGGACAAATGATCAGTTGTCCCTCAACGATTGTGACGTGTGATGAAGGTGGGGGGGGGGGTGGTTGTGTTTGTGGTTTTGTGAGTGATATGTGGTTGTGTATGTCGTTGTTCTGGCCTGCTTGGGTGGCTGTGAGTGTCTGTCCTGGTGTACATTTATATCTTATGGGATGAAAGTATACAATTCTGGAGTGGTTTGTGTGATCTTACCTTCAGCAAGAAGGATGGAAGAATTTTAGAAAGATTATTCCACAAAGACTGGAAAGTCCCTTGAGGTTCCCGAGGAATGGGTTGCTGTGTGATGGAAACAAGAAAACAAGAATAGAGAATGAATCAAAGATATTCCACTGAAACTGTGATGAGTGTGTTCAGGGTGAGCTGCACTCAGGGAAGTATTTTGTCGATGTTCGTTCAGCATGAGATTCGTGCTGTTCTGGGTTCAACTGGGTGAGTGGTAATTTATTGGAATCAACCACACGTGTGGACTGGCAGGATGTATGAACCACACCAGCAAAGGTAAACTGATCATCCCCTCGCTGATTGTATCGACCGGTTTGCACCGACAGGGAAGGGATGGGAAATGTTTGGTGACAATCCCACATCAGGGATTTGAACCTGGGATCCCAACAAACTGACCGTAGGTGGGAACATTTAACTACCTGACCCACAGCCCTCAGGAAGGTGAGTTTGTGGAGGAATGATTGCTGCCATACCTGAATATAATGAAGGGGGATCGGAAGGTTCTTCAAGATTGTTTGGAAAAGCTTCACAGAAACTTCCCAGAGATCCTGCAGGACACACAAGGAGAAGGGAATTACCAACACTGGTCAACGTGATGTAAACCCAACCTAAACCAACATCAGTCAACGTGATTTAAACCCAAACTAACTTAGAGCAGTCAACAGATTTAAATCCACACACCACTCAACATGATTTAAACCAAAACTAACTTACACCAGTCAACATGATTTAAATCCAAACTAACTTACACCAGTCAACATGATTTAAACCCAAACTAACCTGCACCAGTCAACATTTTTTAAACCCAAACTAACCTACACCAGTCAACATTATTTAAACCCAAACTAACTTGCACCAGTGAACATGATTTAAATCCAAACTAACTTACACCAGTAAACATGATTGAAACCCAAACTTGCTTTCACCAGTCAGCATGATTGAAACCCAAGCTAATCTACACCAGTCAACATGATTTAAACGCAAACTAACCTTCACCAGTCAACGTTATTTAAACCCAAACTAACATAGAACAGTCAACATGATTTAAACCTCAAAGAACATAGAACAGTCAACATGATTTAAACCCAAACTAACTTTCACCAGTCAACATTATTTAAACCAAAACTAGCTTACACCAGTCAACATGATTTAAACCCAAACTAACCTTCACCAGTCAACGTAATTTAAACCCAAACTAACATAGAACAGTCAACATGATTTAAACCTCAACAAACATAGAACAGTCAACATGATTTAAACCCAAACTAACCTACACCAGTTAACATTATTTAAACTAAAAACTAACCCACACCAGTCAATATGATTTAAACCCAAACTAACCTGCACCAGTCAATACAATTTAAAGCCAAACTAACTTACACCAGTCAACATGATTTAAACCCAAACTAACTTACACCATTCAACATTATTTAAACCCAAACTAACCTGCACCAGTCAACATGGTTTAAACCCAAACTAACCTACACCAGTCAACATTATTTAAACCCAAACTAACCCACACCAGTCAACATGATTTAAACGCAAACTAGCTGACACCAGTCAACATGATTTAAACGCAAACTTGCTTACAACAGTCAACATGATTTAAACCCAAACTAACCTTCACCAGTCAACGTTATTTAAACCCAAACTAACATAGAACAGTCAACATGATTAAAACCGAAACTAACATAGAACAGTCAACATGATTTGAACCCAAACTAACTTTCACCAGTCAACATTATTTAAACCCAAACGAAGTTTCACCAGTCAACATTATTTAAACCCAAACGAACTTACACCAGTCAACATGATTTAAACCCAAACTAACCTTCACCAGTTAACATTATTTCAACCCAAACTAACCCACACCAGTCAACATGATTTAAACCCAAACTAAGCAACACCAGTCAACATGATTTAAACGCAAACTTGCTTACACCAGTCAACATGATTTAAACCCAAACTAACCTTCACCAGTCAACGTTATTTAAACCCAAACTAACATAGAACAGTCAACATGATTAAAACCGAAACTAACATAGAACAGTCAACATGATTTGAACCCAAACTAACTTTCACCAGTCAACATTATTTAAACCCAAACGAAGTTTCACCAGTCAACATTATTTAAACCCAAACTAACCTTCACCAGTTAACATTATTTCAACCCAAACTAACCCACACCAGTCAACATGATTTAAACCCAAACTAACCAACACGAGTAAATGGCTCCAAATAAAGAGGTCGACCAGGATCACACTGTGTCCGTGGGGATCACACGGTGTCCGTGGGGATTTCACGGTGTCCGTGGGGATTTCACGGTGTCCGTGGGGATTTCACGGTGTCCGTGGGGATTTCACGGTGTCCGTGGGGATTACACGGTGTCCGTGGGGATTTCACGGTGTCCGTGGGGATTTCACGGTGTCCGTGGGGATTTCACGGTGTCCGTGGGGATTACACGGTGTCCGTGGGGATTTCACGGTGTCCGTGGGGATCACACGGTGTCCGTGGGGATTTCACGGTGTCCGTGGGGATTACACGGTGTCCGTGAGGATTACACGGTGTCCGTGGGGATTACACGGTGTCCGTGGGCATCACACGGTGTCCATTTTGTTTCCCATTCTCCATGTTCTTCACCACATCACGAACATCCTTCCCATTCCTCTCTCCCTCCCAATCTCTGCCCATTTCCCTTTGTTTGGTTGTGACAGGTTCATAATCCCGATCTGACCCCATCGGGTTACCTGACCCCGTGACGTGAACAGGCCCCAAATACCATCACCATGAACTGTTCTACCTACAAACACTCAACGAGCACCACGTCGGTGATGTGTGGTCCACAGGACCAAAGGACCGTCGGTGATGCGGTGTATAAACGACGGACCAAACGACCCTCCTTGTCCTTCCCCCCAGGGAGTGTTGGAAGAGTTCAGTTTTTGTGTAAAAGTGAAACGAACGTTGATCCTCGTCCTCCTCCACTTCATTACAAGGATCCACACGGAACGTGGACGGGGAAGAGGACACTTGGCCCATCAAGGCTCCGTTACATCAACAACACATAAATTAACCCACAACACCGAACCGAACAACAAACATGGACAAAGGTCCCGGTAATTACATCAACAAACTCACCGTTTACTATTACTCACCCTTGTGGAGATCGTGTGTCGGTGATAAATGGAGTAAATGAGGTGAATGACGGTGAGGAGCACGAGAAAAACTCGTCCACACTTCATGATTCTCACGAACAAATGAGGGATCAGCGTCGTGGGTTCAAATTGGGGGACGTTGGGAACAATGGGGAACCATGGGAAAAATGGCAACAATGGGGAACCATGGGAACAATGGGGAACCATGGGAACAATGGCAACAATGGGGAACCATGGGAACAATGGCAACAATGGAGAATTAATTCAGAACGATAAATGATAAAAATAAACATCATAAATATATTTTACAATAAAAATACTGAACATTAACATGAGATTAATACTTTCAATTATAATTATTCACTAAAACGTTTTTTTTTAATCCTTCAAATGAACGAATAAGGAGTTGATTTCATTCCCATATCGCCTTCATTCCCGCGGTAACGGATTTCATTTAATTTATTCGCTCCTGGTGTGTTGGGTCAGTCAAAAGTCCCAGGACACCGTTTTCGCTGCTTGTTCAAGATTTGTTTATACACCGCCCCGTCCCTATTCCATCGAGAGCCGCTGTATGACGTCATCTCCAGGCCGGCGAACCTTTGGGTGATCTTAGTTTTTATTCTGTTTTCTTGTTTTGACCAAAATTGAGAATGTTCGTCACACGTCGGTCCGTCTCGTTTGTTAGTTTTTCTGAGTTCGATAACCCGCGAACACTTTCAGGGATCTTCGTAAAACTTCACCAGAGAATTCTGAGGAACAAAAGTGAGGATGTGAATCTTTTTGTGACTCTATCTGTAAAAGGTCAAGGTGACAGTGACGTCATTTGTATGATTTTTGTCATTCCTGTCAGGCGCCCACCTGAGGCCTTCGTGCGAGACACCAAGCGGTGTATAAACACTCTTTCCCAATTGTTTATCCAGTCGATGTATGACGTCATCGCCGGGCACGAAGGAATGGTGGACTCGGTTTTCTTTCTTTCTTTCTTTCTTTCTTTCTTTTTTGTTTGTCCGTGATCCGTGATCTTTCTGCACCAGTTGCGTGCCAATAGAGCCGGGAGAAGAAAACATGAACGGAGGAGAAGGAACTGGGTCAGACCATGGATCGGGAGGCGACGCCATTCCGGCAGAAATGACCAGCTCATGGTGGAACTCCGGAACGAGGACCATGCACCCTTCATCAACTTCCTGCGAATGCCCCCAGCGATGTTCGACGAGCTGCGAGCCAGAGTGGGTCCAGGGATAACCAAGCAGTCCACCTTCTACAGGGATCCGCTTGAGCCTGGCATGAGGCTGGCACTGAGCCTGCTGCTGTTGGTGCCGTGACTGTAGTGAGGGGGAAACGATTTCACTCGATCAATGAAAACTATTTAAATTGCCGAGCACCAGCGTCCAAAAACAATAGGTGAGTCACAGCCCTTTATTAAAAGGGAAGTTGCAGCCGTTGAACAGAAAACTTCACGTAATCGTCGACGATACGCTGCCACGCTTTGCATACGTTGGACTATCGTTGGGCAGAGGTTGTGAACGCCGACAACAGGCTAAGCATTCGTTGGTATAAGTTATCTATAAGACAACGAAACGTTCTGTGCCCGTTACTGATATGTTAAGCATACGACGAAAACGTTATGAATACGACGAAAACTTTAAAAAAAACCTCAAAACTTCAGCGTACGCCAACGTTTTACATACATTTTTATACGTTGCCATTGCTGGCGAAAACGTCAAGGTGTGACAGCGCCTTTAGAAGAGCCATTTGTTGACGCTTTCTCTCCATTTATCCCCTCTTACAGACGGAAAACGTTTGACTTCTTCGTTCGCTCCATTGTCCTGGTGAATAATACACGGGGGAGCGAGCCGAGCGTCCTCACTGGCCATATTCATCAAAAATCGTGGCTCAGCTGCCGGTGATTTCCTTCCTGCAGGAAGCTGCCATCTTGGACAACTTCGCTGGTCACATGACAGTCTGACGTAATTTGCATACGATGTCAGCCGATCTATTGGCTGTTGAGGCGTCACGTGGCCCACACGTGATCCGAGTGGAGAAAATTCAAATGAGAGAACGTGGGGAATGCATTGATTTTCAAGATGAAAATACACAATAACTGCACCTATTTGAGTGGAGAACTTTTGGATACGTATGTATTTGGATATATACTATCATATCATCAAGGTTTTGTCTACCCCCCCCCCCCCCACCATGAGTGGAGCAAAACTGCATGATACAGCTTACGGCTGATGGCCTCTTTGTGATGTCATCACACTCAAAAACATGTTCAGAGTTTTTATTTAAGTCCAGAAAATTCAGAAACAGGGAGGGGTATCTTGAATAGTGACGGGGTGGTTGGGGAGGAAAACTTTTAAATGATCCCTCTGTTGTTTTTACAAATGAGAGTTGTGTGTCTGACTGTGCCACATGTTTATCACAGTCAGATTTTCAAACATATCCTTTGTTTCGGCTTTGCAACCCATTTATAAACACGACAAACATCCACTTACTCAGGGAGTAGCCTGGGCCCTGGGGTGGGACCATGGCTAATACCAAGGTTAATAATCCCTCGTGTCTGCAGCAGGGGTCAATAAAACACTTGCACTGTGGCACGTGTGCAGTGGAAAATCATCATTCATCTTCCCTCCACTTGGACAAAGTTCCACATGGCCATCTCTGAGAAAAATGCGACACAGACAGACAAATATCTCTCTGACAGGATAGATAGAAGGACATCCAAAAAAAAATTTCTGAGTGAAGGATTTGAAAAATGAGGATTAAATGTGAAGAAGAGTGAAATGCTATTGTGGAACAAAGGAGTTTATTTTTAGAATTTGAAATTCCTGTGAAAGGGAAAAAAAACTTTTTTCAACCCGTGTATATTGTCAGAATAAAATTAAAAATTACAGGAAAAGGAACGAGCACACAAAGACCATTGCATGATTTTTCAGGGATGTTACATTGCTCTGGGCAAGACGACATGCATCACTGTCCCTTGTTGGAGGCATGGGGGCTGCAGTCCGAACGACAGATGAAATCACCAGGCATCACCAGGCTTGATTTCAACAAAGACCACAGAGTACAATGTGAAGAGAATGAATGAAACGAAACACAACGAAGAACAGCATGCAGTTTTCATTTCCACACGATCTTACAGTGTCAAGAGAAATTGAATTACAATAATTGGACAAACTCTTCTCTCTGGATATCATTTCCAAATCCTATTTTGTTGATTCCTGGTTTGTTGATCACTGAATTATTTTCAACAATCAAAACCCTTTGAAGAAACTGATAAACGATATTCCATTGAGAATGTTGAAAAATCAACTTTAAAAGAAAGCTCTTGTACATAATCTCCAAACCTTTCATGAAAGGTGATTATGAAGTGTCAGACTTGTAAAATGTATTATTATTATTATTATTATTATTATTATTATTATTATTATTATTAGGAAACAAGGCATGACACTGATGTGTCTGTGGAACAGTCATTGGTTGGTGTGTCCCATCGATTTCCTTCTCTTTCACAAAATTATCTCAATCCACAAAAGTCAAAAAATTAAATTCGATCTCAATTAGAATATAATGAAAAACAAAGCAACACAAACAACTGGAGATTTAGTTTGGGAACGAAGGCTCAGTGGAAGAGTTTCATCCACAGATGATTCGTACACCGAAACTGTGCTGAAGAGTCCCCAAAACACCGTTTTTATCATCTCTGAAGTCTCACTTGGAATCACGAACAAACTTTCACGAGTGATGAAAATTCTTCACAAAAATACCCAGAAAATGGTTGATTATTGTCAGGATTTACAAGGAATGGGCAGGATAGAAACAAATAAGGTCGTACGATACGTCGATGAAGTGATGGAATACTTTAATTATTGTTTCTGGAATTACACACATACAATCAGTAAGACAGAAACAAACAAGGTAATACAATATGTAGATGAAGTTATGGACAAAGTCAATGACCAAAAGGATTCCCTCGAGGAATCTGGGAATTTACTACATGGAAATGGTCCAAGTATGATTAAAGATGTTTCTTTGACCGGTTATAAAAACTGCAAATGTGATAAGAAACTGAGAATCATTCATTATCAGAGGATAAATTTGGCCGTTGATAAAGAGAACATTAAAGAAAGTAAAATTGTTAAGAGAGGGAGTGGAATGTTGTTGTTAACAAGAAACTCGGCTTCACTTCACTCACCCTAATTAACTTCACTGGAGGACAAAGTTCTCCCTAAACTTTGTCCGTCCTTTCAATTTCTCTGGGGTCATTGCATTGAAGTTTTCAGGTGGGGAGTTTGCTTTGGACAAACGACATTAATTCCCGAATTCTGGACAGATTTTCAGGTTAAAAATGTCCATTGGTATGACAACAGAGACGTTCAGAGAAACATTTCCTGCAGCAAGGGTATCTTTGAGCTGATTTAGCCCCAGGTTTGTGAAACGAGTGAGAAGGAAGATCTGCCTCATTCTGGGAATCGTTGACTGGTGCACGAGATGTTTGTGCATGAGAATCTCCCAATTTAGTTCTCAAAAGGGCTTTGCTGGAATATACTTCAGCTTCTTCTTTAAACATGTCGTCTCGTTCATCCTGTTCATGAATTGTCGACATTTTCACCTTTGAATCAAGATCTTTCTTCAACCCGTAACCATGGTCGTTTACCTGAAGTGAAAGGAACAAAATCATTTGATGGTTGAAGCCTCATCCAAACAGTCTCAGTAAATGAGCATTTGTTTAACTTAAGTAAAGGAATCAAGAACAAAAAAAAGAAAAACTTTCACAAAAACACCAGAAAAAGGAGCAAACGAAGAAACATTGAGAAATAAGAGTATTATTGAAATGAAGGACAAAATGTATTTGTTCAAACCGTTGGTGACTTGTTGGACAATCCCATCTACCCCGAGGGTTCACGCCGCTGCAAACCCTGATCCAAATCACTTATATATACGTTAAGGAGTCGACGTTTTGCCCCTTCCCACTCCTTCAGCACACTGCTGTCTCCACTCCCTTTTGTCGTCTCAGAGGCTTCATCAAGACTTTTTCCAGCAATGGTTTTGAACTGAGAGTTGGTTTCGGGCGGTTTTTCGGTAATCTTCTTCTTCTTCTTTCGGCTGCTCCCGTTAGGGGTCGCCACAGCGGATCATCCGTATGATCCGCATAGTGATTTGGCACGTTTTACGCCGGATGCCCTTCCTGACGCAAACCTGGTCGCCTCTTACGACAGAGGGATTTGGTACATCTATTTTAACCGGGGTATACACCGGCCCAGTATACTGGTACTCATTTCGCCGACCTCGGAAGGATGACAGGCTGAGTCAACCCCCTGGTGTATTAATTCAGTGGCCCAACGGGGCTTGAACTACGGACCTTTTGGATCCCAAGCCGCTGCCCTAACCACTGCGCCAACACCAGGCTCCTGGGCGGTTTTTCGGTAATATCAGTGCATTTTGCATTTGGAAAAATCTGAGATATATTTCGCTGCTTGTAGAATGCACTCACGATTAAATCACGAGCTTATTCTGATCACTCACGTCTGCATGTGAGATGTCAACAAGCTTCTGTTTGCATTTTTCAAAAACACTATAAAGCTCTATTTGATCATTAAATATTTCATTAACAGTTTGGCATGGTCCTGGTGCTCCAGTCAGTTACATTTGCACCTGTACAAGGGATCTGTCAGAGTTAAGCCATAAATAGTATCTCCACCGAAAAGTCAGTAATCGTAATTTAGGGCGGAATATGGTGAGGAGGCCTACTGGAGGACTTGTGGACAAAAAGGCACGTGGAAAGCATTTCCTTGTTTGAAATGGAGTCATCACAGGCCGTTTTGACAGACAGCAGGCCATGGTGGTGTCGTAAACTGTGCAGCGCCGGACAGCAGTGTGATTGTCTGGAAGGTGAAGATACTCAATGATAGTGGGCGGCCAATTTTAGGCTGTGTGCCGGAAGTCGGGTCCGAACAGAGTAAAAGCCGGCACCACACATGTGCATTGATAGATCGAGAGTGGTTGGACTGAAGTTGGGCTTCAAGAAGACTTTTTCATCGTCTGTCTGTCGCTGTGTGTCCTTATTTTGGGTCTACATTGTCAAGGCTCTCATGAGAGTGAACGCACATGCAAAACAAGGGGCATGAGACAAGAGGGGTGGGAGAGGGATGGGATGGGGGACACAAGATAGACAAGATGGATATTACAGGGACTTTCAGGGAAGCAGGGAGTTTGAAGAAGGGGGAGTTTGGGGTGGAAAAAATTTTAAGGGTGGAGTAGTTAACTTTCTCAATCTGTTTCTGTCTCCCTTTCCATCTCCTCTTTGACAGACGGTTTGAAAGAGTACAAAGGTATCTCCTCATCGCCATCTTCTTCTTGTTGCCGTCATCCTGCCCCGTGGTGCACGAGTCCTGTGCCATACCCACCTGCACAACAATACCATCGTGGTACTCAGAGATATGATTGTGCCTCCTCAATTCCCTGAATGCCCTTTTTGCTTCTGGTTTGATTCTGATATTTTGCTTCCAATGGCATGGTTTAGTTTTCTTATTTCCAAGTTTGATTGTGCTCTCTTTACTTCCACATTTGTGGTTGTCAATCACCAGATATGATCCATATATTTATCATGTCCTGTCCTCCCTTGTTCCCCGTATTAATTTCAAAGAAACCGTGATTTGTAAGAAACGTTTTCCCACCTTGTGCCTTCCAACAAGAGCAACCTCCAGTTTAGGTTTTATTGAACGATCCTTGGGTATTTGCGAATGGTTAATTGAACACAGTATACCTCGTTATAATCTGTTGAACACAGTGGCAATTTGGAGATCGTTTGGTCATTCGCAGAGGTCTTAGAACTGTGGCTCAGAGGGTCTATGTTAGCCTGACCTCAAGCATGATAGTACCAAAAAGGGAAGATAGGAACGTCACATGTTGCTACTTGAATTAACTCCATCGCTTACGATGCACAACGTGGGTGCAGATGCAAGAATATGACAATTATTGTGTTTTTTACTTTGGCTTATAAGTTACAGATCCACCAAATGAACGTTTATATTTGACTTAGAATCATAAATTACTCGACTTAGCAGTGCCTGACAACCCCTCACCACCCAAAATAAATCTCAAGGGGAAATGTTTTTTTAAAATGTGAATAAAACGACAGAGAAGGATGTAGATTCAGGGAGGGGTCGCTGATTCCAGATTGCTCGATATTACTTCAATAACACGAGTATGAGAAAAGACTAATGAACTTTCATCCAAATTGCAAGAAGACCTGCAAATAAGGAGAGATGAATGTGTTTGATGGGATTGATCCAGAGGAATCATGAACAATGGACTCAGGTGGGATCATCAGCGAGGTCAATCCAAAATTTAAATCTTCAGAACTGCAGATTATGTCATCATTTGGAGATTGTTTAAAATGTTGTTTCTTACCTGGATGGTTGTGGCACTTTGATGCTTTGTTTTCAAATCCTTCATGGCGCGATAACCTCTGTATCCTGATTGGATGGTGACGACTGCCCCTTCCTTTGCAGGGTCGCCCAGGAAGTGACGATTCATTCCACTTTTATGAAGTCCAGACCAAGACACCACATCAACATGAGGTCGAGATTTTTTCTTAGTGATGTTCAAACTCAAATCACGTGATGTGGTGCCACCATCATGTCCCACTCGAGGTTGAAAAACTTTATCCATCTGCACTCGTCGCTGGTCCTCAAGAGCTGAGTCTCGATCACATTTGGAACTTATACATGGACTGTGAGAACTCGTCCTGCTGGAATGTCCCTGAGAGCTCAGAGAGCTTGATTGAGAAGAGTGCACCTGGTTTGTAACTTTCGGATGGTTCCTCGTTTTGTATCCACAGTCGTTTGCCTGCTGAGAAAAGGATAAATTAAAATGGTGGGAGAAGCTTCATTCAACCAATCACAGTGGAGAAGGATTTGGATTAACAACATACGTGGAGATGGTTGTCAGAAGTAGTTACATTTTTTTTCAGCCATTCACAGCACATGGTTTCACAATCACGTGACAAGACAGGCATTGTGGGGATATGACTCAACAATCTAAGCTTTATACACATGATCTGATTCCAGGAGCTATTTCATTTTGAAAGTTGATTAAATAGAAGGAAAAGCACAAAGTAAAATATGGGACGTGAGTAATGTCAGAGAAAAATGAAAGATTTCTGTATTATAACCAACAGTGACCTGTTTGGAATTCCCATCTGAACCCAGGACTCATGAAGTGAGAAACTCATATTCAAATCCCGTACACTATTCTGGTTTGTTCCTGGTCTGATTAACATAAGTCTCATTCACAGAATGGTGATCTGGTGTGTTATTATGTCACGGAAGGCTTCTTGGTTAATGGTCAAGAAAGGCGGAAAAGGACAAAAATATATGTGCATGGAGGAAAGTCGGAGAGAGGAGTATCTTACTCTTCCTCAATCAAAATCATTTGTGGACAGGAGAGTGTGTGTGGCTGGCAGGATTGCCGCAGGGTACACACACTCGGGTCGAAGCTGTCTATCTTGGGTTTGAATCTCGGCCGAGCTAGAAGCTGTTGTCCTGGTGTTTCACAAGTCGGGTGAGTCATCAAAGTGTGTGCCTTCAGATGGTGGTTAAACAGGAATCCCATCTGCCAGTATTGGTTGCTGGATCTTAAAGTCCTTCCTGAAGAGAAGCTAAACTATCACAGGTAGCGTGGCCAAATCCAAATTCCTGCCCTAACTTCTGCTGGGAATGTAATAGCAAAGCACCTAGTGTATACCTTCCCTCGGAATATGCTTTCACAGCACCGAAGCTGTGCGAAGAGTATGGAACATCAGACATCAGAGAGAGACGGCCTGCAGATGCAAGCATTGAAACATCCGTAACACGATGATAGAGAGAGAGGGAAAGAGACAGAGACAGAGACAGAGACAGAGAGAGATATAGATCATAAAGCACGTGACCCCACAATGCTTGAAAAACAATGACATGGGCGTGGCCAACAAAAGGAAAACTTGATTGGTCATGATGATGTAAAATGCCATCATATTTTGCACAAGTATTGTTGAAGGGAAGGGTTTTAAATTGCTAAAAAGGTGATTTTGTGTTCTACAGCGTTTAAATATATCATGAAATTAAAATAAAGTAAAGATTTCAATGGTCGAAGAAAAAAAAATTCCAGCAATTTACCGCTGTTAACTCAGCGTCTTGAACACCACCCAGAATGAACACGTTACATCGTTGTTTGTGTCCTTTATGACATCCCAAGAACAATCAAGTTTCCTGTTTGGAATGATTTTCAATTTTGTTTCACTTACAAAAAGGAAAAAAAAATTATCTCACTCCTCTCTGCACATGTGTGATCAGGATGGATTCAGAGCCAAGGTACTGTTGGACTGCAGGTTTATTTTACACTTAATTTTCAAAATATAACATTCAATTTAAATCAAGTTGTTCCTCGATCATAAACTGACATTTGTGGACAGAAGGACAGACAGTGCTTAATCTCTGAATTGCTTCACCTCGCTGTTCGCTTTGTGTGCGTGGGGAAAATCTCGGAGGTCTTGAGTCGATTTTTATACAAACTGGAAAATAAGACCATTCACTTCGCTGATGGAAATACCAATCTTTGCCGTGATGGATCATCAATAGGGCAAGAACAAAAAGGAATCCTGGGAGTACGGGGATAACCAGCATCACAAGTTGGCATTTGCAGTTTCCTCACGTGTGCCCACGTACCCACACTAAAAAAACAATGTTTTCATCAGAAACCTTCCCAGGAGTTCCATGAATCCACCATATTTTGATGAATTGAAATCCGTTCTCAAGTTATAACAAGACAAACAAACAGACAGACAGACAGACACGGCTCCTATCATAACACAGATTACAAGGATACCTGTAAATTATCGAGAGATGAATGTGTTTCATGGGATTGAATTGGAGGAGTCATGAACAATGGACTCAGGTGGGATCAGCAGCGAGGTCAATCCAAAATTTAAATCTTCAGAACAGCAGATTATTTCATAGTTTGGAGATTGTTTAAAATGTTGTTTCTTACCTGGATGGTTGTGGCACTTTGATGCTTTGTTTTCAAATCCTTCCTGGCTCGATATCCTCTGTATCCTGATTGGATGGTGATGACTGCCCCTTCCGTGGCAGGGTCACCAAGGAAGTGACTATTCATCCCACTTGTCTCAAGCCAATGGGAAAACACCACATCAACATGACGTGGAGATGTTTTCTTGGTAATGTAAAAACTCAAATCACGTGATCTGGTGCCACCATCATGACCAACTCGAGGTTGAATTACTTTTCCCATCTGCACTTGTCGCTGGTGCTCAAGAGCTGAGTCTCGATCACATTTGGAACTTATACATGGACTGTGAGAACTCGTCCTGCTGGAATGTCCCTGAGAGCTCAGAGAGCTTGATTGAGAAGAGTGCACCTGGTTTGTAACTTTCGGATGGTTCCTCGTTTTGTATCCACGGTAGTTTGCCTGCAGAGAAAAGGACAAATTACAATGATGGGAGAAGCTTCATTCAACCAAACACAGTGGAGAAGGATTTGGATTAACATCATACGTGGAGATGGTTATCAGTGAGTAGTTAAATTTTTTTTCAGCCATTCACAGCACATGGTTTCACAATCACGTGACATGACAGGCACTGTGGGTCTATTTCTCAACAATCTAAGCTTTATACACATGATCTGATTCCAAGAGCTATATTCATTTTGAAAGTTGATTAATGATAAGGAAAAGCACAAAGTAAAATATGGGACGTGAGTAATGTCAGAGAAAAATGAAAGATTTCTGTATTATAACCAACAGTGACCTGTTTGGAATTCCCATCTGAACCCAGGACTCATGAAGTGAGAAACGCATATTCAAATCCCGTACACTATTCTGGTTTGTTCCTGGTCTGATTAACATAAGTATAATTCACAGAATGGTGATCTGGTGTGTTATGTCACGGAAGGCTTCTTGGTTGATGGTGAAGAAAGGCGGAAAAGGACAAAAATATATGTGCATGGAGGAAAGTAGGAGAGCGGAGTATCTTACTCTTCCTCATTCAAAATCATTTGTGGACAGGAGAGTGTATGTGGCTGGCAGGATAGCCGCAGGGTACACGCACTCGGGTCGAAGCTGTCTATCTTGGGTTTGAATCTCGGCCGAGCTATAAGCTGTTGTCCTGGTGTTTCAAAAGTCGGGTGAGTCATCAAAGTGTGTGCCTTCAGATGGAGGTTAAACAGGAATTCCATCTGACAGCATTGGTTGGTGGATCTTAAAGTCCTTCCTGAAGAGAAGCTGAGCTATCACTGGCAGCGTGGCCAAATACAAATTCCTGCCCGAACTTCTGCTGTGAATGTAATAGCAAACCACCAGTGTATACTTTGCCTCGGAATATGCTTTGACAGCACCGAAGCTGTGCGAAGAGTATGGAACATCAGACATCAGAGAGAGACGGCCTGAAGATGCAAGCATTGAAACATCCGTAACACGATGAGAGGGAGACGGAGACGGAGACAGATCATAAAACACGTGACCCCACAATGCTTGAAAAACAATGACATGGGCGGGGCCAACAAACAGCAAAATTGATTGGTCATGATGATGCAAAATGCCATCATATTTTGAACAAGTATTGTTAAAGGGAAGGCTTTGAAATTGCTAAAAAGGTGATTTTGTGTTCCACATTGTTTAAATGTATTGTTGCGGTTGAGGAAATTCACAAACCACCATTCAGGTCCCGTAGGTGAGATATCTCTGTAAGTACATGTGTAGTTAGCCCCAAACCCGTTTTTTAGAGGGAATAAATGTGATTCATTCGGGCTGCGACCCTTTGAGATAGCCGTTTTTCTGTTCTGTCTTTATTTTGAACCAACCACGTCTCAACCGCCATCACACAACAACCACCAACCACAACGCCGCTTCACAACAACAACAACAACGCCAACAGCCACGATCTTCACCTTCACAACTCGCTCCCGCAAACATCGCATCACCGCCATTCCAAACGGCGCCATGGCCATAAACCACCACCATAAACCCTCCACCACCTTCACCTCCTTCTGCGGCCATTCCCGCACCACCTGTGAGCACCGAGCGTTGGGCTGTCCTGGGCTCGTACAAGACGCGCGCCGAGCCGCGAGTGCAAAATGCGGCCTTTCCGAGGAGAATTCGGATCAGGAATGCTACACGCCCACTTCTGATCCGTCCAATCAGCAAGCGCGGGGCGGTTTGGCCCCGCCTCCAGGCGCGTCTGTGTGGAATCGAGATATGCAAATTCGAGGATCAGGGGAGATTCACGCCCCCTTTTCCTCCGTCCAATGGGCGAGCGTGGCTCCACCCCCGAGCTCGTACTGATCCGGAAATTTGCATATAGGTTCTCCTGCCGGCCTATAAAGCGCCGAGCACGGGGCGAATCTGGGCAGAGTCGGTTTGAGCAGAGTCGGGTTGGAGCGCGGAGTGGAGTCGGGAGGCGAGGGTGGCCAGGTGGTTTGCGGCAGTTGGCTGAGGAGAATTGGGGGAAGAGACCGAGGAACTCGGGTCTGAGGCAAGGAAGACGGCGGTCGGCGACGAGGTCGCAGTGGAATCGCTCGTCACGGGACCCAAGCAAGCCAGCTATACTGTTTCCCCCGAGCAGCAATAATTTCCCCCCCCCCCACCTTTTTCCCCCGCGCTGAGATAGTGCGAAAAGGGGGCCGCGTTCCCACCCCACTCCAAGGAGTGCCAACGAAACCCGCGAAGGAGCACGAAGTCGGGGCACCGCCACGCTGCCACATTTGCGGCTCATCACAAAGACACGGGTAGGATCCACCCGCTCTCGCGGACCTGACCGCTCTTTCAGGTCCCGCTCAAATATTGGCCCACAGGCCCCGTCTGCCCCCTTGTCTTTGAGGGTGGCCCTTTTCTTTTGTTCCTGTGTAAACGTGTGTGTGTGGCGCCAGTCTGGTGAAGTAAAACTGTGTGAGTCTTGCCGTGTGTACGCGCAGTCGGTTGAAGATCTGCATTGTTGTGTTTCTTTTGTTGCAATTGCTTTATGTGCATTCTGTTTAATTGTATATGTGTGCTCTCCGTGTGCCGCGGAATAAATGTGCATCATGTTGAACTGTTTTCCCGTTTCGCTTCGTCTTTTCTTCAATTGAATCTCCATCTTGCTTCACGTAAAGGGTTGGTAGTGGGTTTAATACGCCCGATAATAAATCGGAACCGTCGAGGCCGAAGATAACACCGCTCGGTTATCCCGATAGTACGGAATGGATCGCTTAAGTGGCCCGTGTCCGGAGTCGACCTGCGGCGAGGTGCGATCGCCCGGTCTACCCTCCGCGTGGGTACTTAGGTAGGTCGAGTTTGGCGAACAACCCTATCCCCCGCGGGGGGCCGATTGGCACGATCGAAGTGAGGCCGAAAGGCCCACCCATGACTAGCTCCCGGCGTTGGTCCGAGAGGATCATGACAGAATTGTCCATCCAGTGGGCGACGTGCCGCGATTCGAGTTACGTGGCCGTTCGCACGCCGGCGGGCGCGAATTCGCAACAATATCATGAAATTGAAATAAAGTAAAGATTAAAATGGTCGAAGAAAAAAAAATTCCAGCAATTTACCGCTGTTGACTCAGCGTCTTTGACAGCACCAGAATGAACACGTTCCATCGTTGTTTGTGTCCTTTATGACATCCTTAAAACCATCAAGTTTCCTGTTTGGAATGATTTTCAATTATGTTTCACTTCCAAAAGAGATAGAAAGAGGAAAAAAAATTATCTCACTCCTCTCTGCACATGTGTGATCAGGATGGATTCAGAGCCAAGGTACTGTTGGACTGCAGGTCTATTTTACACTTAATTTTCAAAATATAACATTCAATTTAAATCAAGTTGTTCCTCGATCATAAACTGATATTTGTGGACAGAAGGACAGACAGTGCTTAATCTCTCAATTGCTTAACCTCGCTGTTCGCTTTGTGTGCGTGGGGTCAATATCGGAGGTCCTGAGTCTATTTTTATACAAACTGGAATATAAGACCATTCACTTCGCTGATGGAAATCCCAATCTTTGCTGTGATGGATCATCAATAGGGCAAGAACAAAAAGGAATCCTGGGAATGCGGGGATAACCAGCATCACAAGTTGTCATTTGCAGTTTCCTCACATGTGCCCATGTACCCACACTAAAAAAAACAATGTTTTCATCACAAACCTTCCCAGGATTTCCCTGAATCCACCGTAGTTCGATTAATTGAAATCCGTTCTCAAGTTATAACAAGACAAACAAACAGACAGACAGACACGGCTCCTATCATAACACAGATTACAAGGATACCTGTAAATTATCGAGAGATTAATGTGTTTCATGGGATTGAATTGGAGGAATCATGAACAATGGACTCAGGTGGGATCACCAGCAAGGTCAATCCAAAATTTAAATCTTCAGAACTGCAGATTATTTCATAGTTTGGAGATGTTTAAAATGTTTCTAAAATGTTGTTTCTTACCTGGATGGTTGTGGCACTTTGATGCTTTGTTTTCAAATCCTTCCTGGCTCGATATCCTCTGTATCCTGATTGGATGGTGATGACTGCCCCTTCCGTGGCAGGGTCATCAAGGAAGTGACTATTCATCCCACTTGTCTCAAGCCAATGGGAAAACACTACATCAACATGACGTGGAGATGTTTTCTTGGTGATGTAAAAACTCAAATCACTTGATGTGGTGCTACCATCATGTCCCACTCGAGGTTGAAAAACTTTTTCCATCTGCACTCGTCGCTGGTCCTCAAGAGCTGAGTCTCGATCAAATTTGGAACTTATGCATGTACTGTGAGAACTCGTCCTGCTGGAATGTCCCTGAGAGCTCAGAGAGCTTGATTGAGAAGAGTGCACCTGGTTTGTAACTTTCGGATGGTTCCTCGTTTTGTATCCACAGTCGTTTGCCTGCAGAGAAAAGGATAAATTAAAATGGTGGGAGAAGCTTCATTCAACCAATCATAGCGGAGAAGGATTTGGATGAACATCATACGTGGAGATGGTTATCAGCGAGTAGATAAATATTTTTTCAGCCAATCACAGCACATGGTTCCACAATCACGTGACAAGACAGGCATTATGGGTCTATTTCTCAACAACCTAAGCTTTATACACATGATCTGATTCCAGGAGCTGTTTCATTTTGAAAGTTGATTAATGATAAGGAAAAGCACAAAGTAAAATATGGGACGTGAGTAATGTCAGAGAAAAATGAAAGATTTCTGTATTATAACCAACAGTGACCTGTTTGGAATTCCCATCTGAACCCAAGACTCATGAAGTGAGAAACCCATAGTCAAATCCCGTACACTATTCTGGTTTGTTCCTGGTCTGATTAACATAAGTATCATTCACAGAATGGTGATCTGGTGTGTTATTATGTCACGGAAGGCTTCTTGGTTAATGGTCAAGAAAGGCGGAAAAGGACAAAAATATATGTGCATGGAGGAAAGTGGGAGAGAGGAGTATCTTACTCTTCCTCATTCAAAATCATTTGTGGACAGGAGAGTGTATGTGGCTGGCAGGATAGCCGCAGGGTACACACACTCGGGTCGAAGCTGTCGATCTTGGGTTTGAATCTCGGCCGAGCTATAAGCTGTTGTCCTGGTGTTTCACAAGTCGGGTGAGTCATCAAAGTGTGTGCCTTCAGATGGAGGTTAAACAGGAATTCCATCTGCCAGCATTGGTTGGTGGATCTTAAAGTCCTTCCTGAAGAGAAGCTAAACTATCACTGGCAGCGTGGCCAAATCCAAATTCCTGCCCGAACTTCTGCTGTGAATGTAATAGCAAACCACCAGTGTATACTTTTCCTCGGAATATGCTTTCACAGCACCGAAAGAGGAAAAAAAATTATCTCACTCCTCTCTGCACATGTGTGATCAGGATGGATTCAGAGCCAAGGTACTGTTGGACTGCAGGTCTATTTTACACTTAATTTTCAAAATATAACATTCAATTTAAATCAAGTTGTTCCTCGATCATAAACTGATATTTGTGGACAGAAGGACAGACAGTGCTTAATCTCTCAATTGCTTAACCTCGCTGTTCGCTTTGTGTGCGTGGGGTCAATATCGGAGGTCCTGAGTCTATTTTTATACAAACTGGAATATAAGACCATTCACTTCGCTGATGGAAATCCCAATCTTTGCTGTGATGGATCATCAATAGGGCAAGAACAAAAAGGAATCCTGGGAATGCGGGGATAACCAGCATCACAAGTTGTCATTTGCAGTTTCCTCACATGTGCCCATGTACCCACACTAAAAAAAACAATGTTTTCATCACAAACCTTCCCAGGATTTCCCTGAATCCACCGTAGTTCGATTAATTGAAATCCGTTCTCAAGTTATAACAAGACAAACAAACAGACAGACAGACACGGCTCCTATCATAACACAGATTACAAGGATACCTGTAAATTATCGAGAGATTAATGTGTTTCATGGGATTGAATTGGAGGAATCATGAACAATGGACTCAGGTGGGATCACCAGCAAGGTCAATCCAAAATTTAAATCTTCAGAACTGCAGATTATTTCATAGTTTGGAGATGTTTAAAATGTTTCTAAAATGTTGTTTCTTACCTGGATGGTTGTGGCACTTTGATGCTTTGTTTTCAAATCCTTCCTGGCTCGATATCCTCTGTATCCTGATTGGATGGTGATGACTGCCCCTTCCGTGGCAGGGTCATCAAGGAAGTGACTATTCATCCCACTTGTCTCAAGCCAATGGGAAAACACTACATCAACATGACGTGGAGATGTTTTCTTGGTGATGTAAAAACTCAAATCACTTGATGTGGTGCTACCATCATGTCCCACTCGAGGTTGAAAAACTTTTTCCATCTGCACTCGTCGCTGGTCCTCAAGAGCTGAGTCTCGATCAAATTTGGAACTTATGCATGTACTGTGAGAACTCGTCCTGCTGGAATGTCCCTGAGAGCTCAGAGAGCTTGATTGAGAAGAGTGCACCTGGTTTGTAACTTTCGGATGGTTCCTCGTTTTGTATCCACAGTCGTTTGCCTGCAGAGAAAAGGATAAATTAAAATGGTGGGAGAAGCTTCATTCAACCAATCATAGCGGAGAAGGATTTGGATGAACATCATACGTGGAGATGGTTATCAGCGAGTAGATAAATATTTTTTCAGCCAATCACAGCACATGGTTCCACAATCACGTGACAAGACAGGCATTATGGGTCTATTTCTCAACAACCTAAGCTTTATACACATGATCTGATTCCAGGAGCTGTTTCATTTTGAAAGTTGATTAATGATAAGGAAAAGCACAAAGTAAAATATGGGACGTGAGTAATGTCAGAGAAAAATGAAAGATTTCTGTATTATAACCAACAGTGACCTGTTTGGAATTCCCATCTGAACCCAAGACTCATGAAGTGAGAAACCCATAGTCAAATCCCGTACACTATTCTGGTTTGTTCCTGGTCTGATTAACATAAGTATCATTCACAGAATGGTGATCTGGTGTGTTATTATGTCACGGAAGGCTTCTTGGTTAATGGTCAAGAAAGGCGGAAAAGGACAAAAATATATGTGCATGGAGGAAAGTGGGAGAGAGGAGTATCTTACTCTTCCTCATTCAAAATCATTTGTGGACAGGAGAGTGTATGTGGCTGGCAGGATAGCCGCAGGGTACACACACTCGGGTCGAAGCTGTCGATCTTGGGTTTGAATCTCGGCCGAGCTATAAGCTGTTGTCCTGGTGTTTCACAAGTCGGGTGAGTCATCAAAGTGTGTGCCTTCAGATGGAGGTTAAACAGGAATTCCATCTGCCAGCATTGGTTGGTGGATCTTAAAGTCCTTCCTGAAGAGAAGCTAAACTATCACTGGCAGCGTGGCCAAATCCAAATTCCTGCCCGAACTTCTGCTGTGAATGTAATAGCAAACCACCAGTGTATACTTTTCCTCGGAATATGCTTTCACAGCACCGAAAGAGGAAAAAAAATATCTCACTCCTCTCTGCACATGTGTGATCAGGATGGATTCAGAGCCAAGGTACTGTTGGACTGCAGGTCTATTTTACACTTAATTTTCAAAATATAACATTCAATTTAAATCAAGTTGTTCCTCGATCATAAACTGATATTTGTGGAAAGGACAAACAGTGCTTAATCTCTCAATTGCTTAACCTCGCTGTTCGCTTTGTGTGCGTGGGGTAAATATCGGAGGTCCTGAGTCTATTTTTATATAAACTAGAAGATAAGACCATTCACTTCGCTGATGGAAATACCAATCTTTGCTGTGATGGATCATCAATAGGGCAAGAACAAAAAGGAATCCTGGGAGTGCGGGGATAACCAGCATCACAAGTTGGCATTTGCAGTTTCCTCACGTGTGCCCACGTACCCACACTAAAAAAACAATGTTTTCATCACAAACCTTCCCAGGAGTTCCATGAATCCACCGTAGTTCGATGAATTTAAATCCGTTCTCAAGTTATCACAAGACAAACAAACAGACAGACAGACAGACACGGCTCCTATCATAACACAGATTGCAAGGATACCTGTAAATTATCGAGAGATGAATGTGTTTCATGGGATTGAATTGGAGGAATCATGAACAATGGACTCAGGTGGGATCACCAGCGAGGTCAATCCAAAATTTAAATCTTCAGAACTGCAGATTATTTCATAGTTTGGAGATGTTTAAGATGTTTCTAAAATGTTGTTTCTTACCTGGATGGTTGTGGCACTTTGATGCTTTGTTTTCAAATCCTTCCTGGCTCGATATCCTCTGTATCCTGATTGGATGGTGATGACTGCCCCTTCCGTTGCAGGGTCACCAAGGAAATGACTATTCATGCCACTTGTCTCAAGCCAATGGGAAAACACCACATCAACATGACGTGGAGATGTTTTCTTGGTGATGCTCAAACTCAAATCACGTGATCTGGTGCCACCATCATGACCAACTCGAGGTTGAATTACTTTTCCCATCTGCACTCGTCGCTGGTGCTCAAGAGCTGAGTCTAGATCACATTTGGGACTAGTACATGGACTGTGAGAACTCGTCCTGCTGGAATGTCCCTGAGAGCTCAGAGAGCTTGATTGAGAAGAGTGCACCTGGAATGTAACTTTCAGATGGTTCTTCGTTTTGTATCCACAGTCGTTTGCCTGCAGAGAAAAGGATAAATTTAAATGATGGGAGAAGCTTCATTCAACCAAACACAGTGGAGAAGGATTTGGATTCACATCACGTGGAGATGGTTATCAGTTCGAAGTTAAATTTTTTTTTTAGTCATTCACAGCACATGGTTCCACAATCACGTGTCAAGACAGGCATTGTGGGTATATTTCTCAACAATCGAAGCTTTATACACATAATCTGATTCCAGGAGCGATATTCATTTTAAAAGTTGATTGATGACAAAGAAAAGCACAAAGAAAAATATGGGATATGAGTAATGTTGGAGAAAAATGAAAGATTTCGATATTATAACCAACAGTGACCTGTTTGGAATTCCCATCTGAATCCAGGACTCATGAAGTGAGACCCCATATTCAAATGCCGAACACTATTCTGGTTTGTTCCTGGTCTGATTAACATGAGTATCATTCACAGAATGGTGATCTCGTGTATTATGATGTCACGGAAGGCTTCTTGGTTAATTGGTAGAGCAGGAACTTTTAAAATGGAAATGTTCAAGAAAGGTGGAAAAGGTCCAATAAATATGTGCATTGAGGAAAGTCGGAGAGAGGGGTATCTCACTCGTCTCACTCAAAATCATTTGTGGACAGGAGAGTGGACATGGCTGGCAGGATAGCCGCAGGGTACACACACTCGCGTCAAAGCTGTCTATCCTGGGAAAATGCTTTGACAGAACCAATGCTCTGCGAAGGAGATGGAACACCAGACATCAGAGAGAGAGACGGCTGACACATGCAAGCATTGAAACATCCCTAACATGATGAGAGATAGAGATAGAGATAGAGATAGAGATAGAGAGATCATAAAACACGTGACCCCACAATGCTTGAGAAACAACGACATGGGCGGGGTCAACAAACGGCATAATTGATTGGTCATGATGATGAACAATGCCCTCATATTTTGTCCAGGTATTGATCAAAGGAAGGGTTTGAAATTGCTAAAAAGGCAATTTTGTGTTCTGCAGTGTTTAAATATCTATCTATAATTCCAGCAATGTGTGTGTGTGTGTGTGTGTGTGTGTGTGTGTGTGTGTGTGTGTGTGTGTGTGTGTGTGTGTGTGTGTGTGTGTGTGTGTCTGTGTGTGTGTGTGTGTGTGTGTGTGTGTGTGTGTGTGTGTGTGTGTGTGTGTGTGTGACCGCTGTTTCTCGACAACCACTGGTCTGATCTAATTCAAACTTGCCAGGTATATTGCTAAGGAGCCGAGTATGTGCCTTTTCAAGGTTTGATATTAATCGGACAAGTGCTTCCCGAGTTATGGCCATTTATTTACCACACCAATGATAAGACACGTTGCTGCATCGGCGTGGCTGCGTAGGCCGGTGCGTGGCCGGCCGACGATGACGTCACGTGCCGTGCCGGTTACGATGGGGATCAGTGCCTTAGTTACCGTGGTGTCAGAGTGGCAATGGTCAATGGCAGCAAATATCATGGCAAGTAAAGACATGGAGGTAAACTTGATTTCAATTTGGATTTTATTTAACTCTGTGTGTGTGTGTAAGTATCACAGCAGTTGTAACTTCAATGCAAGCGATAATTCGTGGAATGCATGTGAACATTCCGTACGGGCAGGCACCACTTCCGGATAGTGATGACTTAATGTGTTCTCATAATTTCCTGATTTCTCATGCGCATTTATGGATAAACACCCAATCCAGTCGTCATTTCGGAAAAGGAACGAGAGCGAAGGAACGGCCTGTGTGGTTATTTGAAAGTTTTTTGTTGTTGTTTTTTGGGTGGTTTGCACGTACGGCCACGCACGTACGGGCACGCGAGAGCGAAGGAATGGCCTGTGTGGTTGTTTCTTCTGGCTCGCGGTTTGAAAGATTTTATTTATTTTTCATTGCATGTCCGGCCACGCACGTACAGGCACGTACCAGTATCATTAAATTTAAATAAAATAAAGATTTCAAAGGTCGAAGAAAAACAAGCTCAAATGAGCTAAGATTCTCGTCCTCTTAATGATGACGTCATGAAAACGAATATGATATCATTGTGATGTATCAGGTTTGCGATAAATTATCAGTGCTAATGCTCGGCTTGATTCCCACAAACAAAATTCAAACAGCTTGCCTAGTTTCGGAGATAATGGTATGGGCGATTTCCATTCGTGGCGATATTATGACGTCAACTTTTTTCCAGGAAGAATTTCCAAAATCGGAGATGTTTACTGCCTGCGTGTGGGCTTTCTGCATAGACATGGCAAGTTTCACGAAGATCCGATGAAAACTCTGGGTTGTGAAACAAAAAATGTCAAGAAATAGGAATGACGTCATAAAAATTGATATGACGTCATAGTGATGATTCATATGTGCGGTAATTCATCTCTGCTAATGCCCTGCTAATTCCCGCAAAGAGAATTCAAAAGGCTTGCTAGTTTTGTCGATAATTTTTTAGGCGATTTCCATTAGCGGAGATATTTTGACGTTATAACTTTTTTCAGGGAGGAATTTTCAAATTCGGAGATGGTTACTGTCTGCGCAGGGTATTTTTACATTTCTATGCCAAGTTTCAGGAAGTTTCGATGAAAACTGTAGGCTGTGAAACAAAAAAGTCCATAAGAAGAAGATGAAGAACAACAACGTGAGTAAGACTTCGAGATCCTACACGAGGATCTAAAAATTTCGAGGAATTTACCGCTGTTGACTCAGCGTCTTTAACACCACCTGAATGAACACGTTACATTGTTTTTGTGTCCTTTGTGACATCCTTAAAACCATCAAGTTCCCTGTTTGGAATGATTTTCAATTTTGTTTCACTTCCAAAGAGGGAGAAAGAGGAAAAAATTCTCACTCCTCTCTACACAGGTGTGATCAGGACAGATTCAGAGCCAATGTACTGTTGGACTGCAGGTCTATTTTACAGCATGTTCAAAATCTAACATTGAATTTAAATCAAGTTGTTCCTCGATCATAAACTGACATTTGTGGACAGAAGGACAGACAGTGCTTAATCTCTCAATTGCTTAACCTCGCCGTTCACTTTGTGTGCGTGGGGAAAATATCGGAGGTTCTGAGTCGATTTTTATACAAACTAGAATCTAAGACCCTTCACTTCGCTGATGAAAATACCAATCTTTGCTGTGATGGATCATCAATAGGGCAGGAAGAAAAAGGAATCTTGGGAGTGCGAGGATAACCTGCGTCACAAGTTGTTGTTTGCAGTTTCCCCACGTGTGCCCATAAAAAAAATTTTCATCACAAACCTTCCCAGGACTTCCCTGAATCCACCATAGTTCGATTAATTGAAATCCGTTCTCAAGTTATAACAAGACAAACAAACAGGCAGAGAGACAGACACGGCTCCTATCATAACACAGATTACAAGGATACCTGTAAATATTGAGAGATTAATGTGTTTGATGGGATTGAACTGGAGGAATCATGAACAATGGACTCAGGTGGGATCACCAGCGAGGTCAAACCAAAATTTAAATCTTCAGAACTGCAGATTATTTCATAGTTTCGACATTGTTTAAAATGTTGTTTCTTACCTGGATGGATGTCGCACTTTGATGCTTTGTTTTCAAATCCTTCCTGGCTCGATATCCTCGGTATCCTGATTGGATGGTGATGACTGCCCCTTCCGTGGCAGAGTCACCAAGGAAGTGACTATTCATCCCACTTGTCTCAAGCCAATGGGAAAACACCACATCAACATGACGTGGAGATGTTTTCTTGGTGATGTTTAGACTTAAATCACGTGATGTGGTGCCACCATCATGACCAACTCGAGGTTGAATTACTTTTCCCATCTGCACTCGTCGCTGGTGCTCAAGAGCTGAGTCTCGATCACATTTGGGACTTGTACATGGACTGAGAGAACTCGTCCTGGTGGAATGTCCCTGATAGCTCGGAGAACTTGATTGTGAGGAATGCACCTGGTTTGTAAATTTGTTTCCTGTTGATTCGGACTGAAAAGAAACCATGTCATTTCCATCACAGAGGTTCTTCAGATGCTTCCTCGTTTGGTAACCACGGTCGTTTGCCTGCAGAAAAAAGGTCAAATTACAATGATGGGAGAAGGTTCATTCAACCAGTCACAGTGGATGAGAGTCCAGATTCACATCGGTTGGAGATGGTTATCAGTTTATGGTTAAGTTAATATATTTTGTAGCCATTCACAACACATGGATCGACAATTGGTGAAAATAATTATGCATGGGTTTTTTTTAATTATCTGAGCGCCACTCCTTCATGCCCAACACATGATTGGATTCCAGGAATTATTCTTTTATTGAGGTTTGAGCAACAAAGAAAAGCAAAAACAACTCGAACAGTACTCGGGAGACCCCAGACATACGCCAGGTGGAACAGTTTATGTTTTAGATCCCACTGATAGGTCGGATCTCGATCCATAACTTCCACAATATAATTGGCTTGTTCTTGTCACCTCCTCACCTCATCCACCAAGTTTTGTCTGACTCCGTCCACAACGTTTTGAGATGTCGTGCTATGTATCGTTTTTAGCCCGATCACTCACTTGTGAGGAATCAATCAAAAAATTATCGCATCCGGATCTTCACCAAAATATAATCATCGCTGATACTCGAAACAAATGACAAAATCCTGCCTTGACAGTGTCGCGAGTGGTCTCCTCTGTTTGGAGGTTCCTTGACACCAGGTTACACTGCTTGCGATCTTGAGTGTAGTTGCTGTCTGGGCAGCAGTATTTGCACTGTCCACAAATTGATGAGGTACTTTGGACATTTCAGGTGAATGACTGTCTTTGGATGTGAAATGGCAACACCAGGTGATTGTCGACTCATCTGAAATGATTTTTTCCCCACTCATGGGAAATATTGTCATTGTGAGTGACAGTTAGAATAATTTTTGAATTTTTCGACATCTCACACTCAGCAGGGCATTTCCCACAGAGGAATTTCCTCCTCCCCATCGATGTCAACCTTTGGGGCTTGCCCATGTTCTGTCCTTGTAAATGCTGAATGCCAAGCGAGGAAGCAGCACGCACCATTTTTAAATCTGTGGTTTCACTCGGCTGGGGTTTTAACAGCCGACCTCTCAGACTCAGTGCGGACGCTCCAGCCATCACACCAATCGAGTTTCAAATCCCAGTTCAATTTGCCAATCTCCCTGAATATTTCTTCTGTCCAAGTCTGTCTATCCATTTCCTTTGTACACATCCACTATACCATCTGAGGTTCTTCGAGTACACAATGAGTGCATTGTTGTCAACTTGCACAAAACAAGGATATCAGGGACCCACGATGATGCAACCTTGACCTCATGATCATGAAGCTTGCACTCAATCATGTGAAGCAGGAAGTGAGAAGATGAAGACATCAATGGACTTTTTCCTGAATTCCATGGACAGTCGTACACAATGGACAAATCACAATTACGTATGGCTCAAACTTATCACCAAATTTGCTGATCCATGTTGTAAGAACAAACCATCCCAAAATGTAAACCTGGTGTATTTCTATCCATTTCATATCTCGAGGGTTGTTGAACAGAAAATGCATAAAGTGGTGCTCTTACCTGAATAATTGTGTCACTTTCGTGCTGTTTTTGGAACTCATTCCCGATGACGTGGTCCTTGTATGATGCTCGAATAGCACCGACTTCACCATTGTTTACGGAACCTGGCAAGACGCTCTTCTTCATCCCTGTTCCACACGAGTCGTCGGTCACGAGGTAAACCATGATTGGGATGACAGCATTTATCAGCCCAACGTGGCTGTTGAATTTGGAATGAGGGTTTTTCAGCGATTCCTTCATTTTGAATTGAATATTTGCATTCTTTTTCTTTATGAATGCTCGAGCATTTCCTTGCTGCAAATGGTTCACCAATCTGTATGGAGATACCGGTGATACTCGATGGTTCAAGATCTTGTCAGACCGGTGATAATATCCGTTGTTGAGGTCATTCTGCAACTGGGATTGCCCAAGAGGCAGTGTGCTTGCCGTGTCGTTCAGGCTTCCCTTGTTCTGCTGCTCATGACGTCTTCCGTGTCGGCAGGAACAATGGCACAGCATAACATTCCGTTTGTTTTTGTGCCATGCTTGAATATGCTGTCGTTGATTCATCAAGCAATGCCAGTCTGTTTGGGAGAGTTGAGGGTGTGGGGTGGGGCAGTGGAACCATGGCCATGTGATTGAGTAAAACATATTAATGTAGTTATTGTCATTAATGGAAAGTGAATCCAATTCCAAGGCAATTACAGGAGGTTTAACTTACTGTGGGTCTGTTGCCAACATCTCCTGTCCTCACGAATCTTCTTGAAAGCAAGAAATGTCTGCAAGACACAGAGCAGCAACAACAATACAATTTAAAACAATGATTCTCACTTCCTGTGACTTCCATCAAATTCTGCACATTCTAAACAAGGAATCAGGGAAAAGGGTATTTCACTTGTTCAGTTTGCATCGTTTCCACATTCCATTCTGTATTCAAGCAACTCATTTTGTCCTGTTGGCTTTTCTCTACAGCAACACACTTGTGTGTCTGTCCATCCATCCGCCCGTGTGTAACTCCACTTTCCACCCATTGGTTGGACAGCTGGTCGGACTCCATCCACAATTGTAACCTGTATAATCATACGGCTGCCATGTTCATCCGATGCCAAGCCAAATATGCCGTCGGAGCTGTCATCGTTCACAATCGCCATGCCCTCTCGATAAGTTTTCCCTTCGATGTGAAATAACCAAAGTGACTGTTTCAAGGATCATCAAGTATCGAAAGGTTGGAGCCATTCTGCATCACCGTGCCGTGTGAACTCCACACAACATGAAGGCCACACTATGTAGAGCCCTCAGTCTTCAGTCCTTAGGCTTCAGGCATCTGGTGACAGCCTATGTGCCAGTGTAATTGGAATCTATCCGAGCTGTATAACCACAATGTATAATATAGACACATCCACAGTGTCCATTGTAATTGGAATCTAACCGAGCTATATAACAACTATGTATTATATAGACACATCCACAGTGTCCATTGTAATTGGAATCTAACCGAGCTATATAACCACTATGTATTATATAGACACATCCACAGTGTCCATTGTAATTGGAATCTAACCGAGCTATATAACCACAATGTATTATATAGACACATCCACAGTGTCCATTGGAATTGGAATCGAACCGAGCTATATAACCACGATGTATTATATAGACACATCCACAGTGTCCATTGTAATTGGAATCTATCCGAGCTATATAACCACAATGTAGTATATCGACACATCCACAGTGTCCATTGGAATTGGAATCGAACCGAGCTATATAACCACGATGTATTATATAGACACATCCACAGTGTCCATTGTCATTGGAATCTAACCGAGCTATATAACCACAATGTATTATATAGACACATCCACAGTGTCCATTGGAATTGGAATCGAACCGAGCTATATAACCACGATGTATTATATAGACACATCCACAGTGTCCATTGTAATTGGAATCTATCCGAGCTATATAACCACAATGTATTATATAGACACATCCACAGTGTCCATTGGAATTGGAATCGAACCGAGCTAAATAACCACGATGTATTATATAGACACATCCACAGTGTCCATTGTAATTGGAATCTATCCGAGCTATATAACCACGATGTATTATATAGACACATCCACAGTGTCCATTGTAATTGGAATCTATCCGAGCTATATAACCACGATGTATTATATAGACACATCCACAGTGTCCATTGTAATTGGAATCTAACCGAGCTATATAACCACCATGTATTATATAGACACATCCACAGTGTCCATTGTAATTTGAATCTTACCGAGCTATATAACCACAATGTATTATATAGACACATCCACAGTGTCCATTGTAATTGGAATCTAACCGAGCTATAGAACCACAATGTATTATATAGACACATCCACAGTATTTTTTTTGTCTACTTTGTCGAGGCTCGTATGAGAGCGAACACACAACGCACATCAAGGGGGGCATGAGACAAGAGGGGAGGGAGTGGGAAGGACAAAATAGTGGGAACAGAGACATTTGGAGATCTGTGGAAGGGAGAGGGATGGGATGGGGAGCATGGGGAATAGAAGATTGACATTACAGGGACTTTCAGGAAGGAAAGAGGGAATTTGAAGGAGGTGGGCTTAGGTGGATTATCGGGGGTAGAAAAGATCGAGGATTTGGATGGGGGATGATAAGAGGTGGTGGTGAACAGCTGTTTTGAAGGCCTGGAGGGAAGAATGGGAATGAATAGAGCGAGGGAGTTTATTCAAAGGCGGGAAAAAAGAGGAATGAAAGAGGGAACGTGAGCAGTGATTCGTGATTTTGGTAGTTCTACCAGAAGGGGTTGTTGGCGGACCTTGAGCGCCCTGCGGAAATGTGGTGGGGACAAATTGCAGAGAGAGCAGGGGGGGCGAGGCTGGAGAGGAGAGGGTAGAAGACAGAAAGACCACCGACCAACCTGTGGTGATTGAGTGAGAGGCCCAAAGACTCAGCCTCATTGCGGGAGATGCCAATGATCCGAAATGCCTTGGTTTCTACAGCGTGAAGCCGAGAAAGGTGGGAGGCAGTAGCACCAGCCCAGAGGGGAGAGCAGCACTCCATCAGGCTGCGGACAAAACTTTGTAAGTGCTCAGGAGCTCAGGTGGGCCGAAGAAGGACCTTGCACGATGGAGGATTCCCAGTCGGCGACTGGCTTTGGAGGCGAGGTTTGAAACGTGGCTTTCCCAGGAAAGGTCATGGCAGATAGTGAGACCCAGAAGCTTGAAAGAAAGGACTTCTTCCAGAGGATTGTTAAGAAATTGGATGGGGGGGGGGGGTTCTAAACGGTCCTTTCTAAGAGACATTGTGAGAGTGTGAGATTTGTCCGGATTGAAAGACATGTTCCACGTGTTGGACCAGTTGTGATTTTATCCAGATCTCCAGTGAGCGAACAAGCTGCTGCTTGCCGGTCTGAGGGATGACCGATGATACGGCTGAGGGTGGAGTCATCAGCAAAGAGATATGGAGGATTTTCCAGAGAGTCGGAGAGACCACTGATGAAAACCAGAAAAAGAACAGGGTCCAGAACGCTACCTTGAGGACCTCCAGCCTGGACAGGAAGGGGGGATGAAAGAACTCCATTTACGGCCACACGTTGACTGCGACAGGAAAGGAAGTCTGTGAGCCATGAGTGGAGATGGCCTTGACTTTGACAAAATAATATTAAATTATATTAATATTATTAAATAATTTGGTAAATTCCTGTGGAGAAATGGAGTATTTTTGCTTCGCTCGACGTTTCGAGTTCGTTTTAACTTCGATTTTAATTTTGTCTTTGGTTTTTGCAATCGCTTAGGACGCTTAACACTCAGATGTCAAAATTTGGTAAAAATCGGATGTTTTGGAGACGTTTTGAGATTGTATAAAAATATTTCACCCGCCGCGTCACGGCTCGTCACGTGGCGCAGCGCGCTCGAGCAGACGCGTCGTTGAGTCATGTAAAGGTTTTGCGTGTGCGCGCTGATGTCATCGTGCTCGCCCCAGCGTCCTTTCGAGTTGTGGGGGCATCGAGTGTGATCTTTACATTCCGTTAATCCGCGGTAACTCGAGCTAAAAGAAGCTACCAATGTCAAATTAGACCACGTGATTCAGGAGGATTATGGCTAGCGCTGATTAGATTTTGGTCAAAATCGGTCAAAGGTCAAGCTCACAGTGAGGTCAAACATTTAATTTTTCATGGTTTGGTACAGAATCATCCTATAAACTTCTGGTTTGCGTCGCTACCTTCTCAAGAGACAGCTTTTATGAGACAAGG
>NC_140963.1:63894349-63969349 GCF_056783735.1 Eptatretus burgeri | reverse complement strand
CAAAACTCTGTAAAACAAAGCCTTAAGTAGTTTAACGTCCCGTGGGATGAAGGTGTGTGTATTTGTCGAGTGGGTGTGCGATCATACCTTCAGAAAGGTCGGAAGACCATTTGAAATTTTTGTGCAGAAAGAGTGAAAAATCCCTCGAGGTTTCTGAGGGTCAGGTTTCTGTGTGAGGGACACAAGAACAAGAAGAATTGGGAATTAGTTAAAGTTGTTTCACCGAAATGGGGACAAATGATCAGTTGTCCCTCAACGATTGTGACGTGTTATGAAGGGGGTGGGGGTGGGGGCGTGGTTGTGTTTATGGTTTTGTGAGTGGTATGTGGTTGTGTATGTCGTTGTTCTGGCCTGCTTGGGTGGCTGTGAGTGTCTGTCCTGGTGTACATTTATATCTTCTGGGATGAAAGTGTACAATTCTGGAGTGGTTTGTGTGATCTTACCTTCAGCAAGAAGGATGGAAGAATTTTGAAAAGATTATTCCACAAAGACTGGAAAGTCCCTTGAGGTTCCCGAGGAACGGGTTGCTGTGTGATGGAAACAAGAAAACAAGAATAGAGAATGAATCAAAGATATTCCACTGAAACTGTGATGAGTGTGTTCAGGGTGAGCTGCACTCAGGGAAGTATTTTGTCGATGTTCGTTCAGCATGAGATTCGTGCTGTTCTGGGTTCAACTGGGTGAGTGGTAATTTATTGGAATCAACCACACGTGTGGACTGGCAGGATGTATGAACCACACCAGCAAAGGTAAACTGATCATCCCCTCGCTGATTGTATCGACCGGTTTGCACCGACAGGGAAGGGATAGGAAATGTTTGGTGACAATCCCACATCAGGGATTTGAACCTGGGATCCCAACAAACTGACCGCAGGTGGGAACATTTAACTACCTGACCCACAGCCCTCAGGAAGGTGAGTTTGTGGAGGAATGATTGCTGCCATACCTGAATATAATGAAGGGGGATCGGAAGGTTCTTCAAGATTGTTTGGAAAAGCTTCACAGAAACTTCCCAGAGATCCTGCAGGACACACAAGGAGAAGGTAATTACCAACACTGTTCAACGTGATGTAAACCCAAACTAACCAACACTAGTCAACGTGATGTAAACTCAAACTAACTAACATCAGTCAACGTGATTTAAACCCAAACTAACTTATACCAGTCAACATGATTTAAATCCAAAGTAACTTACACCAGTCAACATGACTTAAATCCAAACTAACTTTCACCAGTCAACATGATTTAATCCCAAACTAACCTGCACCAGTCAACATGATTGAAACCCAAACTAACTTACACCAGTCAACATGATTGAAACCCAAACTTACTTTCACCAGTCAACGTGATTGAAAAAAGCTAATCTCCACCAGTCAACATGATTTAAACCCAAAGTAACCAACACCAGTCAACATGATTTAAACACAAACTAACTAACAACAGTCAAGGTGATTTAAATCTACACACCAGTCAACATGATTTAAACCCAAACTAACCTACACCAGTCAACATTTTTTAAACCCAAACGAACTTACACCAGTCAACATGATTGAAACCCAAATTTACTTTCACCAGTCAACATGATTGAAACAAGCGAATCTCCACCAGTCAACATGATTTAAACCCAAACTAACCAACACCAGTCAACATGATTTAAACCCAAACTAACCAACACGAGTAAATGGCTCCAAATAAAGAGGTCGACGAGGATCACACGGTGTCCATGGGGATCACATGGTGTCCGTGGGGATTACCCGGTGTCCGTGGGGATTACACGGTGTCCGTGGGCATCACACGGTGTCCATTTTGTTTCCCATTCTCCATGTTCTTCACCACATCACGAACATCCTTCCCATTCCTCTCTCCCTCCCAATCTCTGCCCATTTCCCTTTGTTTGGTTGTGACAGGTTCATAATCCCGATCTGACCCCATCGGGTTAATTGACCCCGTGACGTGCACAGGCCCCAAATACCATCACCATGAACTGTTCTACCTGCAAACACTCAACGAGCACCATGTCAGTGATGTTTGGTCCACAGGACCAAAGAACCGTCGGTGATGCGGTGTATAAACGACGGACCAAACAACCCTCCGGGTCCTTCCCCCCAGGGAGTGTTGGAAGAGTTCAGTTTTTGTGTAAAAGTGAAACGAACGTTGATGCTTGTCCTCCTCCACTTCATTACAAGGATCCACACGGAACGTGGACGGGGAAGAGGACACTTGGCCCATCAAGGCGCCGTTACATCAACAACACATAAATTAACCCACAACACCGAACCGAACAACAAACATGGACAAAGGTCCCGGTAATTACATCAACAAACTCACCGTTTACTATTACTCACCCTTGTGGAGATCGTGTGTCGGTGATAAATGGAGTAAAGGAGGTGAATGACGGTGAGGAGCACGAGAAAAACTCGTCCACACTTCATGATTCTCACGAACAAATGAGTGATCAGCGTCGTGGGTTCAAATTGGGGGACGTTGGGAACCATGGGAACAATGGGAACCATGGCAACAATGGGGAACCATGGGAACAATGGGGAACCATGGCAACAATGGCGACAATGGCGAATTAATTCAGAACGATAAATGATAAAAATAAACATCATAAATATATTTTACAATAACAATACTGAACATTAACATGAGATTAATACTTTCAATTATAATTATTCACTAAAACGTTTTTTTTTAATCCTTCAAATGAACGAAAAAGGAGTTGATTTCATTCCCATATCGCATTCATTCCCCCGGAAACGGATTTCATTTGATTCATTCGCTCCTGGTGTGTTGGGTGAGTCATAAGTCCCAAGTTACGGTTTTCGCGACTTGTTCAAGATTTGTTTATACACCGCCCCGTCCCTATTCCATCGAGAGCCGCTGTATGACGTCATCTCCAGGCCGGCGAACCTTTGGGTGATCTTAGTTTTTATTCTGTTTTCTTGTTTTGACCAAAATTGAGAATGTTCTTCACACGTCGGTCCGTCTCGTTTGTTAGTTTTTCTGAGTTCGATAACCCGCGAACACTTTCAGGGATCTTCGTAAAACTTCACCAGAGAATTCTGAGGAACAAAAGTGAGGATGTGAATCTTTTTGTGACTCTATCTGTGAAAGGTCAAGGTGACAGTGACGTCATTTGTATGATTTTTGTCATTCCTGTCAGGATCCCACCTGACGCCTTCGTGCGAGACACCGAGCGGTGTATAAACACTCTTTCCCAATTGTTGATCCAGGCGATGTATGACGTCATCGCCGGGCATGAAGGAGGGGGAGGACTCGGTTTTTATTCCGTTTTCTTTCTTTCTTTCTTGTTTGTCCGTGATCCGTGATCTTTCTGCACCAGTTGCGTGCCAATAGAGCCGGGAGAAGAAAACATGAACGGAGGAGAAGGAACTGGGTCAGACCATGGATCGGGAGGCGACGCCATTCCGGCAGAAATGACCAGCTCATGGTGGAACTCCGGAACGAGCACCATGCACCCTTCATCAACTTCCTGCGAATGCCCCCAGCGATGTTCGACGAGCTGCGAGCCAGAGTGGGTCCAGGGATAACCAAGCAGTCCACCTTCTACAGGGATCCGCTTGAGCCTGGCATGAGGCTGGCACTGAGCCTGCTGCTGTTGGTGCCGTGACTGCAGTGAGGGGGAAACGATTTCACTCGATCAATGAAAACTATTTAAATTGCCGAGCACCAGCGTCCAAGAACAATAGGTGAGTGACCTATTGGGAACAATAGGTAACAATAGAAAACCTCACGTAATCGTCGACGATACGCTGCCACGCTTTGCATACGTTAGACCAGGGGTCGGGAACGTTTTTGACTCAGAGAGCCATTAAAGCAAAATATTTGGAAATCTATTTCAGTGAGAGCCATATAATATATTTTAAGACTGAATTCAACTAAATGTGAGTATAATAAGCCTCTGAATTTATTCTTTTAAATAATGTTGTTATAATACTCACCATTAATGGGACTTCTGGTGCTGCATGGATTTGCTGATGGCTTTGTAGTCTGGTTGGTACTTGGTGAGGTTAAGCTTCATGCAAGCGTTGAGGCTTTCATCCGTTAGACGTGATCGTAGGTTGGACTTGATGTTTTTAAGATGTGAGAATGACTGCTCACATGCATACGTAGATCCAAACAAGGTCAATACAGCAATACTCACACGCTGCAGTGTGAGGTATGTGACAGGAAGCGCGTTCCAAGTTTTGATAATCAGCTCGTCTTCGGGTTGAAGTTTTTTCATTTCTGTCCACATGTGCTTGCTCGCCAACTCCGCTTTCTGTCGTGCGATTCTTTCCAAATCTTCATTCAGTGACTTGAACTTATTCACCCACATGTCTGAGGCCTTCAGGTCAGCCACTTCTGCTTCAAAATCTCTGACGGAGACACCAGGAATGTAACTCAGGAGTCGGCTGTGTTCAGTGAACACTGCTTGGATGGGTGATGAACTTAAAAGACGAGTGTGCTCAGAAATTCTCCAAAGCGTGCTTTGAATGACTGTAGGAGGAGACTGGATGTGAAGCCAGCTAACTGGTGGAGATCAAAGTTTTGAGTGGGCTCACTTGCTGTGCATGCATCTTTAAATTGTCTCAGTTTTTCAAAATGTAGTAAAACGACCTGTTTCAAGATCCATGATAAAGAGCTCCAGCTTGTTTTCAAAAGCAAACACGGCTTGTTGAAGGGATAACACTGTATTTCCAATGCCTTGCATTTTCACGTTGAGCTGGTTCAGATGTTCAGTCATATCCACAAGATAGTAAAACTTGAGGAGCCACTCAGTTTCGGCTAGCTCAGGATGCTCAATCCCTTTCATTTCAAGGAAAGTCCGGATTTCGTTCAGGCAAGCCGCAAAACGGCTACACCTTCCCTCTTGACAACCAACGCACATTGCTGTGCAAAAGCAGACCGTGATAGTTATTTCCAACTTCATCCAGCAGTGTTTTAAACTGGCGACCATTTAAGGCTCGGGCAACAATAAAGTTGATCACACGAATGACCAGCGACATCACTTCGCCAAGCTGCCCATCACACATCTGAGCACAAAGTGCCTCCTGGTGTAGAATGCAATGGAAACTTAGGATGGGTCTATTTTCATGTTCACGGAGAAGCGCCACAAATCCTTTGTTTTTCCCCACCATACACGGAGCACCATCAGTACACACCGCGATAAGTTTATCCATTCGTAGATTTTTTTCTTGAGCGAACTCCATGAAAGACTTGAATAAATACTCACCTCTTGTGGACCCTTTTATTAGCAGAACAGCAAGACTTTCTTCGCGCAGTGCATCACCAGCAGCATATCTTGCAATCACACTGAACTGCGACAAATGGCTTACGTCTGTTGACTCATCCAAAGCCAGGGAAAAGAACGGCGCTGTATTTATGTCCTTCACTTGCGTTTCCTCCACTTGGTTTGCCATCATGATGGTACGATCATGAACAGCTCTTGCCTACAGAGGCATGTCTTGTATCCGTTTGATTATCTTGTCTTTGTTCGGAAGATCATCAAAAAGTTCATTGGCGACATCCAGCATGAACGTTTTTGCATACTCGCCATCTGTGAATGGTTTTCCGTTCCTCACTATTGCTAAAGATCCAGCAAAGCTGGCGGAATTATAGTCACCTTGCCGGGTCCATACGCGGAGTTGCTGCTGGCTGGCTTGCACCCTGCTCAGTAGCTCTTGGCACGCTTTCTTTCTGCTGTCTCCCGCAGGGTATTTTGATGCAAAGGTAGCATGGCGCGTGTCGAAGTGCCGCTTTATATTCGACCGTTTCATCGATGCAATTTTGTCATTGCAAATTAGACACACCACAGAACCTGCTCTCTCCACAAAGGCGAATTCTTTGGCCCATTCGTCCTGAAATGTACGATACTCCTCATCTTTTTTTCTTTTCGCCATCTTCTTCGTCGAAGGGTTAGCTTTGAGCAAATGATAGAGAGGGAGATGTTGACCCAAGTGAGTCTGGCTGGCCTGCACACGGGCTGACATACTCGAGAGGTGCGGCGCGGCCGGCCGACTCTGGGATGCTGTCGCCTCAGCGGTGGCGCGTGATTGGTCGAGATGAATTCCGTGACGCGTCTCGGCGGCGGCACGTCATTGGAGGAACCGAAATCACAAGTCGCCTCAGCGGTGGCGCGTGATTGTCGAGATGAATTCCGTGACGCGTCTCGGCGGCGGCACGTCATTGGAGGAACCGAAATCACGAGTCGCCTCAGCGGTGGCGCGTGATTGGTCGAGATGAATTCCGTGACGCGTCTCGGCGGCGGCACGTCATTGGAGGAACCGAAATCACGAGTCACCTCAGCGGTGGCGCGTGATTGGTTGAGATGAATTCCGTGACGCGTCTCGGCGGCGGCACGTCATTGGAGGAACCGAAATCACTACTCGCGTCGGCCGCATGACTGGACGAAACAAAAACCGCTTCAGACAATTCGGAGGTGTTTTTTCTTCTCTCCTTCTGCCAAGTTCAGCCCTGCACGTGAATGAAGCACGACACCATTCAAACTATAGGTAAAGCTTCTGCGAGAAATATTGGGCTTTCCAAGTTTCAAACTCCAATTTTATCTGCGAGCCAGATGCAATCATCAAAAGAGCCATACCTGGCTCGCGAGCCACACGTTCCCGACCCCTGCGTTAGACTATCGTTGGGCAGAGGTTGTGGACGCCGACAACAGGCTAAGCATTCGTTGGTACAAGTTATCTATAAGACAACGAAACGTTCTGTGCCCGTTACTAATATGTTATGCATACGACCAACACGTTATGAATACGACGAAAACTTAAAAAAAAAAACCTCAAAACTTCAGCGTACGCCAACGTTTTACATACATTTTTATACGTTGCCATTGCTGGCGAAAACGTCAAGGTGTGACAGCGCCTTAAGAAGAGCCATTTGTTGACGCTTTCTCTCCATTTATCCCATCTTACAGACGGAAAACGTTTGACTTCTTCGTTCGCTCCATTGTCCTGGTGAATAATACACGGGGGAGCGAGCCGAGCGTCCTCACTGGCCATATTCATCAAAAATCGCCGATCAGCTGCCGGTGATTTCCTCCCTGCAGGAAGCTGCCATCTTGGACAACTTCGCTGGTCACATGACAGTCTGACGTAATTTGCATACGATGTCAGCCGATCTATTGGCTGTTGAGGCGTCACGTGGCCCACACGTGATCCGAGTGGAGAAAATTCAAATGAGAGAACGTGGGGAATGCATTGATTTTCAAGATGAAAATACACAATAACTGCACCTATTTGAGTGGAGAACTTTTGGATACGTATGTATTTGGATATATACTATCATATCATCAAGGTTTTGTCTACCCCACCCCCCCCCCACCATGAGTGGAGCAAATCTGCACGATACAGCTGACCGCTGATGGCCTCTTTGTGATGTCATCACACTCAAAAACATGTTCAGAGTTTTTATTTAAGTCCAGAAAACTCAGAAACAGGGAGGGGTATCTTGAATAGTGACGGGGTGGTTGGGGAGGAAAACTTTTAAATGATCCCTCTGTTGTTTTTACAAATGAGAGTTGTGTGTCTGACTGTGCCACATGTTTATCACAGTCAGATTTTCAAACATATCCTTTGTTTCGGCTTTGCAACCCATTTATAAACACGACAAACATCCACTTACTCAGGGAGTAGCCTGGGTGGGGTGGGACCATGGCTCATCACAAGGTTAATAATCCCTCGTGTCTGCAGCAGGGGTCAATAAAACACTTGCACTGTGGCACGTGTGCAGTGGAAAATCATCATTCATTTTCCCTCCACTTGGACAAAGTTCCACATGGCCATCTCAGAGAAAAATGTGACACAGACAGACAAATATCTCTCTGACAGGATAGAAGGACATCCAAAAAAAAATTCCTGAGTGAAGGATTTGAAAAATGAGGATTAAATGAGAAGAAGAGTGAAATGCTATTGTGGAACAAAGGAGTTTATTTTTAGAATTTGAAATTCCTGTGAAAGGGAAAAAAAAAACTTTTTTCAACCCGTGTATATTGTCAGAATAAAATAAAAAATTACATGAAAAGGAACGAGCACACAAAGACCATTGCATGATTTTTCAGGTATGTTACATTGCTCTGGGAAAGACGATGTGCATCACTGTCCCTTGTTGGAGGCATGGGGGCTGCAGTCGGAACGACAGAGGAAATTAACAAAGCATCGTTTCACCAATGGGTGTCAGTCATTTCACACTTACATCTTCACTGCACCACAAAACGTGCATGTCGACACTTCAAGAGTTTGTATCTGTGGTTCATGGAGTCACTTTTTTACTGCAGGTAATTGCCATGGACTCAGATGTGTGCATTCTGCATGAACTAACACGGGGCGGCATCACCAGGCTTGATTTCAACAAAGACCACGGAGTACAATGTGGAGAGAATGAATGAAACGAAACACAACGAAGAACAGCATGCAGTTTTCATTTCCACACGATCTTACAGAGTCAAGAGAAATTGAATTACAATAATTGGACAAACTCTTCTCTCTGGATATCATTTCCAAATTCAATTTTGTTGGTTCCTGGTTTGTTGATCACTGAATTATTTTTAACAATCAAAACCCTTTGATCAAACTGATAAACGATATTCCATTGAGAATGTTGAAAAATCAACTTTAAAAGAAAGCTCTTGTACATAATCTCCAAACCTTTCATGAAAGGTGATAATGAAGTGTCAGACTTGTAAAATGTATTATTATTATTATTATTATTATTATTATTATTATTATTATTATTATAAGGAAACAAGGCGTGACACTGATGTGTCTGTGGAACAGTCATTGGTTGGTGTGTCCCATCGATTTCCTTCTCTTTCACAAAATTATCTCAATCCACAAAAGTCAAAAATTAAATTCGATCTCAATTAGAATATAATGAAAAACAAAGCAACACAAACAACTGGAGATTTAGTTTGGGAACGAAGGCTCAGAGTGGAAGAGTTTCATCCACAGATGATGAGTACACCGAGACTGTGCTGAAGAGTCCCCAAAACACCGTTTTTATCATCTCTGAAGTCTCACTTGGAATCACGAACAAACTTTCACGAGTGATGTAAATTCTTCACAAAAATACCCAGAAAATGGTTGATTATTGTCAGGATTTACAAAGAATGGGCAGGAAAGAAACAAACAAGGTCGTACGATACGTCGATGAAGTGATGGAATACTTTAATAATTGTTTCTGGAATTACACACATACAATCAGTAAGATAGAAACAAACAAGGTAATACAATATGTAGATGAAGTTATGGACAAAGTCAATGATCCAAAAGGATTCCCTCGAGGAATCTGGGAATTTACTACATGGAAATGGTCCAAGTATGATTAAAGATGTTTCTTTGACCGGTTATAAAAACTGCAAATGTGATAAGAAACTGAGAATCATTCATTATCAGAGGATAAATTTGGCCGTTGATAAAGAGAACATTAAAGAAAATAAAATTGTGAAGAGAGGGAGTGGAATGTTGTTGTTAACAAGAAACTCGGCTTCACTTCACTCACCCTAATTAACTTCACTGGAGGACAAAGTTCTCCCTAAACTTTGTCCGTCCTTTCAATTTCTCTGGGGTCATTGCACTGAAGTTTTCAGGTGGGGAGTTTGCTTTGGACAAACGACATTAATTCCCGAATTCTGGACAGATTTTCAGGTTAAAAATGTCCATTGGTATGACAACAGAGACGTTCAGAGAAACATTTCCTGCAGCAAGGGTATCTTTGAGCTGATTTAGCCCCAGGTTTGTGAAACGAGTGAGAAGGAAGATCTGCCTCATTCTGGGAATCGTTGACTGGTGCACGAGATGTTTGTGCATGAGAATCTCCCAATTTAGTTCTACAAAGGGCTTTGCTGGAATATACTTTAGCTTCTTCTTTAAACATGTCGTCTCGTTCATCCTGTTCATGAATTGTCGACATTTTCACCTTTGAATCAAGATCTTTCTTCAACCCGTAACCATGGTCGCTTACCTGAAGTGAAAGGAAAAAAATCATTTGATGGTTGAAGCCTCATCCAAACAGTCTCAGCAAATGAGCATTTGTTGAACTTAAGTAAAGGAATCAAGAACAAAATAAAGAAAAACTTTCACAAAAACACCAGAAAAAGGAGCAAACTAAGAAAAATGAGAAATAAGAGTATTATTGAAATGAAGGACAAAATGTATTTGTTCAAACCGTTGGTGACTTGTTGGACAATCCCATCTACCCCGAGGGTTCACGCCGCTGCAAACCCTGATCCAAATCACTTATATATACGTTAAGGAGTCGACGTTTTGCCCCTTCCCACTCCTTCAGCACACTGCTGTCTCCACTCCCTTTTGTCGTCTCAGAGGCTTCATCAAGACTTTTTCCAACAATGGTTTTGAACTGAGAGTTGGTTTCGAGCGGTTTTTCGGTAATCTTCTTCTTCTTCTTTCGGCTGCTCCCGTTAGGGGTCGCCACAGCGGATCATCCGTATGATCCGCATTGTGATTTAGCACGTTTTACGCCGGATGCCCTTCCTGACGCAACCCTGGTCGCCTCTTACGACACAGGGATATGGTACATCTATTTTAACCGGGGTATACACCGGCCCAGTATACTGGTACTCATTTCGCCGACCTCGGAAGGATGACAGGCTGAGTCAACCCCCTGGTGTATTAATTCAGTGGCCCAACGGGGCTTGAACTTAGGACCTTTTGGATCCCAAGCCGCTGCCCTAACCACTGCGCCAACACCAGGCTCCTGGGCGGTTTTTCGGTAATATCAGTGCATTTTGCATTTGGAAAAATCTGAGATATATTTCGCTGCTTGAAGAATGCACTCACGATTAAATCACGAGCTTATTCTGATCACTCACGTCTGCATGTGAGATGTCAACAAGCTTCTGTTTGCATTTTTCAAAAACACTATAAAGCTCTATTTGATAATTAAATATTTCATTAACAGTTTGGCATGGTCCTGGTGCTCCAGTAGGTTACATTTACACCTGGACAAGGGATCTGTCAGAGTTACGCCATAAATAGTATCTCCACCGAAAAGTCAGTAATCGTAATTTAGGGCGGAATATGGTGAGGAGGCCTACTGGAGGACTTGTGGACAAAAAGGCACGTGGAAAGCGTTTCCTTGTTTGAAATGGAGTCATCACAGGCCGTTTTGACAGACAGCAGGCCATGGTGTTGTCGTAAACTGTGCAGCGCCGGACAGCAGTGTGATTGTCTGGAAAGTGAAGATGCCCAATGATAGTGGGCGGCCAATTTTAGGCTGTGTGCCGGAAGTTGGGTCCGAACAGAGTAAAAGCCGGCACCACACATGTGCATTGATAGATCGAGAGTGGTTGGACTGAAGTTGGGCTTCAAGAAGACTTTTGCATCGTCTGTCTGTCTCTGTGTGTCCTTATTTTGGGTCGACATTGTCGAGGCTCTCATGAGAGTGAACGCAGATGCAAAACAAGGGGCATGAGACAAGAGTGGTGGGAGAGGGATGGGATAGGGGACACAAGATAGACAAGATGGATATTACAGGGACTTTCAGGGAAGCAGGGAGTTTGAAGAAGGGGGAGTTTGGGGTGGATAAAGTTTTAAGGGTGGAGTCATAAACTTTCTCAATCTGTTTCTGTCTCCCTTTCCGTCTCCTCTTTGACAGACGGTTTGAAAGAGTACAAAGGTATCTCCTCATCGCCATCTTGTTGCCGTCATCCTGCCCTGTGGTGCACGAGTCCTGTGCCAAACCAACCTGCACAACTATACCATCGTGGTACTCCGAGATATGATTGTGCCTCCTCAATTCCCTGAATGCCCTTTTTGCTTCTGGTTTGATTCTGATATTTTGCTTCCAATGGCATGGTTTAATTTTCTTGTTTCCAAGTTTGATTGTGCTCTCTTTACTTCCACATTTGTGGTTGTCAATCACCAGATATGATCCATATATTTATCATGTCCTGTCCTCCTTGTTCCCCGTATTAATTTCAAAGAAACCATGATTTGTAAGAAACGTTTTCCCACCTTGTGCCTTCCAACAAGAGCAACCTCCAGGTAAGGTTTTATTGAACGATCCTTGGGTATTTGCGAATGGATAATTGAACACAGTATACATCGTTATCATCTGTTGAACACAGTGGGAATTTGGAGATTGTTTGGTCATTCGCAGAGGTCTTAGAACGGTGGCTCAGAGGGTCTATGTGAGCCTGACCTCAAGCATGATAGTACCAAAAAGGGAAGATAGGAACGTCACATGTTGCTACTTGAATTAACTCCATCGCTTACGATGCACAACGTGGGTGCAGATGTAAGAATATGACAATTATTGTGTTTTTTACTTTGGCTTATAAGTTACAGATCCACCAATGAACGTTTATATTTGACTTGGAATCATAAATTACTCGACTTAGCAGTGCCTGACAATCCCTCACCACCCAAAATAAATCTCAAGTGGAAATGTTTTAAAAAAATGAGAATAGAACGACAGAGAAGGATGGAGATTCAGGGAGGGTAGCTGACTCCAGTTTGCTCGATATTACTTATGGAATATGAGTATGAGAAAAGACGAATGAACTTTCATCCAAATTGCAAGAATACCTACAAATAAGGAGGGATGAATGTGTTTGATGGGATTGATCTGGAGGAATCATGAACAATATACTCAGGTGGGATCATCAGCGAGGTCAATTCAAAATTTAAATCTTCAGAACTGCAGATTATGTCATCATTTGGAGATTGTTTAAAATGTTTCTAAAATGGTGTTTCTTACCTGGATGGTTGTGTCACTTTGATGCTTTGTTTTCAAATCCTTCATGACTCGATAACCTCTGTATCCTGATTGGATGGTGACGACTGCCCCTTCCTTGGCAGGGTCACCCAGGAAATGACTATTCATTCCACTCTTGTGAAGTCCAGACCAAGACACCACATCAACATGAGGTCGAGATGTTTTCTTGGTGATGTTCAAACTTAAATCACGTGATGTGGTGCCACCATCATGTCCCACTCGAGGTTGAAAAACTTTTTCCATCTGCACTCGTCGCTGGTCCTCAAGAGCTGAGTCTCCATCACATTTGGAACTTATACATGGACTGTGAGAACTTGTCCTGCTGGAATGTCCCTGAGAGCTCAGAGAGCTTGATTGAGAAGAGTGCACGTGGTTTGTAACTTTCGGATGGTTCCTCGTTTTGTATCCACAGTCATTTGCCTGCTGAGAAAAAAATAAATAAAAATGATGGGAGAAGCTTCATTCAACCAATCACAGTGGAGAAGGATTTGGATGAACAACATACGTGGAGATGGTTATCAGTGAGAAGTTAAATTTTTTTTTCAGCCATTCACAGCACATGGTTTCACAATCACGTGACAAGACAGGCATTGTGGGGATATGACTCAACAATCTAAGCTTCATACACATGATCTGATTCCAGGAGCTATTTCATTTTGAAAGTTGATAAATGATAAGGAAAAGCACAAAGTAAAATATGGGATGTGAGTAATGTCAGAGAAAAATGAAAGATTTCTGTATTATAACCAACAGTGACATGTTTGGAATTCCCATCTGAACCCAGGACTCATGAAGTGAGAAACCCATATTCAAATCCCGTACATTATTCTGGTTTGTTCCTGGTCTGATTAACATTAGTATCATTCACAGAATGGTGATCTGGTGTGTTATTATGTCACGGAAAGCTTCTTGTTTAATGGTCAAGAAAGGCGGAAAAGGACAAAAATATATGTGCATGGAGGAAAGTAGGAGAGAGGAGTATCTTACTCTTCCTCATTCAAAATCATTTGTGGACAGGAGAGTGTATGTGGCTGGCAGGATAGCCGGAGGGTACACACACTCGGGTCGAAGCTGTCGATCTTGGGTTTGAATCTCGGCCGAGCTATAAGCTGTTGTCCTGGTGTTTCACAAGTCGGGTGAGTCATCAAAGTGTGTGCCTTCAGATGGAGGTTAAACAGGAATCCCATCTGCCAGTATTGGTTGGTGGATCTTAAAGTCCTTCCTGAAGAGAACCTAAACTATCACAGGCAGCGTTGCCAAATCCAAATTCCTGCCCGAACTTCTGCTGTGAGTGTAATAGCAAACCACCTAGTGTATAACTTGCCTTGGAATATGTTTTCACAGCACCGAAGCTGTGCGAAGAGTATGGAACGTCAGACATCAGAGAGAGACGGCCTGCAGATGCAAGCATTGAAACATCCGAAACACGATGACAGAGAGAGGGAGACTGAGACGGAGACGGACACAGAGACAGAGACACAGAGAGAGAGAGAGAGAGAGAGAGAGAGAGAGAGAGAGAGAGAGAGAGAGAGAGAGAGAGAGAGAGAGAGTGAGAGAGAGAGAGAGAGAGAGTTCATAAAACACGTGACTCCACAATGCTTGAAAAACAATGACATGGGCGGGGCCAACAAACGGAAAAATTGATTGGTCATGATGATGTAAAATACCATCATATTTTGTACAAGTATTGTTGAAGGGAAGGGTTTTAAATTGCTAAAAAGGCGATTTTGTGTTCTACAGCGTTTAAATATATCATGAAATTGAAATAAAGTAAAGATTAAAATGGTTGAAGAAAAAAAAATTCCAGCAATTTACCGCTGCTGACTCAGCATCTTCAACACCAGCAGAATGAACACGTTACATCATTGTTTGTGTCCTTTATGATATCCTTAAAACCATTAAGTTTCCTGTTTGGAATGATTTTCAATTTTGTTTCACTTCCAAAGAGATAGAAAGAGGAAAAAAAATTATCTCACTCCTCTCTGCACATGTGTGATCAGGATGGATTCAGAGCCAAGGTACTGTTGGACTGCAGGTCTATTTTACACTTAATTTTCAAAATATAACATTCAATTTAAATCAAGTTGTTCCTCAATCATAAACTGATATTTGTGGACAGAAGGACAGACAGTGCTTAATCTCTCAATTGCTTAACCTCGCTGTTCGCTTTGTGTGCGTGGGGTAAATATCGGAGGTCCTGAGTCTATTTTTATACAAACTAGAAGATAAGACCATTCACTTCGCTGATGGAAATACCAATCTTTGCTGTGATGGATCATCAATAGGGCAAGAACAAAAAGGAATCCTGGGAGTGCGGGGATAACCAGCATCACAAGTTGGCATTTGCAGTTTCCTCACGTGTGCCCACGTACCCACACTAAAAAAACAATGTTTTCATCACAAACCTTCCCAGGAGTTCCCTGAATCCACCGCAGTTCGATTAATTGAAATCCGTTCTGAAGTTATAACAAGACAAACAAACAGACAGACAGACAGACACGGCTCCTATCATAACACAGATTGCAAGGATACCTATAAATTATCGAGAGATTAATGTGTTTCATGGGATTGAATTGGAGGAATCATGAACAATGGACTCAGGTGGGATCACCAGCAAGGTCAATCCAAAATTTAAATCTTCAGAACTGCAGATTATTTCATAGTTTGTAGATTGTTTAAAATGTTTCTAAAATGTTGTTTCTTACCTGGATGGTTGTGGCACTTTGATGCTTTGTTTTCAAATCCTTCCTGGCTCGATATCTTCTGTATCCTGATTGGATGGTGATGACTGCCCCTTCCGTGGCAGGGTCGCCAAGGAAGTGACTATTCATCCCACTTGTCTCAAGCCAATGGGAAAACACCACATCAACATGACGTGGAGATGTTTTCTTGGTGATGTTCAAACTCAAATCACATGATGTGGTGCCACCATCATGTCCCACTCGAGGTTGAAAAACTTTTTCCATCTGCACTCGTCGCTGGTCCTTAAGAGCTGAGTCTCGATCACATTTGGAACTTATACATGGACTGTGAGAACTCGTCCTGCTGGAATGTCCCTGAGAGCTCAGAGAGCTTGATTGAGAAGAGTGCACCTGGTTTGTACCTTTCGGATGGTTCCTCGTTTTGTATCCACAGTCGTTTGCCTGCTGAGAAAAAGATAAATTAAAATGGTGGGAGAAGCTTCATTCAACCAATCATAGCGGAGAAGGATTTGGATGAACATCATACGTGGAGATGGTTATCAGCGAGTAGATAAATATTTTTTCAGCCATTCACAGCACATGGTTCCATAATCACGTGACAAGACAGGCATTGTGGGTCTATTTCTCAACAATCTAAGCTTTATACACATGATCTGATTCCAGGAGCTATTTCATTTTGAAAGTTGGTTAATGATAAGGAAAAGCACAAAGTAAAATATGGGACGTGAGTAATGTCAGAGAAAAATGAAAGATTTCTGTATTATAACCAACAGTGACCTGTTTGGAATTCCCATCTGAACCCAAGACTCATGAAGTGAGAAACCCATATTCAAATCCCGTACACTATTCTGGTTTGTTCCTGGTCTGATTAACATTAGTATCATTCACAGAATGGTGATCTGGTGTGTTATTATGTCACGGAAAGCTTCTTGGTTAATGGTCAAGAAAGGCGGAAAAGGCCAAAAATATATGTGCATGGAGGAAAGTAGGAGAGAGGAGTATCTTACTCTTCCTCATTCAAAATCATTTGTGGACAGGAGAGTGTATGTGGCTGGCAGGATAGCCGGAGGGTACACACACTCGGGTCGAAGCTGTCGATCTTGGGTTTGAATCTCGGCCGAGCTATAAGCTGTTGTCCTGGTGTTTCACAAGTCGGGTGAGTCATCAAAGTGTGTGCCTTCAGATGGAGGTTAAACAGGAATCCCATCTGCCAGTATTGGTTGGTGGATCTTAAAGTCCTTCCTGAAGAGAACCTAAACTATCACAGGCAGCGTTGCCAAATCCAAATTCCTGCCCGAACTTCTGCTGTGAGTGTAATAGCAAACCACCTAGTGTATAACTTGCCTTGGAATATGTTTTCACAGCACCGAAGCTGTGCGAAGAGTATGGAACGTCAGACATCAGAGAGAGACGGCCTGCAGATGCAAGCATTGAAACATCCGAAACACGATGACAGAGAGAGGGAGACTGAGACGGAGACGGACACAGAGACAGAGACACAGAGAGAGAGAGAGAGAGAGAGAGAGAGAGAGAGAGAGAGAGAGAGAGAGAGAGAGAGAGAGAGAGAGAGAGAGAGAGAGAGAGAGAGAGAGTTCATAAAACACGTGACTCCACAATGCTTGAAAAACAATGACATGGGCGGGGCCAACAAACGGAAAAATTGATTGGTCATGATGATGTAAAATACCATCATATTTTGTACAAGTATTGTTGAAGGGAAGGGTTTTAAATTGCTAAAAAGGCGATTTTGTGTTCTACAGCGTTTAAATATATCATGAAATTGAAATAAAGTAAAGATTAAAATGGTTGAAGAAAAAAAAATTCCAGCAATTTACCGCTGCTGACTCAGCATCTTCAACACCAGCAGAATGAACACGTTACATCATTGTTTGTGTCCTTTATGATATCCTTAAAACCATTAAGTTTCCTGTTTGGAATGATTTTCAATTTTGTTTCACTTCCAAAGAGATAGAAAGAGGAAAAAAAATTATCTCACTCCTCTCTGCACATGTGTGATCAGGATGGATTCAGAGCCAAGGTACTGTTGGACTGCAGGTCTATTTTACACTTAATTTTCAAAATATAACATTCAATTTAAATCAAGTTGTTCCTCAATCATAAACTGATATTTGTGGACAGAAGGACAGACAGTGCTTAATCTCTCAATTGCTTAACCTCGCTGTTCGCTTTGTGTGCGTGGGGTAAATATCGGAGGTCCTGAGTCTATTTTTATACAAACTAGAAGATAAGACCATTCACTTCGCTGATGGAAATACCAATCTTTGCTGTGATGGATCATCAATAGGGCAAGAACAAAAAGGAATCCTGGGAGTGCGGGGATAACCAGCATCACAAGTTGGCATTTGCAGTTTCCTCACGTGTGCCCACGTACCCACACTAAAAAAACAATGTTTTCATCACAAACCTTCCCAGGAGTTCCCTGAATCCACCGCAGTTCGATTAATTGAAATCCGTTCTGAAGTTATAACAAGACAAACAAACAGACAGACAGACAGACACGGCTCCTATCATAACACAGATTGCAACGATACCTATAAATTATCGAGAGATTAATGTGTTTCATGGGATTGAATTGGAGGAATCATGAACAATGGACTCAGGTGGGATCACCAGCAAGGTCAATCCAAAATTTAAATCTTCAGAACTGCAGATTATTTCATAGTTTGTAGATTGTTTAAAATGTTTCTAAAATGTTGTTTCTTACCTGGATGGTTGTGGCACTTTGATGCTTTGTTTTCAAATCCTTCCTGGCTCGATATCTTCTGTATCCTGATTGGATGGTGATGACTGCCCCTTCCGTGGCAGGGTCGCCAAGGAAGTGACTATTCATCCCACTTGTCTCAAGCCAATGGGAAAACACCACATCAACATGACGTGGAGATGTTTTCTTGGTGATGTTCAAACTCAAATCACATGATGTGGTGCCACCATCATGTCCCACTCGAGGTTGAAAAACTTTTTCCATCTGCACTCGTCGCTGGTCCTTAAGAGCTGAGTCTCGATCACATTTGGAACTTATACATGGACTGTGAGAACTCGTCCTGCTGGAATGTCCCTGAGAGCTCAGAGAGCTTGATTGAGAAGAGTGCACCTGGTTTGTACCTTTCGGATGGTTCCTCGTTTTGTATCCACAGTCGTTTGCCTGCTGAGAAAAAGATAAATTAAAATGGTGGGAGAAGCTTCATTCAACCAATCATAGCGGAGAAGGATTTGGATGAACATCATACGTGGAGATGGTTATCAGCGAGTAGATAAATATTTTTTCAGCCATTCACAGCACATGGTTCCATAATCACGTGACAAGACAGGCATTGTGGGTCTATTTCTCAACAATCTAAGCTTTATACACATGATCTGATTCCAGGAGCTATTTCATTTTGAAAGTTGGTTAATGATAAGGAAAAGCACAAAGTAAAATATGGGACGTGAGTAATGTCAGAGAAAAATGAAAGATTTCTGTATTATAACCAACAGTGACCTGTTTGGAATTCCCATCTGAACCCAAGACTCATGAAGTGAGAAACCCATATTCAAATCCCGTACACTATTCTGGTTTGTTCCTGGTCTGATTAACATTAGTATCATTCACAGAATGGTGATCTGGTGTGTTATTATGTCACGGAAAGCTTCTTGGTTAATGGTCAAGAAAGGCGGAAAAGGACAAAAATATATGTGCATGGAGGAAAGTAGGAGAGAGGAGTATCTGACTCTTCCTCATTCAAAATCATTTGTGGACAGGAGAGTGTATGTGGCTGGCAGGATAGCCGCAGGGTACACACACTCGGGTCGAAGCTGTCTATCTTGGGTTTGAATCTCGGCCGAGCTATAAGCTGTTGTCCTGGTGTTTCACAAGTCGGGTGAGTTATCAAAGTGTGTGCCTTCAGATGGAGGTTAAACAGGAATTCCATCTGCCAGCATTGGTTGGTGGATCTTAAAGTCCTTCCTGAAGAGAAGCTAAACTATCACTGGCAGCGTGGCCAAATACAAATTCCTGCCCGAACTTCTGCTGTGAATGTAATAGCAAACCACCTAGTGTATACTTTGCCTCGGAATATGCTTTCACAGCACCGAAAGAGGAAAAAAATATCTCACTCATCTCTGCACATGTGTGATCAGGATGGATTCAGAGCCAAGGTACTGTTGGACTGCAGGTCTATTTTACACTTAATTTTCAAAATATAATATTCAATTTAAATCAAGTTGTTCCTCGATCATAAACTGAGATTTGTGGAAAGAAGGACAAACAGTGCTTAATCTCTCAATTGCTTCCCCTTCCCAGGAGTTCCCTGAATCCACCATAGTTCGATTAATTGAAATCCGTTCTCAAGTTATAAAAAGACAAACAAACAGGCAGACAGACAGACACGGCTCCTATCATAACACAGATTACAAGGATACCTGTAAATTTTTGAGAGATTAATGTGTTTGATGGGATTGAACTGGAGGAATCATGAACAATGGACTCAGGTGGGATCACCAGCGAGGTCAAACCAAAATTTAAATCTTCAGAACTGCAGATTATTTCATAGTTTCGACATTGTTTAAAATGTTGTTTCTTACCTGGATGGATGTCGCACTTTGATGCTTTGTTTTCAAATCCTTCCTGGCTCGATATCCTCGGTATCCTGATTGGATGGTGATGACTGCCCCTTCCGTGGCAGGGTCACCAAGGAAGTGACTATTCATCCCACTTGTCTCAAGCCAATGGGAAAACACCACATCAACATGACGTGGAGATGTTTTCTTGGTGATGTTTAGACTTAAATCACGTGATGTGGTGCCACCATCATGACCAACTCGAGGTTGAATTACTTTTCCCATCTGCACTCGTCGCTGGTGCTCAAGAGCTGAGTCTCGATCACATTTGGGACTTGTACATGGACTGTGAGAACTCGTCCTGGTGGAATGTCCCTGATAGCTCGGAGAACTTGATTGTGAGGAATGCACCTGGTTTGTAAATTTGTTTCCTGTTGATTCGGACTGAAAAGTAACCATGCCATTTCCATCACAGAGGTTCTTCAGATGCTTCCTCGTTTGGTAACCACGGTAGTTTGCCTGCAGACAAAAGGTCAAATTAAAATGATGGGAGAAGGTTCATTCAACCAGTCACAGTGGATGAGTCTAGATTCACATCGGTTGGAGATGGTTATCAGTTTATGGTTAAGTTAATATATTTTGCAGCCATTCACAACACATGGATCGACAATTGGTGAAAATAATTATGCATGGGTTTTTTTAATTATCTGAGTGCCACTCCTTCCTGCCCAACACATGATTGGATTCCAGGAATTATTCTTTTATTGAGGTTTGAGCAACAAAGAAATGAAAAAACAACTTGAACAGTACTCGGGAGACCCCAGACATACGCCAGGTGGAACAGGTTATGTTTTAGATCCCACTGATAGGTCGGATCTCGATCCATAACTTCCACAATCTAATCGGCTTGTTCTTGTCACCTCCTCACCTCATCCACCAAGTTTTGTCTGACTCCGTCCACAACGTTTTGAGATGTCGTGCTATGTATCGTTTTTAGCCCGATCACTCACTTGTGAGGAATCAATCAAAAAATTATCACATCCCGATCTTCACCAAAATATAATCATCGCTGATACTCGAAACAAATGACAAAATCCTGCCTTGACAGTGTCACGAGTGGTCTCCTCTGTTTGGAGGTTCCTTGACACCAGGTTACACTGCTTGCGATCTTGAGTGTAGTTGTTGCTGTCTGGGCAGCAGTATTTACACTGTCCACAAATTGATGAGGTACTTTGGACATTTCAGGTGAATGGATGTGAAATGGCAACACCAGGTGATTGTCGACTCATCTGAAATGATTTTTTCCCCACTCATGGGAAATATTGTCATTGTGAGTGACAGTTAGAATAATTTTTGAATTTTTCGACATCTCACACTCAGCAGGGCATTTCCCACAGAGGAATTTCCTCCTCCCCATCGATGCCAACCTTTGGGGCTTGCCCATGTTCTGTCCTTGTAAATGCTGAATGCCAAGCGAGGAAGCAGCACGCACCATTTTTAAATCTGTGGTTTGACTCGGCTGGGGTTTCAACAGCCGACCTCTCAGACTCGGTGCGGACGCTCCAGCCATCACACCAATCGAGTTTCAAATCCCAGTTCAATTTGCCAATCTCCCTGAATATTTCTTCGGTCCAAGTCTGTCTTTCCATTTTCTTTGTACACATCCACTATACCATCTGAGGTTCTTCGAGTACACAATGAGTGCATTGTTGTCAACTTGCACAAAACAAGGATATCAGGAACCCACGATGATGCAAGCTTGACCTCATGATCATGAAGCTTGCACTCAATCATGTGAAGCAGGAAGTGAGAAGATGAAGACATCAATGGACTTTTTCCTGAATTCCATGGACAGTCGTACACAATGGACAAATCACAATTACGTATGGCTCAAACTTATCACCAAACTTGCTGATCCATGTTGTAAGAACAAACCATCCCAAAATGCAAACCTGGTGTATTTCTATCCATTTCATATCTCGAGGGTTGTTGAACAGAAAATGCATAAAGTGGTGCTCTTACCTGAATAATCGTGGCACTTTCGTGCTGTTTTTGGAACTCATTCTCGATGACGTGGTCCTTGTATGATGCTCGAATAGCACCGACTTCACCATTGTTTACGGAACCTGGCAAGACGCTCTTCTTCATCCCTGTTCCACACGAGTCGTCGGTCACGTGGTATACCATGGTTGGGCTGACAGCATTTATCAGCCCAACCTGGCTGTTGAATTTGGAATGAGGGTTTTTCAGCGATTCCTTCATTTTGAATTGATTATTTGCATTCTTTTTCTTTATTAATGCTCGAGCATTTCCTTGCTGCAAATGGTTCACCAATCTGTATGGAGATACCGGTGATACTCGATGGTTCAAGATCTTGTCAGACCGGTGATAATATCCATTGTTGAGGTCATTCTGCAACTGGGATTGCCCAAGAGACAGTGTGCTTGCCGTGTCGTTCAGGGTTCCCTTGTTCTGCTGCTCATGACGTCTTCCTTGTTGGCAGGAACAATGGCACAGCATAACATTGTGTTTGTTTTTGTGCCATGCTTGAATATGCTGTCGTTGATTCATCAAGGCATGCCAGTCTGTTTGGGAGAGTTGAGGGTGTGAGGTGGGGCAGTGGAACCATGGCCATGTTATTGAGTTAAACATATTAGTGTAATTATTTTCATTAATGGAAAGTGAATGCAATTCCAAGGCAATTGCAGGAGGTTTAACTTACTGTGGGTCTGTTGCCAACATCTCCTGTCCTCACGAATCTTCTTGAAAGCAAGAAATGTCTGCAAGACACAGAGCAGCAACAACAATACAATTTAAAACAATGATTCTCACTTCCTGTGACTTCCATCAAATTCTGCACATTCTAAACAAGGAATCAGGGAAAAGGGTATTTCACTTGTTCAGTTTGCATCGTTTTCACATTCCATTCTGTATTCAAGCAACTCATTTTGTCCTGTTGGCTTTTCTATACAGCAACACACTTGTGTGTCTGTCCATTCATCCGCCCGTGTGTAACTCCACTTTCCACCCATTGGTTGGACAGCTGGTCGGACTCCATCCACAATTGTAACCTGTATAATCATACGGCTGCCATGTTCGTCCGATGCCAAGCCAAATATGCCGTCGGAGCTGTCATCGTTCACAATCGCCATGCCCTCTCGATAAGTTTTCCCTTCAATGTGAAATAACCAAAGTGACTGTTTCAAGGATCATCAAGTATCGAAAGGTTGGAGCCATTCTGCATCACCGTGCCGTGTGAACTCCACACAACATGAAGGCCACACTATGTAGAGCCCTCAGTCTTCAGTCCTTAGGCTTCAGGCATCTGGTGTCAGCCTATGTGCCAGTGTAATTGGAATCTAACCGAGCTATATAACCACAATGTATTATATAGACACATCCACAGTGTCCATTGTAATTGGAATCTAACCGAGCTATATAACCACAATGTATTATATAGACACATCCACAGTGTCCATTGTAATTGGAATCTAACCGAGCTATATAACCACGATGCATTATATAGACACATCCACAGTGTCCATTGTAATTGGAATCTAACCCAGCTATATAACCACAACGTATTGTATAGACACATCCACAGTGTCCATTGTAATTGGAATCTAACCCAGCTATATAACCACAACGTATTATATCGGCACATCCAGAGTATTTTTTTGTATACTTTGTCGAGGCTCGTATGAGAGCGAACACACAACACACATCAAGGGGGGGCATGAGACAAGAGGGAAGGGAGTGGGAAGGACAAAATAGTGGGAACAGACATTTGGAGATCTGTGGAAGGGAGAGGGATGGGACGGGGAGCATGGGGAATAGAAGATTGACATTACAGGGACTTTCAGGAAGGAAAGAGGGAATTTGAAGGAGGTGGGCTTAGGTGGATTATCGGGGGTAGAAAAGATCGAGGATTTGGATGGGGGATGATAAGAGGTGGTGGTGATCAGCTGTTTTGAAGGCCTGGAGGGAAGAATGGGAATGAATAGAGTGAGGGAGTTAATTCAAGTTGGGAAAAAAGAGGAATGAAAGAGGGAACATGAGCAGTGATTCGTGATTTTGGTAGTTCTTCCAGAAGGGGGTTGTTGGCGGACCTTGAGCGCCCTGCGGTAATGTGGTGGGGACAAATTGCAGAGAGAGCAGGGGGGGCGAGGCTGGAGAGGAGACGGTAGAAGACAGAAAGACCACCGACCAGCCTGCGGTGAGAGAGTGAGAGGTCCAAAGACTCAGCCTCATTGCGGGAGATGCCAATGATCCGAAATGCCTTGGTTTCTACAGTGTGAAGCCGAGAAAGGTGGGAAGCAGTAGCACCAGCCCAGAGGGGAGAGCAGTACTCCATCAGGCTGCGGACAAAACTTTGTAAGTGGTCAGGAGCTCAGGTGGGCCGAATAAGGACCTTGCACGATGGAGGATTCCCAGTCGGCGACTGGCTTTGGAGGCGAGGTTTGAAACGTGGCTTTCCCAGGAAAGGTCATGGCAGATAGTGAGACCCAGAAGCTTGAAAGAAAGGACTTCTTCCAGAGGATTGTTGAGAAATTGGATGGGGGTGGGGGTTCTAAACGGTCCTTACGAAGAGACATCGTGAGAGTGTGAGATTTGTCCGGATTGAAAGACATGTTCCACGTGTTGGACCAGTTTGTGATTTTATCCAGATCTGCAGTGAGCGAACAAGCTGCTGCTTGCCGGTCTGAGGGATGACCTATGGTACGGCTGAGGGTGGAGTCATCAGCAAAGAGATATAGAGGATTTTCCAGAGAGTCGGAGAGACCACTGATGAAAACCAGAAAAAGAACAGGGCCCAGAACGCTACCTTGAGGAACTCCAGCCTGGACAGGAAGGGGGGATGAAAGAACTCCATTTGGGGCCACACGTTGACTGCGACAGGAAAGGAAGTCTGTGAGCCATGAGTGGAGATGGCCTTGACTTTGATAAAATAATATTAAATAATTCCGTAAATTCCTGTGGAGAAATGGAGTATTTTTGCTTCGGTCGACTTCGACTTTAAATCTTCAGAACTGCAGTGTGTTTTTGCTTCGGTCGATTTTTTGCTTGCTTCGAGTTCGTTTTAACTTCGATTTTAATTTTGTCTTCGGTTTTCGGGATCGCTTGGGACGCTTAACACTGAGTTGTCAAAATTCTGGTAAAATTTGGGTGTTTTGGAGACGTTTTGAGATTGCATAAAAATATTTCACCCGCCGCGTCACGGCTCGTCACGTGGCGCAGCGCGCTCGAGCAGACACGTCGTTGAGTCACGTAAAGATTTTGCGTGTGCGAGCTGATGTCATCGCGCTCGCCCCAGCGTCCTTTCGAGTTGGGGGGGGCATCGAGTGTGACCTTTACGTTCCGTTAATCCACGGTAACTCGAGCTGGAAGAAGCTGCCAATGTCAAATTACACCACATGATTCAGGAGGGTGATGGCGAGCGCTGATTAGATTTTGGTCAAAATCGGTCAAAGGTCAAGCTCACTGTGAGGTCAAACATTTGATTTTTGATGGTTTGGTGCAGAATCATCCTATAAACTTCTGGTTTGCGTCGCTACCTTCTAAAGAGACAGCTTTTATGAGACAAGGTCAGAGGTCAAGTTGACGATTTCGAAAGTACCAGTCTATGACTGCTTGTTTGTTTGTCTGTCTGTCTGTCAGCAACTTTACGGCAAAACGGCTTTAGCAAACACTATCAAATTTAATCCACAGGTGGGCAATGAACATTGGACGACCCCATTAACTTTTGGGTCCAATTGGATCAAAGGTCAAGGTCAAGGTCACGAAAAGATCAAAATCGTTTTTTGCTCATAACATCGTCAAAAATGATCTGATTTACTTCAAACTAAGCTTGTAGTGAACCTTATTCTATTTGTCATTTATTATCCTACCCATTCCTACAGTGAAAAATGCATATTTGTGAAGATCGGTGGAGTCCGAGTTTTGGGGGTCATGGTCATCAGTCCAAATGACATATTTTCCATTATTTATCAAAAAAGGTTAGGAATATGCGTGTTTCCTATGGAAGACATATATCAAGTCCTTTATTGGCTTTCATTTGACACCATGACCTTTCACCTTACGTGGCCTTAAAGGTCAAAATCATTTTACGGTCATAGCTTTGTCAAAAATGGTTTAATTGACTTCAAACTAAGACTAAAATATTCCTTATTCTATTCCTTCTAATCAACATTCAGGTTAAGGATGTATCAAATTTAAATTTGATCCCCAACATAACTTTATGCCTGAAATGGGTGGGATTTGTTGTGCCTGGTTTGTTTTATTTTCCTGTGAGAAATTGAGGCAGCAATCTGTTGCCTATATACCACCCAATTAACTATGTGGCATTCTCTTGAAGGAGGACTTTTATCATAGAGGTTATGCGGGGCTGTGCTAGTTACCTATATGTTAAAGCAGCTGGATTTCTGCATCCGGCAATCCCTCTGCGTAACCTGCTCTTTTTGCTGTGATATCATTATGGTGTTACATCTGGAACGCCATGACATGCTTACATCTTCTGCTGAGCTTGGCCTCCATGGATGTGCACGTCATCCCGACATCCACCACACAACCCGTCCCGTCACTTCGCTGACGACAGTTGATTACCATAACCTATAAATCTGACGATTTGATGTCCCGAGGCGACATGCTGAATGCCAGATGCAGGGAACGGGATGATGGACTTGGCAAGATGGCGGTGTAAAAATACAGTGTTAGAAAGAGTTCTAAGCCTTTATAACAGTTTATGACTCAATGTGAACAGCACTTTGCAAGTTGAAAAAAATAAACGATGTAACGTTCCATCCCTGGTGGTGAACCAGTCGGTGGGCGAGCCAGTCGCTGAGCGAGCCAGTTGGTGAGCGAGCCAGTCGGTGAGCGAGCCAGTCTGTGGGTGAGCCAGTCGGTGAGAGAACTAGTCGATGGGTGAGCCAGGCGGTGAGCAAGCCAGTCGGTGAGCGAGCCAGTCGGTGAGAAAACCAGTCGGTGGGTGAGCCAGTTGGTGGGTGAGCCCGTTGGTGGGTGAGCCAGTTGGTGGGTGAGCCAGAGGTGGGTGAGCCAGTTGGTGGGTGAGCCAGTCGGTGGGTGAGCGAGTTCAGAAAGAGCTTCACATGTTTGATAACACAGCGTGGGCCATATTTATTTTGTTTTAAAATGTAAAAATGTCAAAAGTTCTTCTCAACCAACATTGAAAATAAACCGTGATCGTCATGTTCTTTGAATGATCATCATGTTAAATTTACATCTTTACTTCTTGATACTTTAATTGAATTTCGATTTGTAATGATTGTCTAATCAAATGCTTGAGATATAACAATTCCAAGTCTGTTCTGGGTTCAATTCCAGACCCCATGATAAACCTTTGGATTGGTGATCCACTGCAGACAGGCCATTATATTTCGTCACGTGACACTGAGCTGGAGTGAAACAACGTGAGCTGAATTTTGTATTTGGTTTTATTCATTTTATTTCGAGACATTTCTGGACAGTCTTGTAATGTGAGAATTTATTCCAATGAGTCAGTTAGTGGTGAAAAAGGGCTTTCCAAAACAGGCACACACACACACACACACACACACACACACACACACACACACACACACACACACACACACACACACACACACACACACACACACACACACACACACACACACTCACACACACTCTTACCTCAATCAGATTTTTTAAGATCCAGGTCAAAAGAGCTGAGATGATGGAGCTCACGAGGAAAATGTTTCGAATGTCGGTTTCACTCCATAAAATCTGTAATGAGGTTAGCCCTGTGCAGACAAACAAACAAAAACAAGAGGAGGTTAACAAGCGATATTTGGGGATCTTTTGATAACACTAGAAAAGTGTGATATTAACACAGTCGATGATTGTGATGTTAACAGAGTCGAGAAGAGTGATATCAAAAAAGAGTCGATGAGTGTGATGTTAACAGAATAGATAAGAATGATGTTAACATAGTAGATGAGTGTGACGTTAACATAGTATATGAGTGTGAAGTTAACAGAGTTGATGATTGTGACGTGAACATAGTAGATTAGTCTGACGTTAACATAATAGATGAGTGTGACGTGAACATAGTAGATTAGTCTGACGTTAACATAGTAGATGAGTGTGACGTGAACATAGTAGATGGGTTGGACGTTAAGATAGTAGTTCAGTGTAACGTTAACATAGTGGATGAGTGTGATGTGAACATAGTAGATTAGTGTGACGTTAACAGAGTTGATGAGTGTGACGTTAACATTGTAGATGAGTGTGACATGAATATAGGAGATGAGTGTGACGTTAACATAGTAGATGAGTGTGACGTGAACATAGTAGATGAGTGTGACGTTAACATAGTAGATGAGTGTGATGTAAACGGAGTTGATGAGTGTGATGTGAACATTGGAGTTGAGTGGGACCTGAACATAGTAGATGAGTGTGACGTTAACATAGTGGATGTGTGTGTCGTTAATAAAGTTGATGAGTGTGACGTTATCAGAGTAGATAATCCCCTCTGTTAAGTTCCCTCCATTTTCCTCACTCAATCTTCACTCTCTCCACACCCACTCGGATCTCCTCATTAATGATGGATCCTTTTCAATGATTAAATCCTGGGAGCCACATTTGATCTGTTTTACACGGAACTTGTACAACAGAGGATGATCCGTGTTGCTTGGACATTATCACTGCTGTGACATATCGATAAATCATCAAGTTATTGATAACTGAACAAGACAAATCGATTGGATGATGAAGAGTCACTTACGTTCTTTTGAAAATGAAGTTTCACCTTTCAGGAACTGCAAGAAAACAAAAATGAAAAATGTTAAACTGTGCAAGGTTTTCACTCACAGATCTTCAAGTTCAACCCAAGTCCAACAAAACAAGAATAAAAAATTCAAGTAACTCTCGTTAATTTACACACGAGCACTCGAGTCCTTGTGCATCATTCCACGAGATGTAATTAATTAAATCGGGGAGTGAATCGAGGAAATAACAGAACATGTAATTGATGAACATACAATGGCATGGGGGGCGGGGGGGACGAGGGGAAATACAAGATAGACTATCCCAACAGTGTTAATCCGGGTAATAATAGGGTTGGGCACACATCGACTTTTTCTCTGTTGTCCCGTTAAAAGGAGTGTTTTTTATGGCCAAATTTCACACTGATCACGAATCCGTTGAAACTTTTGACCTGGGATGATGTCTTAGGAGGATTTGTAATGATTTGTCTGAGTAAGAAATCATCCTTGGTCAAGTTTCAACGGATTCGTGATCAGCGTGAAAAACGGCCATAAAAAACACTCATTTCAACGGGACAACAGAGAAAAAGTCGATGTGTGCCCAACCCTAATATTACATACCCTAGTAAGCACCAATTATCAAATTTTACCTGAAAAGTGGGTAAATTTGGTGGCCATTTTGAATTTTTGCATTTTACCAACCTAACACATCATCCGATGTCAAAAAGTGCAATGGATTCGTGATCAGCGTGAAATTTGGCCATAAAAAAACACTCCTTTAAAAAAAAGTATGGTTGTATGCCCAACCCTAGTAATAATGAACTAACTGTTCCACCACCAATTAGGAAATAACTATTTAATAAATTACTCCTTTTAATAAAAACACAAAACTCTGTAAAACAAAGCCTGAAGTAGTTTAACGTCCCATGGGATGAAGGTGTGTGTATTTGTCGAGTGGGTGTGCGATCATACCTTCAGAAAGGTCGGAAGACCATTTGAAATTTTTGTGCAGAAAGAGTGAAAAATCCCTCGAGGTTTCTGAGGGTCAGGTTTCTGTGTGAGGGACACAAGAACAAGAAGAATTGGGAATTAGTTAAAGTTGTTTCACCGAAATGGGGACAAATGATCAGTTGTCCCTCAACGATTGTGACGTGTGATGGCGGGGGGTTGGGGGCGTGGTTGTGTTTGTGGTTTTGTGAGTGGTATGTGGTTGTGTATGTCGTTGTTCTGGCCTGCTTGGGTGGCTGTGAGTGTCTGTCCTGGTGTACATTTATATCTTCTGGGATGAAAGTGTACAATTCTGGAGTGGTTTGTGTGATCTTACCTTCACCAAGAAGGATGGAAGAATTTTGAAAAGATTATTCCACAAAGACTGGAAAGTCCCTTGAGGTTCCTGAGGAACGGGTTGCTGTGTGATGGAAACAAGAAAACAAGAATAGAGAATGAATCAAAGATATTCCACTGAAACTGTGATGAGTGTGTTCAGGGTGAGCTGCACTCAGGGAAGTATTTTGTCGATGATCGTTCAGCATGAGATTCGTGCTGTTCTGGGTTCAACTGGGTGAGTGGTAATTTATTGGAATCAACCACACGTGTGGACTGGCAGGATGTATGAACCACACCAGCAAAGGTAAACTGATCATCCCCTCGCTGATTGTATCGACCGGTTTGCACCGACAGGGAAGGGATGGGAAATGTTTGGTGACAATCCCACATCAGGGATTTGAACCTGGGATCCCAACAAACTGACCGCAGGTGGGAACATTTAACTACCTGACCCACAGCCCTCAGGAAGGTGAGTTTGTGGAGGAATGATTGCTCCCATACCTGAATATAATGAAGGGGGAATGGAAGGTTCTTCAAGATTGTTTGGAAAAGCTTCACAGAAACTTCCCAGAGATCCTGCAGGACACACAAGGAGAAGGGAATTACCAACACTCGTCAACGTGATGTAAACCCAAACTAACCAACACTAGTCAACGTGATGTAAACTCAAACTAACGGACATCAGTCAACGTGATTTAAACCCAAACTAACCGACACAAGTGAATGGCTCCAAATAAAGAGGTCGACGAGGATCACACGGTGTCCGTGGGGATGACACGGTATCCGTGGGGATGACACGGTATTCGTGGGGATCAGATGGTGTCCGTGGGGATGACACGGTGTCCATTTTGTTTCCCATTCTCCATGTTCTTCACCACATCACGAACATCCTTCCCATTCCTCTCTCCCTCCCAATCTCTGCCCATTTCCCTTTGTTTGATTGTGACAGGTTCATAATCCCGATCTGACCCCATCGGGTTAATTGACCCCGTGACGTGAACAGGCCCCAAATACCATCACCATGAACTGTTCTACCTACAAACACTCAACGAGCATCACGTCGGTGATGTTTGGTCCACAGGACCAAAGGACCGTCGGTGATGTGTGGTCCACAAGACCAAAGGACCGTCGGTGATGCGGTGTATAAACGACGGCCCAAACGACCCTCCTTGTCCTTCCCCCCAGGGAGTGTTGGAAGAGTTCAGTTTTTGTGTAAAAGTGAAACGAACGTTGATCCTCGTCCTCCTCCACTTCATTACAAGGATCCACACGGAACGTGGACGGGGAAGAGGACACTTGGCCCATCAAGTCTCCGTCACATCAACAACACATGAATTAACCCACAACACCGAACCGAACAACAAACATGGACAAAGGTCCCGGTAATTACATCAACAAACTCACCGTTTACTATTACTCACCCTTGTGGAGATCGTGTGTCGGTGATAAATGGAGTAAATGAGGTGAATGACGGTGAGGAGCACGAGAAAAACTCGTCCACACTTCATGATTCTCACGAACAAATGAGGGATCAGCGTCGTGGGTTCAAATTGGGGGACGTTGGAAACAATGGGAACCATGGCAACAATGGGGAACCATGGGAACAATAGCAAAATGGCAACAATGGCGAATTAATTCAGAACGATTGATGATAAAAATAAACATCATAAATATATTTTACAATAAAAATACTGAACATTAACATGAGATTAATACTTCAATTATAATTATTCACTAAAACGTTTTTTTTAATCCTTCAAATGAACGAATAAGGAGTTGATTTCATTCCCATATCGCATTCATTCCCCCGGAAACGGATTTCATTTGATTCATTAGCTCCTGGTGTGTTGGGTGAGTCATAAGTCCCAGGACACGGTTTTCGCTGCTTGTTCAAGATTTGTTTATACACCGCCCCGTCCCTATTCCATCGACAGCCGTTGTATGACGTCATCTCCGGGCCCACGAACCTCCGGGTGATCTTAGTTTTTATTCCATTGTCTTTGTACAGCGATTTGTTAGCGATGTGTACGTGTACAGCGACAAGGCCGTCCCGACTAGGCGAACACCGCGAAGACCACGAGTCGCCTGCTCGCCCATGACCGACACTGCAGCTCTGGTGTCCACGCAAAACACGGTCGGCTCGCCATTCACTTCGACCTCCACCATGAACGGCGTCGTCATCTCCGGACCAACGGAAAACAGACTCAACCGTGGTTGCATCTCCTGCTCCGGCATCGCCATGCCCCGGCTGCAGGCCGATCTCCAGGTCACTGGGGTCCTCCCGCACCTCGTCATCCAAGACCCCAACGGAGGCCCCCGCCATCCGACACACACGCTTCAAATGTCCCACCTTGTGACAATGCAAACACACGGTGTTCTTATACGGGCACATTCGTCGCAGGTGCGGACCCACACCCCCAGCACCCCTGGAAATCCACCTCGCTTCCGGTGCGACCGTGCTGCAGTGCGCGCCCTCGTCCCGCACCGCCAGACGCGCGTGCAACCTGCGGCACCTGAGTCATCGCGCGGACCCCGGGCTGCGCGACCTGTGGCGCCTGGGTCATTGCGTGAACTCCGGGATGTGCGACCTGCGGCATCTGGGTCACCGCGTGGACCTCGGGACCAGCCGACATGCCCCAGCTGGAGCTACTCATTACGTCCTGGCCAGCGATGGTGCAGACATCCGTGAGCGTCTGCTCGACAGACGAAGCAGTCCCGACCGCCGAGTTGAATGTGACGTCGGTCAACCGCAGGATGGCTGCTACCATCTTCGCATCTCGCAGACCAGAAATAAAACGATCTCTGAGTCGTGCCGGACGCTCCTCTGCCGTGAACTTGCAAAGCACGGCTGAATGCTTCACCCGTGCTACGAAGTCTGCAACGCGCTCCTCGCCACCCTTCGCGAGGTGATCGAACTGGAACCGCGCGAGCTGCAACGACTTCTCTGGCGCCAAGTGGGCCTTCATTTTCGCCACGATGTCCTGAAACGATAGCCCGTCATCACTGGGCTTATTTGGAGCCACCAAATCACTCAGCAGCCGGTAGTGCTCCGGTGATAGCGAGGCGAGCAAGATCGACTTGCGTTTCTCTTCATCATCTACATCATTCGCGCGGAGGTAGCAACCCAATTGTTCAGAAAACAACTCGAAGTCATCTCCCCCGAAAACGGGCACGCGCCCGTGCGCCGTGCCCCGACCTTCTGCCATGCTCGTGCTGGCGAGACCCTTGGCTCCGTAGCCTGGAACCGCACGGGTTATTCGCTGCCGCCCTGCACACGCCGATCCGAAGATCCTCGTCAGCCAACTGTGGTGTCATGTAGAAGATGCTTAGCAGGCAGACACGAGCGGGGGAACAGTTGAGCCGGGCTGTGTTGCACAAGCGCGAGCGCGGGCGTACTTTGCCCGGCAGCTCCCCTTTATTACGTACTCAGCACACTCACAAGCCGGGCGACTACGGCATCACTACAACGCCTCAGGCGGCGCGCACTCCTTATATTCCTGGCAGACACGATGCCCACGACGACCACTCCCCCCATCATCATGCCCCGCCCTGCATGCCCGCAGGCTACACCACAGTTTTGACCAAAATTGAGAATGTTCGTCACACGTCGGTCCGTCTCGTTTGTTTGTTTTTCTGAGTTCGAAAACCCGCGAACACTTTCAGGGATCTTCGTCAAACTTCACCAGATAATTCCGAGGAACAAAAGTGAGGATGTGGATGTTTTTGTGACTCAATTTGTGAAAGGTCAAGGTGACAGTGACGTCATTTGTATGATTTTTGTCATTCCTGTCAGGCTCCCACCTGACGCCTTCGTGCGACACACCGAGCGGTGTATAAACACTCTTTCCCAATTGTTTATCCAGGCGATGTATGACGTCATCGCCGGGCACGAAGGAGGGGAGGACTCGGTTTTTATTCCGTTTTCTTTCTTTCTTTCTTTTTTGTTTGTCCGTGATCCGTGATCTTTCTGCACCAGTTGCGTGCCAATAGAGCCGGGAGAAGAAAACGTGAACGGAGGAGAAGGAACTGGGTCAGACCATGGATCGGGAGGCGACGCCATTCCGGCAGAAATGACCAGCTCATGGTGGAACTCCGGAACGAGGACCATGCACCCTTCATCAACTTCCTGCGAATGCCCCCATCGATGTTCGACGAGCTGCGAGCCAGAGTGGGTCCAGGGATAACCAAGCAGTCCACCTTCTACAGGGATCTGCTTGAGCCTGGCATGAGGCTGGCACTGAGCCTGCTGCTGTTGGTGCCGTGACTGTAGTGAGGGGGAAACTATTTCACTCGATCAATGAAAACGATTTCAATTGCCGAGCACCATCGTCCAAGAACAATAGGTGAGTGACCTATTGGGAACAATAGGTAACAATAGAAAACCTCACGTAATCGTCGACGATACGCTGCCACGCTTTGCATACGTTAGACTATCGTTGGGCAGAGGTTGTGAACGCCGACAACAGGCTAAGCATTCGTTGGTATAAGTTATCTATAAGACAACGAAACGTTCTGAGCCCGTTACTAATATGTTATGCATACGACCAACACGTTATGAATACGACCAAAACTTTAAAAAGAAAACCTCAAAACTTCAGCGTACGCCAACGTTTTACATACATTTTTATACGTTGCCATTGCTGGCGAAAACGTCAAGGTGTGACAGCGCCTTTAGAAGAGCCATTTGTTGACACTTTCTCTCCATTTATCCCCTCTTACAGAAGGTAAACGTTTGACTTCTTCGTTCGCTCCATTGTCCTGGTGAATAATACACGGGGGAGCGAGCCGAGCGTCCTCACTGGCCATATTCAGCGTCCTCACTGGCCTCACTGGCCATGGACAACTTAGCTGGTCACATGACAGTCTGACGTAAATTGCATACGATGTCAGCCGATCTATTGGCTGTCGAGGCGTTACGTGGCCCACACGTGATCCGAGTTGAGGAAATTCAAATGAGAGAACGTGGGGAATGCATTGATTTTCAAGATGAAAATACACAATAACTGCACCTATTTGAGTGGAGAACTTTTGGATACGTATATATTTGGATATATACTATCATATCATCAAGGTTTTGTCTACCCTACCCCCCCCCCCCCCCATGAGTGGAACAAAACTGCACGATACAGCTTACGGCTGATGGCCTCTTTATGATGTCATCACACTCAAAAACATGTTCGGAGTTTTTATTTAAGTCCAGAAAACTCAGAAACAGGGAGGGGGTGTCTTGTATCATGACAGGGTGGTTGGGGAGGAAAACTTTTAAATGATCCCTCTGTTGTTTTTACAAATGAGAGTTGTGTGTCTGACCATGCCACATGTTTATCACAGTCAGATTTTCAAACATATCCTTTGTTTCGGCTTTGCAACCCATTAAAAACACGACAAACATCCACTTACTCAGGGAGTCGCCTGGGCCCTGGGGTGGGACCATGGCTAATGTCAAGGTGCATAATCCCTCATGTCTGCAGCAGGGGTCAATAAAACACTTGCACTGTGGCACGTGTGCAGTGGAAAATCATCATTAATCTTCCCTCCACTTGGACGAAGTTCCACATGGCCATCTCTGAGAAAAATGTCGACACAGACAGACAAATATCTCTCTTACAGGATAGATAGAAGGACATCCAAAAAAAATTCCTGAGTGAAGGATTTGAAAAATGAGGATTAAATGTGAAGAAGAGTGAAATGCTTTTGTGGAACAAAGGAGTTTATTTTGAGAATTAACCCTAACTAAGAATTAACCCTAACCCTAACAAATTCCTGTGAAAGGGAAAAAAAAACTTTTTTCAACCCGTATATATTGTCAGAATAAAATAAAAAATTACATGAAAAGGAACGAGCACACAAAGACCATTGCATGATTTTTCAGGGATGTGACATTGCTCTGGGCAAGACGACGTGCATCACTGTCCCTTGTGGGAGGCATGGGGGCTGCAGTCCGAACGACAGAGGAAATTAACAAAGCATCGTTTCACCAATCAGTGTCAGTCATTTCACACTTACATCTTCACTGCACCACAAAACGTGCATGTCGACACTTCAAAAGGTTGTATCTGTGGTTCATGGAGTCACTTTTTTACTGCAGGTAATTGCCATGGACTCAGATGTGTGCATTCTGCATGAACTAACACGGGGCGGCATCACCAGGCTTGATTTCAACAAAGACCACGGCGTACAATGTGGAGAGAATGAATGAAACGAAACACAACGAAGAACAGCATGCAGTTTTCATTTCCACACGATCTTACAGTGTCAAGAGAAATTGAATTACAATAATTGGACAAACTCTTCTCTCTGGATATCATTTCCAAATCCTATTTTGTTAGTTCCTGGTTTGTTGATCACTGAATTATTTTCAACAATCAAAACCCTTTGAACAAACTGATAAACGATATTCCATTGAGAATGTTGAAAAATCAACTTTAAAAGAAAGCTCTTGTACATAATCTCCCAACCTTTCATGAAAGGTGATTATGAAGTGTCAGACATGTAAAATGTATTATTATTATTATTATTATTATTATAAGGAAACAAGGCGTCACACTGATGTCTCTGTGGAACAGTCATTGGTTGGTGTGTCCCATCGATTTCCTTCTCTTTCACAAAATTATCTCAATCCACAAAAGTCAAAAATTAAATTCGATCTCAATTAGAATATAATGAAAAACAAAGCAACACAAACAACTGGAGATTTAGTTTGGGAACGAAGGCTCAGAGTGGAAGAGTTTCATCCACAGATGATTAGTACACCGAGACTGTGCTGAAGAGTCCCCAAAACACCGTTTTTATCATCTCTGAAGTCTCACTTGGAATCACGAACAAACTTTCACGAGTGATGAAAATTCTTCACAAAAATACCCAGAAAATGGTTGATTATTGTCAGGATTTACAAGGAATGGGCAAGATAGAAACAAACAAGGTCGTACGATACGTCGATGAAGTGATGGAATACTTTAATTATTGTTTCTGGAATTACACACATACAATCAGTAAGACAGAAACAAACAAGGTAATACAATATGTAGATGAAGTGATGGAGAAAGTCAATGATCCAAAAGGATTCCCTCGAGGAATCTGGGAATTTACTACATGGAAATGGTCCAAGTATGATGAAAGATGTTTCTTTGACCAGTTATAAAAACTGCAAATGTGATAAGAAACTGAGAATCATTCATTATCAGAGGATAAATTTGGCCGTTGATAAAGAGAACATGAAAGAAAGTAAAATTGTTAAGAGAGGGAGTGGAATGTTGTTGTTAACAAGAAACTCGGCTTCACTTCACTCACCCTAATTAAGTTCACTGGAGGACAAAGTTCTCCCAAAACTTTGTTTGTCCTTTCAATTTCTCTGGGGTCATTGCACTGAAGTTTTCAGGTGGGGAGTTTGCTTTGGACAAACTACATTAATTCCCGAATTCTGGACAGATTTTCAGGTTAAAAATGTCCATTGGTATGACAACAGAGACGTTCAGAGAAACATTTCCTGCAGCAAGGGTATCTTTGAGCTGATTTAGCCCCAGGTTTGTGAAACGAGTGAGAAGGAAGATCTGCCTCATTCTGGGAATCGTTGACTGGTGCACGAGATGTTTGTGCATGAGAATCTCCCAATTTAGCTCTCAAAAGGGCTTTGCTGGAATATACTTTAGCTTCTTTAAACATGTCGTCTCGTTCATCCTGTTCATGAATTGTCGACATTTTCACCTTTGAATCAAGATCTTTCTTCAACCCGTAACCATGGTCGTTTACCTGAAGTGAAAGGAAAAAAATCATTTGATGGTTGAAGCCTCATCCAAACAGTCTCAGTAAATGAACATTTGTTTAACTTAAGGAATCAAGAACAAAAAAAAGAAAAACTTTCACAAAAACACCAGAAAAAGGAGCAAACGAAGAAAAATGAGAAATAAGAGTATTATTGAAATGAAGGACAAAATGTATTTGTTCAAACCGTTGGTGGCTTGTTGGACAATCCCATCTACCCCGAGGGTTCACGCCGCTGCAAACCCTGATCCAAATCACTTATATATACGTTAAGGAGTCGACGTTTTGCCCCTTCCCACTCCTTCAGCACACTGCTGTCTCCACTCCCTTCTGTAGTCTCAGAGGCTTCATCAAGACTTTTTCCAACAGTGGTTTTGAACTGAGAGTTGGTTTTGGGCGGTTTTTCGGTAAAATCGGTCCATTTTGCATTTTTAAAAATCTGAGATATATTTCGCTGCTTGAAGAATGCACTCACGATTAAATCACGAGCTTATTCTGATCACTCACGTCTGCATGTGAGATGCCAAGAAGCTTCTGCTTGCATTTTTCAAAAACACTATAAAGCTCTATTTGATCATTAAATATTTCATTAACAGTTTGGCATGGTCCTGGTGCTCCAGGAGGTGACATTTACACCTGTACAAGGGATCTGTCAGAGTAAAGCCATCAATAGTATGTCCACCGAAAAGTCAGTAATTGTAATTTCGGGCGGAATATGGTGAGGAGGCCGACTGGAGGACTTGTGGACAAAAAGGCACGTGGAAAGCGTTTCCTTGTTTGAAATGGAGTCATCACGGGCCGTTTTGACAGACAGCAGGCCATGGTGGTGTAGTAAACTGTGCAGCGCCAGACAGCAGTGTGATTGTCTGGAAGGTGAAGACGCCCAATGATAGTGGGCGGCCAATTTTAGGCTGTGTGCCGGAAGTCGGGTCCGAACAGAGTAAAAGCCGGCACCACACATGTGCATTGATTGATCAAGAGTGGTTGGACTGAAGTTGGGCTTCAAGAAGACTTTTTCATCGTCTGTCTGTCTCTGTGTGTCCTTATTTTGGGTCTACATTGTCGAGGCTCTCATGAGAGTGAACGCACACGCAAAGCAAGGGGCATGAGACAAGAGGGGTGGGAGAGGGATGTGATGGGGGACACAAGATAGACAAGATGGATATTACAGGGACTTTCAGGAAGGAAAGCAGGGAGTTTGAAGAAGGGGGAGTTTGGGGTGGATAAAATTTTTAAGGGTGGAGTACTTAACTTTCTCAATCTGTTTCTGTCTCCCTTTCCGTCTCCTCTTTGACAGACGGTTTGAAAGAGTACAAAGGTATCTCCTCATCGCCATCTCCTTGTTGCCGTCATCCTGCCCCGTGGTGCACGAGTCCTGTGCCATACCCACCTGCACAACTATACCATCGTGGTACTCCGAGATATGATTGTGCCTCCTCAATTCCCTGAATGCCCTTTTTGCTTCTGGTTTGATTCTGATATTTTGCTTCCAATGGCATGGTTTAGTTTTCTTGTTTCCAAGTTTGATTGTGCTCTCTTTACTTCCACATTTGTTGTTGTCAATCACCAGATATGATCCATATATTTATCATGTCCTGTCCTCCATGTTCCCCGTATTAATTTCAAAGAAACCATGATTTGTAAGAAACGTTTTCCCACCTTGTGCCTTCCAACAAGAGCAACCTCCAGTTTAGGTTTTATTGAACGATCCTTGGGTATTTGCGAATGGTTAATTGAACACAGTATACATCGTTATCATCTGTTGAACACAGTGGGAATTTGGAGATTGTTTGGTCATTCGCAGAGGTCTTAGAACTGTGGCTCAGAGGGTCTATGTTAGCCTGACCTCAAGCATGATAGTACCAAAAAGGGAAGATAGGAACGTCACATGTTGCTACTTGAATTAACTCCATCGCTTACGATGCACAACGTGGGTGCAGATGCAAGAATATGACAATTATTGTGCTTTTTTACTTTGGCTTATAAGTTACAGATCCACCAATGAACGTTTATATTTGACTTGGAATCATAAATTACTCGACTTAGCAGTGCCTGACAACCCCTCACCACCCAAAATAAATCTCAAGTGGAAATGTTTCAAAAAATGAGAATAAAACGACAGAGAAGGATGCAGATTCAGGGAGGCGTAGCTGACTCCAGTTTGCTCGATATTACTTCTAGAACATGAGTATGAGAAAAGACGAATGAACTTTCATCCAAATTGCAAGAATACCTACAAATAAGGAGGGATGAATGTGTTTGGTGGGATTGATCTGGAGGAATCATGAACAATGGACTCAGGTGGGATCACCAGCGAGGTCAATCCAAAATTTAAATCTTCAGAACTGCAGATTATGTCATCATTTGGAGATTGCTTAAAATGTTTCTAAAATGTTGTTTCTTACCTGGATGGTTGTGTCACTTTGATGCTTTGTTTTCAAATCCTTCATGGCTTGATAACCTCTGTATCCTGATTGGATGGTGACGACTGCCCCTTCCTTGGCAGGGTCACCCAGGAAATGACTATTCATTCCACTCTTGTGAAGTCCAGACCAAGACACCACATCAACATGAGGTCGAGATGTTTTCTTGGTTATGTTCAAACTCAAATCACGTGATGTGGTGCCACCATCATGTCCCACTCGAGGTTGAAAAACTTTTTCCATCTGCACTCGTCGCTGGTCCTCAAGAGCTGAGTCTCCATCACATTTGGAACTTATACATGGACTGTGAGAACTCGTCCTGCTGGAATGTCCCTGAGAGCTCAGAGAGCTTGATTGAGAAGAGTGCACCTGGTTTGTAACTTTCGGATGGTTCCTCGTTTTGTATCCATGGTAGTTTGCCTGCAAAGAAAAGGACAAATTAAAATGATCGGAGAAGCTTCATTCAACCAATCACAGTGGAGAAGGATTTGGATTAACAACATACGTGGAGATGGTTATCAGTGAGTAGTTAAAATTTTTTTCAGCCAGTCACAGCACATGGTTTCACAATCACGTGACAAGATAGGCATTGTGGGTATATGACTCAACAATCTAAGCTTTATTCACATGATCTGATTCCAGGAGCTATATTCATTTTGAAAGTTGATTAATGAGAAGGAAAAGCACAAAGTAAAATATGGGATGTGAGTAATGTCAGAGAAAAATGAAAGATTTCTGTATTATAATCAACAGTGACATATTTGGAATTCCCATCTGAACCCAGGACTCATGAAGTGAGAAACCCATATTCAAATCCCGTACATTATTCTGGTTTGTTCCTGGTCTGATTAACATTAGTATCATTCAGAGAATGGTGATCTGGTGTGTTATTATGTCACGGAAGGTTTCTTGGTTAATGGTCAAGAATGGCGGAAAAGGACGAAAATATATGTGCATGGAGGAAAGTGGGAGAGAGGAGTATCTTACTCTTCCTCATTCAAAATCATTTGTGGACAGGAGAGTGTATGTGGCTGGCAGGATAGCCGCAGGGTACACACACTCGGGTCGAAGCTGTCGATCTTGGGTTTGAATCTCGGCCGAGCTATAAGCTGTTGTCCTGGTGTTTCTCAAGTCGGGTGAGTCATCAAAGTGTGTGCCTTCAGATGGTGGTTAAACAGGAATTCCATCTGACAGCATTGGTTGGTGGATCTTAAACTCCTTCCTGAAGAGAAGCTAAGCTATCACTGGCAGCGTGGCCAAATCCAAATTCCTGCCCGAAGTTCTGCTGTGAGTGTAATAGCAAACCACCTAGTGTATACCTTGCCTTGGAATATGTTTTCACAGCACCGAAGCTGTGCGAAGAGTATGGAACGTCAGACATCAGAGAGAGACGGCCTGAAGATGCAAGCATTGAAACATCCGAAACACGATGATAGAGAGAGGGAGACTGAGACAGAGACAGAGACAGAGACAGAGACAGAGACAGAGAGAGGGAGGGAGAGAGAGAGAGAGAGAGAGAGAGAGAGAGAGAGAGAGAGAGAGAGAGAGAGAGAGAGAGAGAGAGAGAGAGAGAGAGAGAGAGAGAGAGAGAGAGAGAGAGTGTTCATAAAACACGTGACCCCACAATGCTTGAAAAACAATGACATGGGCGGGGCGAACAAACGGCAAAATTGATTGGTCGTGATGATGTAAAATGCCATCATATTTTGAACAAGTATTGTTGAAGGGAAGGGTTTGAAATTGCTAAAATGGTGATTTTGTGTTCTACAGCATTTAAATATATCATGAAATTGAAATAAAGTAAAGATTAAAATGGTCGAAGAAAAAAAATTCCAGCAATTTACCGCTGTTAACTCAGCGTCTTCAACACCACCAGAATGAACACGTTACATCGTTGTTTGTGTCCTTTATGACATCCTTAAAACCATCAAGTTTCCTGTTTGGAATGATTTTCAATTTTGTTTCACTTCCAAAGAGGTAGAAAGAGGAAAAAAAATTATCTCACTCTTCTCTGCACATGTGTGATCAGGATGGATTCAGAGCCAAGGTACTGTTGGACTGCAGGTCTATTTTACACTTAATGTTCAAAATATAACATTCAATTTAAATCAAGTTGTTCCTCGATCATAAACTGACATTTGTGGACAGAAGGACAGACAGTGCTTAATCTCTCAATTGCTTAACCTCGCTGTGCACTTTGTGTGCGTGCGGTAAATATCGGAGGTCCTGCCTCTATTTTTATACAAACTAGAATATAAGACCATTCACTTCGCTGGTGGAAATACCAATCTTTGCTGTGATGGATCATCAATAGGGCAAGAACAAAAAGGAATCCTGGGAGTGCGGGGATAACCAGCATCACAAGTTGGCATTTGCAGTTTCCTCACGTGTGCCCACGTACCCACACTAAAAAACAATGTTTTCATCACAAACCTTCCCAGGAGTTCCCTGAATCCACTGCAGTTCGATTAATTGAAATCCGTTCTCAAGTTATAACAAGACAAACAAACAGACAGACAGACACGGCTCCTATCATAACGCAGATTACAAGGATACCTATAAATTATCGAGAGATTAATGTGTTTCATGGGATTGAATTGGAGGAATCATGAACAATGGACTCAGGTGGGATCACCAGCGTGGTCTATCCAAAACTTAAATCTTCAGAACTGCAAATTATTTCATAGTTTGGAGATTGTTTAAAATGTTTCTAAAATGTTGTTTCTTACCTGGATGGTTGTGGCACTTTGATGCTTTGTTTTCAAATCCTTCCTGGCTCGATATCCTCTGTATCCTGATTGGATGGTGATGACTGTCCCTTCCGTGGCAGGGTCACCAAGGAAGTGACTATTCATGCCACTTGTCTCAAGCCAATGGGAAAACACCACGTCAACATGACGTGGAGATGTTTTCTTGGTGATGTTCAAACTCAAATCACGTGATGTGGTGCCACCATCATGTCCCACTCGAGGTTGAAAAACTTTTTCCATCTGCACTCGTCGCTGGTCCTCAAGAGCTGAGTCTCGATCACATTTGGAACTTATACATGGACTGTGAGAACTCGTCCTGCTGGAATGTCACTGAGAGCTCAGAGAGCTTGATTGAGAAGAGTGCACCTGGTTTGTAACTTTCGGATGGTTCCTCGTTTTGTATCCACAGTCGTTTGCCTGCAGAGAAAAGGATAAATTAAAATGGTGGGAGAAGCTTCATTCAACCAATCATAGCGGAGAAGAATTTGGATGAACATCATACGTGGAGATGGTTATCAGTGAGTAGATAAATCTTTTTTCAGCCATTCACAGCACATGGTTTCACAATCACGTGACAAGACAGGCATTGTGGCTCTATTTCTCAACAATCTAAGCTTTATACACATCATCTGATTCCAGGAGCTATTTCATTTTGAAAGTTGATTAATGATAAGGAAAAGCACAAAGTAAAATATGGGACGTGAGTAATGTCAGAGAAAAATGAAAGATTTCTGTATTATAACCAACAGTGACCTGTTTGGAATTCCCATCTGAACCCAAGACTCATGAAGTGAGAAACCCATATTCAAATCCCGTACACTATTCTGGTTTGTTCCTGGTCTGATTAACATAAGTATAATTCACAGAATGGTGATCTGGTGTGTTATTATGTCAAGGAAGGCTTCTTGGTTAATGGTCAAGAAAGGCGGAAAAGGACAAAAATATATGTGCATGGAGGAAAGTGGGAGAGAGGAGTATCTTACTCTTCCTCATTCAAAATCATTTGTGGACAGGAGAGTGTATGTGGCTGGCAGGATAGCCGCAGGGTACACACACTCGGGTCGAAGCTGTCTATCTTTGTTTGTCCTTGTTTCTACATTCAATGTGTGTATGGCCATGTCCACAGCGAGGGCATCATACTCATCCCTGACATGAAGCAGCCATGTGTCTAATGTGCTGACACTTAAAGCAGATCATAGGAGGAGGAATGTAGCTGTGAATGGGTTAACTGATGTAATCCAATCTTTGTGTTTCACAGAAGTAATGCAGGAGTAAAAGTCAGAACTGCATCCCACGGAAGTTTTGTTCTCACTCGTTGAGTTGAAGTGTTTGACTCGGAAGACCACCTGATCTTCAAGTTTTGTCACTCTTTCTTTTGACAGAACGAGTGACCGCACTTGCAGAGTTGCACAGGTTCCATCCACCAATCCGTGGAAAAGGAATACTGGATAGAACGTGTGGTCTAAACAACAATAACTCGAGAGTATATAGAACACAATACCCTGTGCAGTGTTCATTTATATACTTCAATTTTAATACACCAATGATTTAAATTTTAAATCAGGCATACATTATGCATCAGGGCGGGTTACTAAATGAAATCTTCAATTAAAAAAAACTTCAATTAAATCAGTGCAGGTTACTAAATTTTAGTACTATGGCTGCAGACTTAACTTTACAAGTGTGTCTTTTGCAGTCATTGGAGGGTAAGTGGACAAGGAGAGGCGTCGGTCGGAATTAAAGCTGCACGTCTCATCTACCTTTTAGCTATATACGTTTGAAATCCCATGACGTATTGAAAATCCTTCATAACCCAACTCTCTTGCTATAGTTGCCCTGCGACCTCCAATGGAAATTTTAACCTTGCTCTTCCATGAGACTCGATCTGTAGAGAAAAGAAAGAGCAGACAATTGTGTACTGTTACATTGGCTCAATTTCCTGTCTGGAGATTAAATATTATCTGAATTGATTTTTCAGGTATCCAGATCTTCATTTAAATTCACAGGGTGTGTAATTTGGTTAGGCTGATAGGACTGTCAAAAGGTACACACACACTCTCCTCTCAACCATCTAGCTTGAGTTTGAATCCTCACCCAGCTATAAACTGTCATCGTGGTGTTTCACAAGCAGGATGATTCATCAATGTGGTGCTATCCCTTGGATGGACATTAAATTGTTCCATCTGCTGACATTAGTTGGTGAGCCATTGCCGGCACCATGGCCAAATTCCGAATTCCTGCCCAAACTTTAGTCGAACAAAAGGCCTGACCAGCAGGTTCTTGAAAGACTTGACCCAAAACTTCCCCTGGCCAATCCGACAATAATATGTGAATAATTGTGGCTGTTAAAGAAGATTGTGGGAAATTTGGTCATAAAGGGATGCAGATGTTGGAGTCGATCATTGTGTGGCAGTACCCTGGCTAAAGTTTTCACCAGAAGATGGCGACTGGTATAATATATTGTTGTGGATTCTCGCCACCCCGGCGTGCAGGCCACGGCTTTTACCTAATTCGCGCCACACGCGCCACCGACCGTGGCAATCCAGTCGTAGCTTCCGGATCAACGCCGAAATCCAGCTACGGGTGTGTTTTTAACCACACCGTAAATCAGCCAACTCTTCTGTCCACGCGCGACAGGGTTGATCGCCGAATTGTCGATTTACCTAAGTATTCGCGCAGACAGAAATGCCGGGGATTTACACCTCGACGGGACCCGTACGGACACGAGCCGCTTTAAGCAGCTCGCGCCGTTTGCGATTGCCGAGCGGTTTATTATCGCCAAGCCCCGTCGGACTCGATTTATCTTATCGGCTATTAAAAGCCAGCTATTTTTCCGAACGCAATTACGGCAGCTCAATGGAGGAAGGGACGCAACGAGCAGGTGAATATTCAAACAATGACATTTATTTCACATGCATGCAGTCAATGAAGCAATGGGGGTAAGGGACAAGGACACGAGCAAAAAGACCTACAGCCGTTGTCTATTTATTCTGTACATGCACTTAACCACAATTCTACTTAGCGGACAAGGCACCACAGACTTCCATGCAAAAATCCCAGGAAAGAAAAAGAGAGGGAGAACAGGGCCCATAGGCCTTTAATGTTCCGCGGAGCTGTGGAGACCGCGGGAGCTCCGTGAGACCGTGCAGGTTACCTGCCACCCTCGTGGTGACTCGCTGGGCGACCCTCAATGTCTCGTCGTCAACACGGCAGCTGGTGTATTGGCAGCTCGGTTGGTCCAGGCCTAGCCGTGCGGCCTGATCGATCGGGCCTAGCCGACGACGCCTCAGAGGAGCGAACGGGCCTTGCTCTTTTAGAGTTGATGCTCTCTTAAGAGCCCGCTCATTCCTCAGCGTCGCTCGGACCATCCCAGGGCCCGATCACCTCGGACCGTTATGTCACTGGCTGGCGACTTCTCTCCGGCTGCCTCCACCGACCCACAATTCGGCACGGCACTGCAGGCTTGGCTGGACACCAGGCTCCACTCTGACCTCAACGCCGACTTCCACTCCGAACTCCACTCCGAACGAACTCAGCCACGAACCCAGACTTCAACTGGACCACGAACCCAGACTGGACCACGAACCCAGACTCCAGACGAACTCCTTGGGCCTCAGCCCCGCCTTTTATTTGGTTCGGGGGGGGTGGTGTTTGGTCTTTCACCTCTGACCCTTCACCCCCCGCTGGCTCCGCCCCTTTTGTGATTCTGATCTGATCTTGCCGTCAAACGCGGACAAAGCAGACGTGGTAGAAATCACCGGCCCTCGCCCCAACGAGGGAGTCCCTGCGTCTTTCGGTGGAGATGCCCTTCATTTGTGGAATGCTGTTGCTGGTGAAAATATGGTGGTGTTTGTGGAGATGAAGGTGAGGAGACGTTGTTCGTTGGTTGATGTTTGTTGGTTGATGTTTCCGGACCAGATTTCACTCACGCAGGCGCGCACGCGGCGGCCTCGTGTGAAGCGCAGCACGGACCCCATGCTCGCTGCTGTGTGAATCCGGCACGGTCCTCGAAACGGCTACGGCCGCGACACGGCCTTTGTCCCTCGTCTGGCGCCGTCGTCGTCGCAATTCCACACACGCACTCCCACGTGCCATGTCGCTTATACACCTTGCCATTGCACTCTCACTCGGGCACGCGGTTGCGTGTTCCTGTATACCAACCATCATTTCTCTTTCATTCCGCGACCTCACACATACAGTCTCTCTCACACACGGCCTTTCACTCACGCGATGCGCGCGTTTCAACACGCATTTCGTCACACTCGTAACCACACACACCGGAACAACCACACTGGGGATTCGCGCTACCACAAGGGGTCCCGGGGCCTCCATTCCCCCCAAGCTTCGTGTGTACCCGTCCACAGCACTTGCCCGCTCGAACTCGCTTGGCACGACCGGACTCACCTCGTCGCGATCCGCCTCAAGAGGGCATATGCCCTCCCCTCGTTCCTGAAGAAGGCTATCCTGCTGCTTGCACCGGGTCACGACACTTTCTGCCAGCTCACCCCCATTGTCCCTCACTAACTCCATGTATGTGTGCTGTTCTTTAGTTTCGTCTTTATCGTGTAGTTTCTCCTCTACCTTTTCTATCTTCCACGTCTCTGGTGTTTTTATTTCCGTTGTCTTCTTTATTATTTCCTTCGTCTCTACGTGTCTCGTACATGTCTCAGTCACCCCATTTAATTTTTCCCTCTCTGTCACCGTCACTTTCTCCGTCACGACTCTCGCCCAACACGTCTCCCGAATTATTGTGTCGGCCTCTCTCGTCATGACCTCGCCCGTCTCTCTCGCGGGCCGGACACAATTCACACTCCCCCCAGCTCGTTCGCTCCAACTCGTGGCGCCACCATTTTGAGCTCCACTGTCCGCGTTTCGCTACGCGCAATTGCCACGATTGCCTTTTGCCCAGCCTGCAGATTCAGCCTCATGCGCTGCGTCTCACCCCTCATTTCTTTCATTCGCTGTGCATTTGCATCCATGTTGTTTTTTATTTCTTCCTTCATTTCCTTTTTCATGCCATCCATTTTTTCCAGTTGTTGTGCATTTGTATCCATGTTTTTTATTTCGTTTTTCATTTGCTGCGCATTTGCATCCATTTTGTTTCCCATTTCGCTTTTTATTTATTTTGCGTTTTCTTTCATTGCTCCCATCAATGCGTCAAACATCCCTCTCATGTCACCTAACTCCGTGGCAGTCGATTCGCCATTATCGGGCGTGGATCCGCCGGGGACCGGGGAAGGAATTTGACGGGGGGGGGGTATCAAAAGCCACTTCCGCCCCCACGCCCATTTCGAGCTCTGTGTTTATTTGTGGGGAAAGTTCAACCAGCATGGCGGTGCTTTTGTCCTGAGCCATAGATTCTATCATTTCCAAATTTATATCTAATTCTAATCCCTCCTGCCCCCGCTCGCCTTGAGCTGCCATTTTGTGTATCGGATATAAAAAAATTTATACGCTCATAATTTAATGGAACCGGAGGGTCGCCTCGCACACCCTTGATCCATTTCCATTAATTTAGTTTGGAGAAGGATGAATTTGAATCCCACTCCTGACACCAGTGTTGTGGATTCTCGCCACCCCGGCATGCGGGCGACCGCTTTTAGCTAATTTGCGGCCGCACGCGCCCACCGACCATGGCAATCCAGTCGTAGTCCGGATCAACGCCAAAATCCAGCTACGGGTGTGTTTTTAACCACACCGTAAATCAGCCAACCCTTCTGTCCATGCGCGACAGGGTTGATCGCCGAATTGTCAATTTACCTAAGTATTCGCGCAGACAGAAATGCCGGGGATTTACACCTCGACGGGACCCGTACGGACACGAGCCGCTTTAAGCAGCTCGCGCCGTTTGCGATTGCTGAGCGGTTTATTATCGCCAAGCCCTGTCGGACTCTATTATCTTATCGGCTATTAAAAGCCAGCTATTATTCCAAACGCAATTACGGCAGCTCAATGGAGGAAGGGATGCAACGAGCAGGTGAATATTCAAACAATGACATTTATTTCACACACATGCAGTCAATGAAGCAATGGTGGTAAGGGACAAGGACACGAGCAAAAAGACCTACAGCCTTTGTCTATTTATTCTGTACATGCACTTAACCACAATTCTACTTTGCGGACAAGGTGCCACAGACTTCCATGCAAAAATCCCAGGAAAGAAAAAGAGAGGGAGAACAGGGCCCGTAGGCCTGTAATGTTCCGCGGAGCTGTGGAGACCGCAGGAGCTCCGCGAGACCGTGCAGGTTACCTGCCACCCTCGTGGTGACTCGCTGAGCGACCCTCGATGTCTCGTCGTCAACACGGCAGCTGGTGTATTGGCATCTCGGTTGGTCCAGGCCTAGCCGTGTGGCCTGGTCGATTGGGCCGAGCCGACAACGCCTCAGAGGAGCGAACGGGCCTTGCTCTTTTAGAGTTGACCCAAGGCCTCAGCCCCGTCTTTTATTGGGTTCAGGGGGGGGGGTGGTGTTTGGTCTTTCACCTCTGACCCTTCACCCCCCGCTGGCTCCGCCCCTTTTGTGATTCTGATCCGATCTTGCCGTCAAAAGCGCACGTGGTAGAAATCACCGGCCCTCGCCCCAACGAGGGAGTCCCCGCGTCTGTCGGCGGAGATGCCGTTCGTTTGTGGAATGCCGTTGCTGGCGATAAGATGGCGGCGTTTGTGGAGATGAAGGTGAGGAGACGTTGTTCGTTGGTTGATGTTGTTTGTTGGGGAAAGACGGCGGCGTTTGTGGAGATGGTGAGGAGATGTTGGTGGTTGTGGCGATGGTGATGAGGAGATGTTGTTTAAAATAACGATAGGAAAGAATAACACTATCTCAAAGATTCACAGCCCGGCACATGAATAAATCCCGTTAGACATTGGTGGGGAAATCTATCTGGACACACACTTATTGACATTACTGATCTTCGGGGAACCTGAATGGTGATCTGTGAATTTCCACAACCGTAACAATATGTAATGTAATCTGGGTGAAGTGGGGGGGGGAGGGATTGGGACAGGGCATATAAAGGGGAGGGGAGAGGGAAAATATAGGTGAGGGTACAAGAACAGAAAGGAGGTGATAGAACAGAGAGGCCACCAACCTTTCTGCAATGTGGGAGCAACAGACCCAGAGATTCAACTTAATTGTAGAAGATTCCAATGATTTTGGGGGCTTTGGATTCCAGGACATCAAAATGTATAAGGCAGGGGTGCCAGCCCAAAGAAGAGAGCAGTACTCTATCGAGCTGTGGATGAAGGCCTTGTCTGTTGTTAGAAGTTAAGATTTGACAGGACAGAAGATGCCCATCCAATGGCTGGCTTTGCAGGCCAACTCTCATATGTGGTTTGCTGAAGAGAGATCTTGGCTGATGATGAAGCTCAAACGTTTAAGGGAAATAACTTTTAGAGAGTTTGTCAAGGGAATGTATGGAAGGATTTACCAAATGTTCCTGGCAGAGAGATAAAGTGAGAGTGCAAGAATTGCTCGAAATTGCAATGTGAGAATTGCCAAGTGATCTCTCAGCATATGCAGAGAGAAGAGCCTGCTGCCTGTCCATCTGAAGGATGAGGGATGCTCTGGCAAAGGGTGGAGAGGTCAGCAAAAATAAAAGTTGAGCTTTTCAGACAATCAGATTGATGAGGAACAAGACTGAATAAAAGACTCTACTTTGGGGCCTTTCTTTGAGTTTATATTTTCTCACCTAATGAGACTACATTTTGGACACAAAAATAATTTTAAAATTCACACTCAATGGATTTTCGAAGTGCCAAATAAATAAAGGTATGACTTAAAATTGGATAGTCAAGTTGGCAGAGGTTTAGTGAACCTGCACAGGTGTGCAGTTAGATCGATCTACGACTACTACTTATTTCACGGTTCCAATTATTCCCACATTTTTGGTCCAAGCCTTTCACGATTTCAAGGTGGCATACATTAATTTGTAGTGTTGGCAATGACTCGCGTACTCTGCAAAACACACCGTGGGATTGTTAACATCTACCAACTAATACAAGCAGATGTGATTTAACGTGATTCTTCACAATTGAGATATAGGTCCAAAAACAATATGTAGTACAACATCTCAAAAAGTTGTGGACGGGTTATGAGAAAATTATGGGGATAAGTTGGGTAGATGACAAGAATGAACCAATTAGATTTTGGTTCAGGTCCAGATCCAGATCCGGTCTATCAGTGGGAAACAAACCGTAAACTGTTCAGCCTGGCGGAGGTACTGTACGTGCTCTACTGTTCCCATTGAAACTAAAATGAAATGGAAAATTAAAAATATATATTTTTTACCTCCTTACACATTCTGAGCATGAACAGACATATGTTCGGTTCAAGCACATTAACTTGTGATTTGCAAAAAATAAAAATATAAAAAGATTTGTTTTGCATCTGCTCGATAAATGGTCAAAAACTTTTTTTGGAAGGAGTGCCAGGACAGAATGAACCAGAAGGTGACAAATTATTGGGAGGATCTTGAGTTGACCTGAGCTTGTAATAATAATTGCAAGCAGAGTCATGCAAGCTGGACAAGAGGAAGGACCTTTCAAGTTAGGCACACACCTACTGTCCATTGCAACCTTTGATGGTGCACTGAGTAAAACTAACATCAAACCCACAACAATTTTGTAGAAAGGTTTCCGTTCTCTAGAAGAGTTATCAAACCCAGACCTGATGGCAAGGATCTGTGACGCAATGGCGATGATTCAGGCGACCGTTAATATTCTATCCAAATTTAATCGAGTAAACAAAAGGCTATTTTCGGGGCTTACAAGCAAAGGGGCAGCCATAATTGTTGTCAGCATAGATACTATATGCCTTGTGTTGGCTTAATGGTTAGGGTGGTGGGCTTGGGATCCTAGGATCCTGAGTTCAAATCCTGCTCAGCTGTTGAATTAATACCAGGTGGGGTTAATTCTACCTGTTATCCTTCTGAGGTTGGCAAAGATGAATGCCAGCTTGCTGGTATACTGTGTCAGAGTGGCGACCCGTCCAGGATTGTGTCCAACAGCCAAGGAGACTGTTTAGGCAGCACCAACGCTCTGCACATAGTATGGTCCCAATTGATGGATGGATAGATACTATGTACTAAGATATTCCCATTAAAAATACAGAACATACAATGATGAGGGGTACATCATCATCATGACGATTACTGGGAGGACGCAGAACTGACCATCACAGGGAGTAAACTTTTTTTTGAACTCCGGTGTTAACAAGACAGCCTTGATTAGAGTACCTAATTGAAGAATTTTCCAAGTATTACAAAGGCTTCTGCAACACCACTTGGCACACCGTTACTCGATGTCAACAGCAGGCGGTGTTCACCTAGTAAACAACTTGGGCAGCTCACAAGAGACAGACATCATTTTACCGCACACAAGGCATGTTTAGGAAGAACAAACTTGTAATTGGAGTGTATTTATAATCTTTTTTTTTTTAATGTTCATGATATTTTCACAAATAACGACAGGTAACCACTGAAAGTCCGTCCTTCAAGCCAGAGGCATGAAAAACCCCAAGCTTAGCTCTCTCGATTTTACCATGGATGATTCCAGCGTGGAAGATGCTATGAGTCAACACGGTGCACACTTTCCTCTAGGCCCACACTTAGAGGTTGTTGTGAAGCTTTTGTTCGGTACTGCAGGTGACGAGGTGAACAAAATCGGTTGCACCATGTTTACCTGTAATCAGGATAATTACCACTCTCCAAATCCACATTGAATGAGCACCCTGAATGTAATAACTAATAAGCAGCAGTGTGGTGGTATGCACCCACAGCAAAATATGATGTATCCTCACCAACTTCGTTCTTCATTCGGATGTAGCACAAGGCTGCGGTGTAGCATCATTCGCTGAGGACATGGCTGTGCCACTGATGCAATGCCCTCTGCTGGTTAGGGCAGGAATTTGTAATCTGGCCACGGTGCCGGCGATAGCTCGCCTACTCTTTGCAAAGGGATATTATCGTCCACCTACGAATGCGAGCAAACGGGATACCCAGTTGAACGTCCATCCGAGGGACGACGCACACATTGATGAATAACCCTGCCCGTGAAACACCAGGATGGTGGTTTATAGCTGGGTTGGGATTCGAACCCAGGGTTGACAGCCTTGGGCGAGTTGGTGGACCTTGAGGCCATCCTGTCAGCCCTATCCTGACCTGATTGACATGGATGGAATGCTGGAGGAAAAAGAAAACGAAGATGTATTCACCGGTATGATGGGTTGGCATTTACAAAGGAAATTCTTTGATTGGTCAACTACGCATGTAAGACATGTATGACGAGTTCATGAGTTCATTGTAGTCACCGAAACAACCACAACCTCTCCTATTCCAACATATTATGTCGATGCACCAATCTGCCTAAGTAGGAGCACCATTACCTGTCGTGACATGGACGACACGTATATGGGGGTGACAGTGATGATCAACCGCGAGAGTAGCTCAAAATTCAAGCAAAACACAGGTAACCATACGATCACCATAGGAACCAGGATTCCAAATTTAATTGCTGTACTCCACAGACATACTCTCAGGGGGTTGTGGGGCTTGTCCAGTGCGATCATTTAGAAATGGGGGAATGTGTTTGTAATTCTCTATAGTTATAATAATATGGAAATACTGTTTAACTACCAATGATATAACAGATATTTTGCATTTTAATGATATATATTTGCACTCCTATCAGTTGTTATCCGACGACATCTTGTTCGTCCATGAGCCTCAATCTCGTAGAGAAAAACAAATCATGTTTCATGATTGTGGCCTTCAATCACTGATGAATCACTGATGTGGCCTTCATCAAGATGATGATGAAAATCATCCTCACCTAAAAATCAGAGTATACTCCAGGGCTGTATCTTCTCTGATGATGCAAGATAAATGTTAACACGTGAGCACGGAGCATGCCATACCGAATGGAGGCCACTCTAGAGCATGTCATACATAATAAGGCCACTCTTGAGCATGTCATACCTAATGTAGGCCACTCCAGATCGTGTCGTACCTAAAGTGGGCCACTCGAGATTATCTCGTACCTCATGAAGGCCACTCAAGAGCATGTTGTACCTAATGGAGGCCACTCTAGAGCATGTTGTACCTAATGGAGGCCACTCTAGACCATGTTGTACCTAATGGAGGCCACTCTAGACCATGTTGTACCTAATGGAGGCCACTCTAGACCATGTTGTACCTAATGGAGGACACTCTAGAGCATGTTGTACCTAATGGAGGCCACTCGAGAGCATGTTGTACCTAATGGAGGCCACTCTAGGGCATGTTGTACCTAATGGAGGCCACTCCAGAGCATGTTGTGCCTAATGGAGGCCACTCGAGGGCATGTTGTACCTAATGGAGGCCACTCTAGCGCATGTCGTGCCTAATGGAGGCCACTCTAGAACATGTTGTACCTAATGGGGGCCACTCTCGAGCATGTTGTACCTAATGAAGGCCACTCTAGAGCATGTTGTACCTAATGGAGGCCACTCTAGACCATGTTGTACCTAATGAAGGCCACTCTAGACCATGTTGTACCTAATGGAGGCCACTCTAGACCATGTTGTACCTAATGGAGGACACTCTAGAACATGTTGTACCTAATGGAGGACACTCTAGAACATGTTGTACCTAATGGAGGACACTCTAGAACATGTTGTACCTAATGGGGGCCACTTTCGAGCATGTTGTACCTAATGAAGGCCACTCTAGAGCATGTTGTACCTAATGAAGGCCACTCTAGAGCATGACGTACCTAATTAAGGCCACTCTAGAGCATGATGTACCTAATTATGGCCACTCTAGAGCATGACGTACCTAATTAAGGCCCCTTTAGAACATATCGTCCCTTAGGAAAGCCACTCCATGGCTGAAATACTGTATTTTGTTTTCTTGACAATCCTCTTGCTGTTTATTGTTTCTGCCCTTTGCTCTGATCAGGGCCGGATTACGATTTTGTCGGCCCCTGGGCTACAGATACTGCGAGGCCTCCAGTGATAATTAACAAAAGCACGCAAATCGAATTTCGGATTCTTGAAATCAGTTTATTCAACTTCTACAACATAATGTCAACATTAGGCCCGCATCGATGGGTGCAAGTGTAACACAACAAAAAGTAAAGAGATATTGTGATATTTTCAAAACTAAAATAAGTTTTTGAACTATTAAATTTATTTGCCAAGGCTAAACAAAATTAAAATTCAAACATTTGCTTTACATAATTTCTTGGTAACAAATTTCTCCAAAACATCAGTAAATTGTAAATTTTTGAGAACATCATTTTCAATTGCCATGACAGCACTAGTCTGTAAAGTCGTTCTTGTGTCATTGTTGACCTGATTACATTCTTTATATGTTTCAGCCTGGAGAAACTTCTCTCTCCAGTCGCATTAGTTATCATTAAACACAAGTAAATCAGTAGTGCTATTTCAACATTAGGGAATGAAGAAGTTAATCCATTTTTTAGCACAAGGGTGTAGATATCAGAAGCTTGCACTGTTTCATGCTTGTCCCTGAATTCATCAAATTGCCCAACAAAGTTTTTAAAGTGAACATTGCCTAACAAAGCAATGACGAAAGAAGAAGAAGGAGAGTTTTGATGGAATGAGTGATTTCTTGTACAGGCCCTAAGCGAGTATGAGATCGTCTCATTGTAATCAGGATTGCCAGTGCCAAGGAGTTGGAATAATGGGCAAGAAAAAAATTCCAGTATATTAATTGAGCCCTTTTAAAAGAGATAATTCATCATACTTATAAGTTTAATTCTGCATTTACAAATGAAGTAACTTTTCACAGTAAATTAATTTCACTTAATCTCTGGAGGCCCTCAGCTGGCGGAGGCTCCTGGGCTGCAGCCCATAAAGCCCATGCCTTAATCCGGCACTGGCTCTGATAGGGTGGTGCAGAGGTAGTCCATTTACCTTTGAGCTGTTCAATTCCCCACGCAACTACACACTTTTGGGTTGGGGTTTCACATGCAGGCCATCGCATGATCGCATCACAAAGGGTAAGATTCCATGGTCTCATAAATCTGATTGCCCATTCTGTAAGCATTAGTTAATGGATAGCCTGGTGTTGGTTTAGTGGTTAGGGTGGTGGCTTGGGATCCTAGGGTCCTGAGTTCAAGCCCCGTTGGCTGCTGAATTAAAAAATACACCAGGAGGTTGACTCAGCCTGTCATCCTTCCGAGGTCAGCAAAATGAGCACCAGTATACTGGCAAGGGGGACACTGCATCAGTGGCATAGCCGCGTCCCAACCAGTGATGTAACTAGCAGCCACAGGCTGCACTCGATATAGATAGATATATATATATATATATATATATATATATATATATATATATATATATATATATATATATATATATATATATATATATATATATATATATATATATATATATATATATATATATATATATGAGAGAGAGAGAGTTAATGGATATTAAAGAAGTAAATGAGGAACGAGCAAGTTATTGGCAGCAGCCTGAATGCTCTGACGACTGCAGTGACGGCAAAGGCAAACCACCCAGTGTAATCCTTGGCACGTTGGTGCTCTGTCAACACTGTAACTGCCTTCGGGTAGAACACAGAGCACCACAGAATGACCTGCAACTGCGAGGGACGTGCCATACACCGAAAGGAAGCTCAACTGAATGTGTACCTCTGTTGAGTCACACCTCGCACATTGCAGCTATGACGTCACACGAAAGCTAAAGGAGTCAGGACTAGTTGCTATGGATACTTTCATTGTCTAATCGATTGTCCACAAGTCAGTGAGATCTGATCAAGGGTTGTAATGAAAACATCTAAACGAACGAGACTTGTTTAATGAGAAACTTCGTGTTTCAGGTGTATTGTGTTAATTATTTTAATTGATTAATTACTGGTATTTTTGTTCAGCGCACGTCAACGGCATCTCCATGTTCGCCGTCCCAACCTCCGCTCTGCATCTATCATTTATAGGAGAAACTGCATTATTTATTTATTGACCAATACTTTCGATCCCAAAGCTTCGCTCCGCTAGGAGGGGCACCGGCAGGCGAGATGCGGGGAGAGGCATCAATGGTGGGGGGGTCGCGGAGGAGCCCGCATTCTTTGGCGTCTTTCCCAGAGCGACGCATTGCCGGCGGAGCAGGATCATCGCTTCTCGCTGCGGCATGGAAGAACGCGCGCTCTGAGCACCAAAGGGTGACCACGTCCAAAGAGGAACAAAGGGTGACCACGTCCGAAGAGGAACGAAGGGTGACCACGTCCGAAGAGGAACAAAGGGTGACCACGTCCGAAGAGGAACAAAGGGTGACCACGTCCGAAGAGGAACAAAGGGTGACCACGTCCACAAAGGCGCAGCGAGAAGGAGCGCGATGTCCACCAACGTAACAGCAAGAGCATCTCCCATCGGTGGGGCTCGGACTAAAGTAGCGGCCACCAGCAGAGCAAGTAAGCCATCCGCTCGTCACCACTCTACGCCCCCCCCCCCACTACCCCGATACTCCCTCCTCTTCTTCTTTTAATAGTGCAAACAAATATTTATGTGACACATTTTTCAAGCTCCCCTGAAATATCTCATGCACTGCAAGATCAACATACACAAATTGGAAAGAATTTTGATCCTGCCAAAATCATGGATGTTCCACCAGCCAGTGGAGTTCATTTCGCATCAATCAACCATTACAGTAACTGGGTGCGGACGGAATGGGATGGGAGGGGTTGGTGGTGTTTAGGTTATAGAGAGAAAACATGGCAGAACTGACGGTTTAAATAGTAATATACTAACTAAACAACAACAGTTATTTCCTTTAAGGGTCCAATTATTCCTATGTTTTGGTGGGATTGGCCATGGGGGGGGGGGGGAATTTTTGGACCAAGCATCTTCAGCAACTGTTTGGCCAGGCCTGACATTGACTGGAGCTGATTTGAACAGGAATTTGTAATTTGTTCAGGTTGCTGACGATAACTCACCGACTCTGTGAAATACACTGTGGGATGTTTTATGTAGCACCAACTAATATGCGTAGAGTGCCTGAACGTCCTTCTCATGATGGCACATACACTTTGTTCGACAACGCCATGCTCACGAAGAACCATTCGGTTCAGGAATCGAACCCAGACCAAACTTTCACCCCATTGTCGTACTATTACAGACAGACTATCAACTCGATTCAGCATCGTTGGTTCAGCAAGTTAATACTAAACAGGTGAAAGGTAATTGTACTCCCTAAGCACAATTCTGAGACAACGTAATAATATATTTTTTTTATTTGATTTTGATGTACGATACCATACTCTTTACAGAGCATTTGTGTTTCTGAAACAGTTTCTTGGCAGGCATTTTACTGGGTGGTTTACCATTGCCTTCCCAGTGTTGGTTGACCATGCTCTATCCTTCTAAATGCTGAGTGCCAAGCAAGGAAGCAAAATGTACCATTTTTAAGCTCTTTGCTATGACTCAGCCAAGGTTTGAACCACCAACCTCCCAGACTCAGAGCAGACATTACACCACTGAGTCTGGAATAATAATAATGATTATAATAACAACTATAAGAACAAGGAGCTGATACTCTAGGTCTCCAGCCTTTTGAGTGGTATGAGGAATAGATCTGTGTAATGTGAAAGCTAAATCTTGAACGGTTTTTGAAATATCCTGTACACAAGCCAAGTTACTGAGATGGTTACCATGGCAACATAATTCAGCCAATCACCACCGTGATATAATCAGGTTGAGATAATGTCATGAGGAATAGATATCTGTAATATGAAAGCTAAATGTTCAACGGTTTTTGAAATATTGCGTACACAAAAGTATATGGACGGATGATCGGTCAGACGGAGCTCATGCCACTATCTCCCGTCCCCGACCTTGTCAGAGGGGTGGGTGACAACTAGTCAACTAAATTTACAGACATCTGCAGGCGAATGCAAATTCTTCTCTCCTTCCATGCACTTTGAACCCTGTAAAATCAAAAGGAAGACATTGGATCAATGCTTACCTGCATTATCCTGAAGGGGCTGTGGAAAGGTATTTTCTCACCCCCCCCCCCCCTTATGTGAGGTTAAGCAATTTATTAGCTCTGTCAGTGGATAATCGAATAACTACTTAATTTCAAACACATATTTTGAAAACTGTAGAACACGAATTTGAACATGGATCTGAACACAATCCTGCAGTTTTTACAGTACCGTACTTTGGTTCTGAATTTGGCAAATTGTACTGAATCTCGTCCTGATTGCGCATGCGCAGAGAGGAGTCAGATACATTTTTTACTGTCTGGCAGTCAAACAAAATTTCAAAATCATTCCAAATAGGAAACTTGCTGTTTTTAAGGACGTCATACAGAACACAAACAACAGGCACGAAGAACTAATTTATCGTGTTACATGAGGTGGTGTAAAAGACAATGCATCAATGGTGGTAGACTTCCTTAAAAAATGTTCCCTTCAGCCCTCAAAACTTTTATTTATTTAAATTGAATTATATTGTTGTAGATTTGTGCCGCGTCGGCGTGCGGACGACCGCTTCAACCCAATCGCGGCCGCGCGCCTACCGAACGCGACAATCCAGTCGTGACTTTCCGGACCAACCCCGGAATCCAGCCACAGATGCCTTAACGCATCATAAACTAGTCAGATACTCTGTCCACGCGCTACAGGGTCGATTGCCGATTGTCGATTGACCTAACTATTCACGCGGACAGAAATACCAAGAGTTTATACCTCGACGAAACTCGTACGGAAACGAGCCACTTAAGTACGGTCGTTCCATGTGCGAGCCGAGCGGGTTTAATCGCCGAGTTCCGTTGGACCAGATTATTACTTTTATCGGCTTTAAAAGCCAGCTCATCCTCTGTACGCACCATGGCAGTCAATGGCAGGAAGTAACGCAAACGAGCAGGTGAATATTTGAACAAGGGGACATTTATTTCCAGCACGCATGCAATCAACGAATGGGGGGATGGGGACATGACACGAGCAAAAGCCTACAGCCAGTTCTATGCAGAATGTACAAACGAGCATGCACTTAACAACAATTCTACTTAACAAGACAAGGTGCCACAGACTTTCACACAAAACCTAGAAAAGAACAGGGCTCGTGAGCCTTTATTTATACTCGGAGCCCGGATAACCGAGGGCTCACAAGAGGCCGCTCAGGTTACCTTGCCGCCGCTTGTGGCGACTCGAAGGTTTTCGGGCTGGTGACCTCTGGTGTCTCTGTTCGGTCCCTGTGTCGCAAACGTGCCAGTCGCTTGGGCGGTTTGAGCAGCTTGGCGAGCAGCTTGCTTGGTTCCCCTCGGTCGTCCGGCCTTCATCGCGGCCTGGTCGGTCGGGCCTGGCCGGCGACGCATTGGAGGAGTGAACGGGTCTTTTGCTCTTTTGGTTGATGCTCTTTGGGACCAGTCCACCATCTCAACGACGTCGCTCGACCGCCTTCAGGGCCGTTCGCCCGGGCCACGACACAGCTTGCTCGACTTCACCGCAGCTTGGCAGGACCTCTGGCGCGCGCTCCTCTCCGGCTGTTCTCTGACGACCTCCCAGGTGTGACTCTCAGCGCGACTCTCTGATGCTCCTCGTGCCTTCCTCTCCCACGACTGTCCGCCTCCAGAGAGCGACGAATATCTCCTCCGAGCGGCGCACACACCTCGCCCGACACTCGACTCCTTCTTGCGACTCGACTCCGCCCTTTTTATAATGCTGTCACGACACCGCCCTTCAAACTGTCACCCGAGGCTAGAGCTCCGCCCACTCTTCACCTCCGAACCGTCACCCCTGAATGCCTCGCGGGAAACCCCATTCTCGACGTCACTTGTTCGTTCTGGGGAAAGCCCTTCTATGATCCGACTATGCAAATCGGCTCGCGCTGTGGCGAAAGTTGGTGAGGAGGTGGTGTTGTTTGCTGTTGTTGTTCGCATTGTAGATGATGGCGTTGTTGGCGTTGTTTTGAAATAAAAGACAGAGAAAGAATAACGGCTACCTCGAAGATTCACAGCCTGGCACACGAACAAGACCCGTTATACATTGGTGGGGAAATCTAACCTGAAACACACACTTATCGAAATAACTGACCTCTGTGGAACCTGAACGGTGTTCTGTGAATTTCCACAACCGTAACAATATATTTGAACACTGCAGAACACAAACCGCCTTTTGTCACTTCCAAAAACCTCCAGTTTGTCAGTACTTGGAAAAAATATTAAACCATTTTATGCCCTCTCAACCAATCAAATGTATCACTCGCGCTCTCAGCATTTTGGGAATATCGAGATTCAGACAATATTGTGACCAATTGGAAATATATTTTGTGCTCAGAAATGCGATGCAAGAGTTGGAAAGACCCTTCCCATGTTCTTTTTCTGAGGACTGCACTGGATGAACTGTTCTATGCACTCTCTAGATGTGCCAAGTATTGCCTAGATTGGTTTAAATATAAAGGCTGAGCAAACCAAAACCCTGAAGTGAGTTTCCAATTATGACGTTTGATCCCCCTGAAGACACTGGATCAAATTTGCCTGCTTTCCTCTGAAGGGCTGGGAGCAAAGTATCTTTATGCCAGAAGTTAAATATAAATGTTTGGCAAGCCAGAAACCTTAATTTGATGTCCCATTATGACCTGTGATCCCTTGTGGAAAATGTTTCAAAAAGGAAGAAAAAACACCAAACAATGTCTCTCTGATTCGATTTGGTGGGGCTATCATGGCAATGTATCATTTTGCTAATTATTGTCTGGATTGTTCAAAGGTACAGCAAGCAAAAAAAAAAAAAATTTGTAACTCATGTGGACCTTTGATCCTTGTATACTCTTGAAAACAATTCCAATCCGAAATGTTTATATGCTCCTTTCAGTGGCTGTTTGAAAGAGCCTTTGTGCAAACTTTCACCACAAAGACTAAAATACCAGGGAATGGCAAAGCAAAATGTGTGATTATTAAATCTTTCACTTTTGACCTCTGAAGGTCAGAACTGAGCCTGATGGAAAAAGTTCAAAAGGTTTTTGTGCATTTTAGAACGAAATCCCCCCATGCCAAGTTTAACTGGATTAATCAGAAATGAAGGAATTGTTTTGCGATTGTAATTGTTAGAAAGAAAGAGAAAGAAGAAAAAAGAAAGAGGAATGTAATATGTATGTATGTACCCCTGTTAATGCACCCCAAACCCACCTCCTTAAAATTCCCTGCTTTCCTTCCTGAAAGTCAGCACCCCAGTGTTCAGCACCCCATCTCTCTCCCTTCCACAGATCTCCTAATGTCTCTGTTCCCCACTGCTTTGTCCTTCCCTCTCCCACCCCTCTTGTCTCTTGCCCCCCTTGTTGTGCGTTGAGTGTTAGCTCTCATACGAGCCTCGACAATGTATACAATTTTTTTTTTTAACTACCCGGATGGGTCACACAACTAATGTTTCTAACTGACATCACCAAACATCTAAACAAACTCAAACTCCATCTGCACGGTGCAGGCCAAACTGTAATGGGTCTTTTTCAAACACGGAAGGCATTTCTTGTGAAACTTGCCCTTTTTTCTCAGGACATCGACATCTCGACTTTCTGCTATATCCAACATCTCAAAGTACTCTTGACGCATCACACCATCAGTGTTGCTGAGATTGGAATGCACATGCAAGAACTCGCATCAGAATTTTCGGTCAGATTTCAAGATTCCCAACGTTTTGGCCCTTTATGTTCTCCTTTCTAATGAAAGCAGATGACTTTGATGCCAGTGACATGGATTTGACAGTGTTTCAGTGGATGGGTGTTGAGGATTTCAAAATGAAGCTCATTGAGTTACAATGCTCAGGCTTATGGGCCTCGAAGTTTCAGGATCTGCAGCGCACACTTGAGGCTATGGAGAGAGAGAGAGAGATCATGGGGTCTCTATCCTGACCTGTTTGAGATCCCTCCCTGTGAAATTTGACTGTTTGAAGGAAGTGGCCTTTTTACTGCTCTCAGCATTTGGATCTACATACCTCTGTGAACATATCTTTTCACATAAGAAGTCAGATCTCTGCACCTGCAGGAGTCCATTAACAACTGAACACTCAGAGGCTAGTGTGCTGCTTCAAATGTCAAACAAGGAACCCACCATTGGAGAACTCGGTAAAGGAAAGCAAGGGCAAGGATCACACTAAATGGTAAGATCTGCCTTTTAACTTATATATTTATGAAGGAAGCTGCTAAAATGTAAGTATGACGATTGTTGATGTTTCAGATATATCAATGGCATGCATATCCGTAAATAAGAGTGGATAAGTTATGTATTCACACGCCACTTCTGAAAGGTTTCCGACCCCTGATTGTAGTTAAACATCCTAAAATCGAGAAGCTCCATGCATGATCATTCCCAGTGCCTGAATGCTGGGTGTCCTGATGAATGTTATTGTTTGGACCAAGCCTGCTGGTCAGATGCCAAATTTTCTCGACTGAAGAAGGTTCTTGGCTCTCTCAAAACAACTATGATCCCTTTCAGCAGTGCAGTTTGTGAGAGAATAGGTAACATAGCTTGTTGGACATGTGGGAAATCGAGCTATGGCAGTAGGTAAGGTGGTTGCATCAAACAGCCAGTAAAAATACACTAATATGAACATGGTGAATGAGACAAAAGCATATAATTCTTTGTGAACATTAGGAGATGCCGTTACACACACAGACTTAGACATTGTTGTTTGGAAAGCTGACCTTCAACCCCACTCCGCACAGCACTACCTGGCCTTTCCTCCTCTTACTTGTTCCTTTCTTCTCTCCTCGCTGCTTCGTCATTTCCTCACCCTCCCTCATAATTATCCTTTCTTCTATTCTTTCCAAACCCCATTGTGTGTACGTACTAAGTAAGTGGCTTGACTTCACTTTGTCACAGGGCTGAACCATTGGAAAAATTTGGTTATGCTACTGAGATGAAACCTTCCAGTTAGTGCCATTGTTGAGTCCTGACAGGATGGTACACAAGTGGCACACTTAACTTTGAGCTCACTAGCCTGGGTTCGATTCCTGACCAAACTGTAAACTGTGGAATTGAAACTTTGCAGACATTCCGTTGCATCATAAAGTGTGCCGTCCATCCGAGAGAGGGACGTTGAGCTGGGTGTCACATCTGCTAGTATTATCCGGTGGATGTTTATCATCTTTCACAAAGAGTCGATGAGTTGTTGCCAACACCTTGAACAAATTACTAATTCTTTCCCAAACAAGCTCCAGTCAAACATCATGCTTTGCCAGCCGGTTCATGAAAGACCAACCCCCCAAGAAGTTGAGTATTATAATTGGAGCTATTACTGAAGTAGTAGTTAATATATACCGGTGTTGATTAGTAAGTTTTATCGATAAGTTAAATGAGTGAATGATCATGATCATGATGAATGATTATGGATAATAAAAGTTGTTCATTTGAGTAATTCTTTGTCATCCTTCTGGCTTATTAACCAATTCCTGTGATATATAACAAAGTTAATAATTATTCATTCCTCCACAATGAAGATCACATTGTATAGTGGCATATTTCCTTTTCTACAGTGTCAGGTACAGTGCACCAAACTTTACACTACATTTATTTTCCCACATTGATGTACCTTTTGTTGCATCTTCAAAATCATCGCAAGTGGAGGCCAACATGGCTACATGGTCCTTTGTATCACGTGCCATATTGTCATGTGTGCCATTTCTGGGAACCTTACAACGTGTATTTATATAAACTCTTCACAAAAATTAAGCAACAAGACTTTTGAAGCTTTCATTGTTTTTCACGATAAGCTCAAACTTGTTCATATTCTGCTTGAAGACCAGCATGTTCACCTGTACACTCAACAAACAAACATGATGTAAGCAGAAGCCAAAGTTGAGTTGTTTGTGCTCTGCAAGCTGTGCACACCCTCATGGCTCTTTCACCTGTGTCTGTGGACTGTGGGTCATTGTTACCAAAGCGGTTCTTCGAGCATGGTCGACGAACAGGAGAAGAGGGTAACTTTTCCACAAGAAAAGCAAAAGCCACCAAGGAGCTGATGTTTCAGGTGTCTACCCCTGGTTGGGGCAGGCAAGAGAGGTGTCGTAATAACCGTTTCATTATTCCGTGCTGGAAACGACAATGATGCCAGTATGATGACATAGTTGGCATATGTCATGGATTAAGCTTTGGTAAGCATCAAGGATTTGCATTAGGAGTGGAGAAATTGGGAGAAGTGAGAGGTGAAGAGAGTGGTTGGGATAGTGAGAGGGTGGGTGGTTGTGAAGGGGTAAGAGAAACCACAGAAAGTGTGTTTTATAATTAATGTTTAATAATTTTGCGGATCAACGAGGAAGGAAAGAGGAGGAAAAATAAAGTAAGAAGCAAATGAATGTAAAAAAAAACAAAAAACAATACATATGTGGATTAGGAAGTGATGTTTCAATGGAAAGAAAAATGCTAATTCAGACCATTCGGTACTCTACTCGACTCACAAACTTGAAAATAGGATGTTATTCCCTGAGTTTCCTTTTATCATTGTTCTCTGAATCCATGAACACAATGAATTATAAAATGCGTCATAACACATCGAAAATGCAAAGGAAAGTCAAATTACCTTTAAAGGATAATTTAAAATAAGAAATTTTTTTTTTATACAAGGTGGTGTATTTTTACCCTCACCAAAGGAGAGTATTGCATATGGGTCTTTGTTTGTTTGTTTCGCTGCACAGAATGCACGAACGGAGGCCACCAATGCCACTTCGTGGTGTACACGTTCTTTTTTTCAACCAGTACCTCTATATTCAAAAATATGTATTTACAGTTAAAATGTGAGAACGTCAATATGGTATGTACAATTATAATGTGAGTTCATCTATAAAATAACTACAATTATAATGTGAGTATGTCGATAAAGTATGTACAATGAGAATGTGAGTTCATCTATAAAATAACTACAATTATAATGTGAGTATGTCGATAAAGTATGTACAATTAGAATGTGAGTACGTCTATAAAGTTTGTGCAATTAGAATGTGAGTTCATCTATAAAATAACTCCAATTATAATGTGAGTATGTCGATAAAGTATGTACAATTAGAATGTGAGTACGTCTATAAAGTTTGTGCAATTAGAATGTGAGTTCATCTATGAAATAACTCCAATTATAATGTGAGTATGTCGATAAAGTATGTACAATTAGAATGTGAGTACGTCTATAAAATAACTACAATTATAATGTGAGTATGTCGATAAAGTATGTACAATTAGAATGTGAGTACGTCTATAAAATAACTACAGTTATAATGTGAGTATGTCGATAAAGTATGTACAATGAGAATGTGAGTTCATCTATAAAATAACTACAATTATAATGTGAGTATGTCGATAGAGTATGTACAATTAGAATGTGAGTATGTCTATAAAGTTTGTGCAATTAGAATGTGAGTTCATCTATAAAATAACTCCAATTATAATGTGAGTATGTCGATAAAGTATGCACAATTAGAATGTGAGGCATCTATAAAGTATGTACAATGAGAATGTGAGATATCTATAATGTATGTACAATTAGAATGTGAGTACGTCTATAAAGTATGGACAATTATAATGTGAGTTCATCTATAAAATAACTATAATTATAATGTGAGTATGTCTATAAAGTATGTACAATTAGAATGTAAGTTCATCTATGAAATATACTACAATTATAATGTGAGTATGTCGATAAAGTATGTACAATTAGAATGTGAGAACGTCTATAAAGTATATACAATTAGAATGTGAGTATGTCTATAAAGTTTGTATGACTAGAATGTGAGTACGTCTATAAAGTATGTTCAATTAGAATGTGAGTACATCTACAAAGTATGTACGATTAGAATGTGAGTATGTCTATAAAGACCGTACAGTTCAATTACATTGCGAGTATGTCTATAAAATAGGTACAGTAAACCCTCAAATATTGCATGTTCTAATATCGTGGGAGTTGACCAATCATGGGCAACCTATTGTGTTCCTATTTTGTTATCGTGGGATTTCATTTCGACCAATCACAGTTTTTGAGCTGAGATGGGTCTTCGTTTGTGTCCCATGCATTTAAGATTATCTCCCATTACGAGTCTTGTGTTGTTTCTCGTGCACTGCTTTTAATGGCACCCAAACGTAAAGTGATGGACAAAGTTATTTGTGCCAAAAGGCAGAGAAAGGTTATGACATTGAGTGAAAAGATCGAGTTGTTAGATCGGTTGGCTCGAGGTGAAAATGCAGTATCTGTGGGCCGCCTTTACAGGGTCAATGATTGCAGGTAGAACCTTCCCCATTGTTCTCTTCCTCATTCCAAAACCTTCGTTATCCTTCAAACCTCATTCCAAAACCTTCATTTTTCAACTCCTTACTCGAACCTCATTCCAAAACCCTTAATTTCAAAAACAGATACTCTACCATTCTAAAACCCTTAATTTCAAAAACACGTACTCGAATTGCCATTCCAAAACCTTTAATTTCAAAAACACGTACTCAAATTACCATTCCAAAACCCTTAATTTCTGACACCCATATTGAACCGCTATCGCAAAAGCCTTAATTTCTGATACGCGTACTCGAACTCCCATTCTATTGCTTCATTTTCAAAAACACTTTCTCAACCACCGCTCATGAAACTAATCGAGGTGAAGGGATTTACACCGGAGCAGGTTTTTAACACCAATGAGATGGGATTATTCCTGAAGACGATGCCATCTCGTACCTTCTTCTCCAAACATAGAAGATCAGCGTTCAAGATAAGGTGGTTACAGATCGTGTTACCCTTCTCTTATGTAGCAATGCTGCTGGCGACCTGGTGATTCTGCCATCATAAAGCTAATGCTGCTTTTCCAATCGCTGAATTGCCTTCCGTGCTCTGCTTCCCTTGCTCACCGTTCCCCCTTTCCCCGCTCACCCTTCCATACTCACCCTTTCCCTGCTCCCTCTTCCCCGCTCCCTGATCACCCTTCCCCCTTCCCCTCTCACCACTCCCCTTTTCCCCATTCCACCCTGCCCCGCTAACACCATCCCATGCTAAGTCTTGTGTTTTAGGTTTAGGGCAGAGTACAGTGTGAGTACGTAATATTCTTACCCTCATCCATCTCACTGTATTGTAATAAATTTAAAAGGTAAAAGTCTTGTGTTTTGTTTATTTTACACTGTATTTATTTTACTTGCATGTTTATTTCAATGTTAAATGCTTTATACATTTTACATGTTTATTTCAATTATAATGTGTTTATTTCTGGTTGCCATCGATCTTCCTCGATATTTTCTTGAATCCCAGGAACTGAACCCCCGCTTTCCCATTGTATCTTAGTTTCCATGATCGCAGTTTTAACTATCGCAGCATTTTCCAGGAACTTAACCCCTGCGATATTTGAGGGTTTACTGTCCTATAAAACCAGACAAAACAAGTCTGGGCGAGGGTATGCAATCTTTGCTCATTCTCGTTTCATTTGTTTTTGTTGTTGAAAACATTCATTCATAACATGTACTTTTGTTGGCGTGGGAATCAAAATTCGTTTTTTAAATGTTTCAACAAATTACAGACTTTCACCGCAATGATGTGCAAATTTCTTATGCTTCCACATATATATATGTATATATATATATATGTATATATATATATATATGTATATATATGTATATATATATATATATATATATATATATATATATATATGTATATATATATGTATATATATATATATGTATATATATTTCAACAAATTACAGACTTTCACCGCAATGATGTGCAAATTTCTTATGCTTCCACATATATATATATATATATATATATATATATATATATATATATATATATATATATATATATATATATATATATATATATATATATATATATATATATATATATATATATATATATATATATATATATATATATATATATATATATATATATATATATATATATATATATATATATATATATATATATATATATATATATATATATATATATATATATATATATATATAAGATCCAATGTCTGTGTGTCAGTTTTGCATCTCCACCCAAACCATTGGTCACACAAAGTTTAAAATACTACCATATTAATCGCCAAGGAACCAGGCAGTGCAAGGTCAAGAATTTTTTTTGATTTGGACGAAGGCTTTTTTTATGATTCATATCGGTAAATGCCCATACAAAGCAAGCATGAACTCCACATAGCCTGACGACAAATCGCGAGACGCTGCTGATATGGCTGTGTGAGGGTAGGTGCACTGTGATTGGCTCTTGGCAACTGACATCAATGCACCCTTACACTACCTATTTCCATATTCTAAGAATTCAAAATTTTTAAAAATCCGAGCTACAAACGAGCAACAAAAAGTGGGCCAGGGGCCACAAACTTGTGAGTATATATACATATATATATATATATATATATATATATATATATATATATATATATATATATATATATATATAACATATATATATATATATATATATATATATATATATATATATATATATATATTCTTACAACCAGCAGGCATGCAGGCTGAAAATATCAGGTTTTAGAAGTGTTTCGCAGTTGTTTTCACACAACAGAATGTATACATTAATGATTAATGCAAGATAAATGCAAGGGTTGTTCAGTAAGTCCAAGGGCTGATATTGTAAAATACACAGTAATGGTGATTGTTGAGTTCAGTTCTAAAGTTATGTGTCAACAAATAAATAAACTGCAGAGTTCATATAACACCTTACCCTGTGCAATCATGAGAAAAAGGACATGGGAATGGTAACCCCTCCATTTGTATTTGGACGAAGTTAGGTGAGGCATTGAATCACAGGTTGCCGCCATTTTGTCTGAATCTCAATGTTCCCCAGCCATGAGAGTGCGTGCAGCAAATTTTATTGGTCAAGACTGCATACAATTTTTCCAAAGTACTGCTAAACTGAAGGTTTTTGGAAATGCAAATTAAGTTATTTTTGTTCTAGTGTTCAAAATACTGCATATAGTTCAATTAAAATAAAATAAATGTTTTAAAGGTTGTAGAAAAAAAACAACAACCAGAAAAACCAAGGAATTCGATGTTTACTGCCATTGATGGGTTTGGGATGCACCATCTTTTACACCACCTTATTTAACACATTAAATTAGTTTTTCATGCCAGTTGTTTGTGTCCTTTATGATGTTCCTTAAAACAGTAAGTTTCCTGTTTGGAATGATTTTCAATTCATGTTGACAGCCAGACAGAAAGACTGATGCAATTGCTTTGGCCTTCTGTGTGCATACACACGTGGGATGGGACGCCATACAATTTTGTCAAATTCAGAGCAAAAGTACTGCTAAACTACAGGTTTTTGGAAGTGCATCCAAGCTGAATCGTGTTCTAGTGTTCAAAATGTGGCATTGAATTGAAAAAAATTAATTAGTTCCTCGATGGTAGACTAACGACACACATACAAACAGACAGAGTGAACCCATTGCTTTCCTTTGCTTTGTACAGATGGCATAATTAACATGGTGACATAAGTATCAGTCACATAATGTTTCTCAAGATGCAGCCTCATTCATCATCCCTCATACACTGCAATAGTTTTCTCATATATTGCAAAACTAGTCTTTATAAAGACTCGAGTCTGTGGCGGAAGAAAGATATGGATGATGATCTTTTTCAACCAAATATTGAGATAGGTATGTTCATCACTGTAGGAAGGAATGTGAAGAGATGTTTCAGATGTGAGGCATTCTTCAAAGCAAGAGGGTATGGCTTGAACCTCCAGTTTTGAAGAAGGGCTCTCGCCTGAAACATCACTTGACCCTCTTTTACACAGCTTTTATCACACCTCTCTCAACATTAGACTGTGAAAATTCAATGTATTTTCACAGTCCAGTGGAAAGATTTATGGGCTTATTGGTCGTGCAAATTTGAGCAAAGAGTTCCAACTTATGAGTGAAATATTTTCTGCCTAAATCATACATTTTGTCATGAAAACCAAGTGTACATTGATGTGAAAGCTCTTTTCACTGAAGCATTTGTGAAAGAGCTTTGTAGATAATGTGGTTTGTAATTTCATTTTTCCAATCATCCCTTTTGGATTCCAAACCCTTTAGTAGACAATGGCACTGCTCAGATTTTTCTTATTTTATTTATTTACATTTCTACCACTGCTTTGCAACTTTAGAAAACGATTATATGACGCAGAGTAAAGTGTGTGTGTGTGTGCTCGTAAGATAGCCAAGAGGTATGCACACTCACTTCTAAGCTATCTAGCCTGGATTTGATTCCCAACTCAGTTATAAACTGTCATCCTGGTGTTTCACAAGCAGGGCGATCGATCAATGTGTGTGTTCATTCGAATGGATGTTAAACGGGTGTCCCATTTTCCCGTATTAGTTGGTGGATGTAAAAGATCCCATGGTGGTTTTTCATGAAGAGTAGGTGAGCCATCATCGTAACCGTGGTCAAATTCCAAATTCCTGCCATAACTACTGCTGGGAAGGCAATTGCTTTGATAATTGCACACCATAAACCAATGTGTGAGGTCTTGAATTCCTGGCACAACTTGCATGTGGAAATATAAGAATAATGTATTTATTTGAGCATATCTTTTAAAACATGTTTGTGTTATTTGCAACAAATATACAGCTGCCTTACTCTTACACTCTGGTGACTATCAACTTGAGGGGCCATCTATGTATTACCTACCTGTGCACTGAGAGTGGGGAATGGTGTAAAGAAGGGAAAGGGATATGGGAAAAGAGGAGAGAAAACAAAAGGGGGGATGAAAGGGGAAAGGGGAAAGCAGAGAAAGGGCAGGGAACGAGGAGTTAAATGAATGGGAAGGAAAGTAGGTAGATGGTCTACACTGTATAACATATGTTCCCCTATTTAGCATGTAAGTAATATATTTTACACTATAGGAACCTAACTAACATTTTGCTTTAAAATGCTTTGACGAACTTTTCTTCAGTCCTATATCCACCGCGTAGGTGGTTGGTACAGGAGCATTTAAGGTCTGTTAGTTCCACAAGAAATGTTTTTTTTAAAAACTGTTCAATGTGTGCAGGACTTGCAGCTGATGTTGATGTGGCTGTGATGCTCAATGGGTCCGATTTATGCAAAATCAAATCCAGGTCATGGAAGAAGCAGCGGAGGTTCCAACTGCTGGATGACTGTCTCACTGTGCAGTATGAGTCTCGCAAGGCAAGCAAGAACAAGTGCACATGTGAGTCTCTGCACTCCCACAAAAAAAAATTCCACAGCACATGTGCAACATCTGCTGTGCAGTTAGTGGTTCCACGAAAGTGAGCAATTCTTTCCATCAGTGATGTTAAACCATCTAAAGGATTTGGAGATTGTGAAATCTGGAGTAATCACATAAGCTGCTTGTGTGTTTAACCAAGTGCTGAAAATACTTGTGATTAATGTGTGAAGCACTCATTTCCACAACACTCTAAAGTATAAAATGGAAACCGCTTTTCAGTCGTTAAGATATTTATCATTTTGTGCCATGGTTGTCATGGTAAATCGAAATGTTGAACTGCAAACATACCTTTCATGGTGGCCTGGCCTGTCCTGATAGCTTTGTGAGCAAAAAGCCTTCCAATAATGCCAAACGTTTCCTTTGGTGCCGCTGTGCACCTGGCTTGGAGAACTTTTTGATATTTGTGTTCATATTGTTTGTTTGTTTTAAATCCTACGCCGACCAAACCCTGAGATGAAATATAAACCAAGAGCCATTTCATAGTTTCCAAGAAGCATGTTGCAAACTTTGGTTGTTTTTGTTTTTCTCTTCACTATGTTTAACGATGTTAACATTTTTAGATTTATTTGAAAATAGAGTATACAGTCAATAGGATGAGCTCGAGATAATGCATGCACGTTTGCATTGTTTAGCCTGGGTTAGGTTTTTCAACTGATTACATACTGTCAGATTGATGTTTCATAAGCAGGGTGTTGCATCACAAAGGGCACCATCCCCAATGCCATCTGCCAACTGGATGTCAATGTGACTGCCCCGTCTGCCAACTAAGTTGGTGAATGTTAAAGGTTCTACAGTCTGTTTTCTGAAGAGCCGCTGAGGTTAGGCAAGTTATTGCCGGTATCCTGGTCAAATTCCAAATTTCTGGCCTATCGAGGGGATGGGCACCACCAGGTCTACTTGCCCTTGCAACTGCCATCATGGCATCTCGACAGTCTGCTCGGTCATGGGATGGATGCCAGTTATAATGTTTACATACGGTATAGTATGTCCATCCATCCATTGGGACCATCCTCTGTGCAGAGTCTTGGTGCTGCCAAAGTAATCTCCTTGGCTAATGAGCACAATCCTGGACGGATCGCCACTCCGACACAGGATACCAGCAAGCTGGCACTCATTTTGCCAACCTTGGAAGGATGACAGGCAGAGTCAATCCCACCTGGTATTAATTCAACAGCTCAGTGGGATTTGAACTCAGGGTCCTAGGATCCAAAGCCCACCACCCGAACCATTAAGCCAACACAATAATATGTCGAACATTGCAAAAGTTTTCAGAATGGTACTCGCACAAGTACAGGAAATGTCAATTTTTAATTATATATTTTTTAAAGACATATAGGTGGATATAAATTGGAAATAATTTTCTTATGAATGTCATAAATGGTACAGTACTTCAATTTTGGAAAAATATAAATGGTGTTTCATGGAATATTGTGAGTATCTTGTTCTGAAAACGTTTCTTATAATGCTCAGTGTAAGTAAAAGTTATCAATGTGTCTCTTTTCCGAAGTGTACTTTGCTTCTTAACAAGTAATTATACTTCATATTCTCATCCATGCTTCCAAAGTCCTATTCATAGTTTGGCAGTTGATGCTGCCTGCAGCCTTTGTTAGGAAGACATTGTTAGGAAGTCTGACTTATTTTTAGTTAGGAATGTATTTACATATTAAATGTTTGGAAAAAACAATGGTGGGCTTCCTGTGCCACTGACAAGACAGAAGGTACAAAGTGAAATCATAAATTGGAGAAACGGTAATAAAAATGAAGGAGTACATCAACAAGATGGCATGTAGGAAGAAAAATAACAAGAGAAAACATCATACAATGGATGGAAGCCCTCGGTGTCAGACATGGGATCAGGGCTGCCTCTCGAGAGACATTTTGAGCTTTTGATACAGTTTGGCACCCCGTCTGGCTCATAAAATTATCTGCCTCTGGCAACAAAAGCCAACTCCATACATGGCTCTCTGACTTCCTCTAGTCTCGTCGCCAGTGTGTGGCTCTCAACCGAATCCTTTCATCTCCTCTCCCTGTTCAGGGTGGTGTGCCCCAGGGCAGTGTTCTGGGCCCCATCCTATTACTAATCTTCATCAGTAATCTCTCAGACTATCTGGAAAAACCTATTTCTCTGTTTGCTGATGATTCCACCCACTGCCATGACATCCCTCATCCTTCAGATAGGCAGGCTGCAGCCTCTTCCCTCTCTTCAGACCTTCATTAAAATCACAAGATGATCAAACACTTGGAATATGTCTTTCAATCATGACAAATCTCACACTCTCACTATCTCTCTCTCTCTGAAAGGATCATCTGGCAAACCCTCCCATAAACTTTCTTAACAAGAGGAAGTTCAGTTATTACAACTCCTCGGTATCACGATCAGCCATGATCTTTCTTGGGCAAACCACATTTCAAAGTCGGCATCCAAAGCCAGCTACCGACTGGGCATCCTTGTCATACAAAGTCCTTCATTGGCACACCTGAACTCCTATCTACCGACGTGGCCTTAATCCGCAGCTTGATGGAGTACTGCTCTCCGTTCTGGGTCCCCTGCCTCACATCTTGCTTAGCTTGATGTTGTGGAAACCAAGACCTTCAAGATTAATAAAATCTCCCACGATGAAGCTGAGTCTCTGAGCATTTCCCATCGCAGGCAGGTCGGTGGTCTCTGTCTTCTGTCGCCTCCTTTCTGGTCTTGCACCCTTTGCTCTCTCCATCTCCCCCCCCACCCCCTCCAGGCTTCTACAGGGTGCACACGGTCCACCATCAACCCCCTTCTGGTGAAACTCCCAAAATCCAG